>NW_022196906.1:36432175-36451083 GCF_008632895.1 Mastomys coucha | reverse complement strand
AAAAAAAAAAAAAAGAAGAAGAAGAAGCTTAATGTCCCTTGAGCAACTGATTTTATCCTGCAGATTCTGTAAACTGACAAAATTATTTTCCTTTTTGATATAAAGAGCTAAGTTTGTGGTCCATGTGTAAAATATGTACAACATCCCTGGAGGCATGTTTCGCTCTGAAGCCATTGATGCTCTAGCTCTTACTTTTATCCTTTTCCTTCCACCCCTTAAGACATAAAAGCACATATCTATAGATGCTTAAGCCTATATGTGTAACATGGCACTCTAGACTAATGTGTGAAAATTAAGCTTTAAAAGCCTGTCACCTTAGGTGTTCTGGGCTAACTCAATAAACTGTGGATAGTATAAAGTTTTTTTTCCCCCCCATGGAAACTTTCTTTGTAAATACAGCCCTTTAAAAGGCAGTCAAGTTGTTAGCTCCCATCTACATCCAGGTAAGTATCCCTCCACACATTTACAGCATTTATTGCACTGCCAAACCTCAGGATCTGAGGTCTGAAAGTGCCGCTTGAGACATGCTGGCAGAGCTAAAAGAAAAACAGTGTTGGGAAGCAATTTTCTGCCCCATTTTCCTGGTGGGAGACTCTGGGATGAGGTAGCACTGTTTGTGTGTAAAGCAAAAATCTCTTCAGTGCACTGAAAGATGAAAGCAAGGCCAGTCTGAGTCCATCTTGGTAGCACTCCACAGATAACTTATGGGCAGAAAGTCAAGGACCAACACTTTTCAATCACTGTCATCTTTATGCATGAAAAGTCACATGTAGACTTTGGGGGTGGTTATGGGAGCTTCACTTTGGCTATCTGGTATGTCTGCTCTTTTCCTTCTTGAAGAATATATATATATGTGTGTATATGTATATGTATATGTATGTATATAGTATATACATATATATTGAGCCTAGTGTAGGTTCAAAAGTACATCTTAGTACAAACAAATTGCATACGTAGTTCCTGACTGGGAAGAGGGAATATAATTCCCATCATAACCAAGATGGAGATAACTGCCTTAGTTTGCAATCATGTATGAAGTGGTCTCTCAGCATCCATGGGTGATCAAGTCCACAACCCCTACAGTGCTCAAGTCTCTCAAATGGAATGTATGAAGTGATGTAATATTATAAACAACCTATTATGAGCTTCAGAGCACTTTAAATTCTATATTTATACTGTGTTATAAGGACTGCTTATAACACAGACCACTGCAGATAATTGCTATAGTATAAAGAAGACTCATAGGAAAGGACTCTTCTCATGTTCAAGTATAGACATTATTTATTAATGTGTGTGGAGATGGGGGCAGGGCAGTGGGAGACTTGGGGCACATGTGTGTGGGACTCAGGGATCGAACTCAGGTTTCCAGCTTTGCATAACAAGCACTTTTACCTACTGAGACATCTCACCAGCTGTAGTCATAGCTATTTAAAAAATAGACTTTCTATTCCAGCTAATGGTTAACATGGGCAAGTAGCCTACTGGAGATGAAGGATCGATTTCCCTTCCCCTTGGCTGTTTGGGTTCAAGGTTGCTTTGGCAATTCACTCAGAACCCAGTGAGAGTCTACAGAGTGGGTTTGATTTGATCAGAAAAGGTGGCTCTTTGTGAGCCTAAAAGAAAGGCAAGGTCAGACAAGGTTCATTATTTTTACCTCCACTCTGCTTAAAATGCTGTTCATTACTGTTCACTCAAACAACTGTGAAGAAAAGTAGAGATGTGAAATATCTAAAGGAGAGACCAACAGAAGTTTCCAGGAACACACAGAGATGAGATGGGTGAGCCAGTTCCTATCAGACAAGGTACAGAAGTCTTTGGCTTTCCTGAAGGTATCAGACGCGTAGCTCGTGTCTCTCAGTAGGCTTTGCTCTGGTGATGGTCAGGTGTAGCATCAGTAAGGCAGGAGTACCGGAGTCAGCCACCTGGACACAATGTGGCAAGGATCAGCCTCGGCAAGGTCGGGGTTCTTAAGGAAAGGGTGGCTGAGAGCCACAAAAACAAATGACTCAAAGTCAAATCGTAGGTCTAGTTCTGCTAAGATGGCTTTCCAAACTGCTCTCTCTCCCTCTCTCCCTCTCTCCCTCCCTCTCTCTCCCTCTCTCTCTCTCTCTCTCTCTCTCTCTCTCTCTGTGTGTGTGTGTGTGTGTGTGTGTGCGTGCGTGCATGCGTGTGTGCGTGTGGAGTGTGTTCTACTCTGCTCTGCTCTAGACAGCTTTTTCTTGCTATTCTAAGAGCTCTCTGGCTGAGACAGTTCTCTCTGCTAGTAAAAAAAAAACAAACAAACAAAAACAAAAAGAAAACCATAAAAGCCCTCTGGATAGCTCATGGGGTTTTCTGACTTATTTGTTTGCTGATTAATTTATATGTGTGCATGTATTCATATACACAAATATATAGGGGTCACAGGATAACTTGTGGGAGTCAGTTCTCTACTTCCATTTTGTGGGTCCCTGGAATCAAACTTGGCAGCAAACTTCCCCCCACCCCCTGTAACCTGCAAGCCATCTCACCAGCCTTCCATCTGCCTTCCACCTCTTCCTGTTGTGTGCTTTTGACAAATTGCTGTACTTATGTCACCATGCCCCATCTCTATCAACTGTGGATTATCATGATAACAACAGCACCTGTTTCATAAAGTGACAGAATGAGGCAATCTCTCCAAAGCACTTAGTCCATTGCCTGAACACATTAAACTCCAAAATGTATCAGCTATCATGATCTACTAGGTTAAAATCATTTTAAGGATGGCTGATCTGAAAACTTTTATTTTTATCAGGAAGCCCTTTTTCTAATTGAAAGTTAATTTTCACATCCCAGCCCCCAATAAAGTTCCTCTATACTTTTAGGAATAAGAAATGAATACTTAGTAGATTAAGAGTACTTGCTCTGAAGTCAGGAGGACCAGAGTTTAGATCCCAGCATGTCGTGAAGCTGGCAGCCCCCACAGACTTCTAGAGGTCCAGGTCTCAGACTGGTGGAGACAGAGCTTACCAGAGCTTTGCTGGTGATAGCAAAGTAGTAGCCTCAGGTTTGGAGAGGGACCTTTCCTCAAGGGAATGGTGGGAGAGTGAGACAAGAGCATCTGATACTCTTCTGGCTTCCACTCACACAGAAGCCCGCAGACCCACACATTCATGTACAAATACACTCACACACAGAGAGAGATACACATATAAATAAATACATCTTAAAAATAAATTGATAATTAGTGTTTCTAAAATTACCAGAATTGAGAGAATTATTTTAAAATCACCATCAGTGGCCCAGCATGGTACTGCACATTGTAGCAGTGCACACTGCAGCACTGCACACTGTAGCACTGCATACTGTAGCACTGCATACTGTAGCCCTAGCTGAGAGAACACAAGCAGAGAAGAATAAATTCAAGGAGAGCCAAGGCACATAGATCTAAGCCAGCTGCCGAAAAAATAACAGCCATAAAATGTAGCATATATGTATTTGAGTATAGTCATGTATTGAGGTCTGTCACCCTTGGGGACATGCAGACCCCATGTGAGTAATTTCCCAGGATCACAGAGTCTGGGTCCATGTCTAAGGAGACACTACATCCCTGAAATCTTCTGTTTTTATGGAATGGTGGTTTAGTGGCTTGACCTTGTGTTAGTCATCTCTTTGTTACTGAAACAAAACACATGAGTGAATCAACTTACAAAGAGAAAAGGTTTATTTTGGCCTAGCTGTGAGGATTTTAGCCCTTGAACATTCTGCCTCATTTCTCTGGAGTTATGGTGGCCCAGTACACCATGGAGTGTTTAGGGCAAAGAATCCAGTTTACTTGATAGCTCAGTGTGAAAAAATAAAGGAAAAGACAAGGGTCTGGCAATCCCACCAAGAGCACACTTCTAATCATCTAGGACCTTCCATTAGGCTCCATCCACGAAAGGCTCCATCACTCTCCAGTAGTGTCATGGTTGAAGGCAAAGCCTCCAACATATGGAACATTCAGAAAAGTTCTGGATCCAAACTAGGGCACATGCAGAAAGGTATCTATGGCAAAGATTTGCAAGGCTGAACACATTTGGAACATGTATGAAGTAAAGCCAAACATATTTCTCTTTTGCAGAACTTCATGGAACATATATAATACAAATGTGTACCTCAACTCTCCAAATGGGTAAGATAATAGGGCATTTCCCAGACATGTTTTATAAAAGCTGATGTGTGTGTGTGTGTGTGTGTGTGTGTGTGTCTGTCTGTCTGTCTGTCTGTCTGCTGTCTGTCTGTGTCTGTTGATGCTGATGTGCTAAAGGGGAGCCTGGAAATGGGAGGCTTAGGAAGGTACCTGTTCTGGACCTCCTTTACAGCCATGCTAATGGCTTCTGAAGCCTCTGTACAGATTTATGCCTGTGCTTTCCCAA
Organism: Mastomys coucha; assembly: GCF_008632895.1. Lineage (NCBI taxonomy): Eukaryota > Metazoa > Chordata > Mammalia > Rodentia > Muridae > Mastomys > Mastomys coucha. The sequence goes on along the minus strand of NW_022196906.1, from coordinate 36,446,704 downwards.
CCCCACCCTATCCTAGTTGTACCCATGGCTTCCCTCCTTCTCCACATGCTGTGCTCCTCTTAATAGGCTCCCAGAGTAGTACTACATTCTGCTCATTGACTCTACACTCAGTGAAGAAAATTCCGTGATGTTCTTGTTAAAGTCTGGATGTGAAGAGCTGTATTCAGACCTATGTGTTAGGATCTTGGTCCCCTAGCTTGCAGTGCCATCTTTGGGGGATCCTGGGAACTTAAGAAAGTAGAGGATGTAGGTTACCGGATTTAATTATCTTCTCTCTACCCCTTGTGCTAGTTTGAATGAGGATGGCCCCATCGGCTCAGATATTTTAATCCTTAGTTCCCAGTTGGTGGAACTGTTTGGGAAGGATTAGAAAGTGTGACCCTGTTGGAGAAGCTGTGTCACTGGGGATTAGCCCTGAAGTTTCAAAAGTCTCACCTCGATTCCCACCTCTTCCTTCCCTTCCTGTTTATGGGTTAAGAGGTGAGCTTTCAGTCACTGCTTTCCAGCACCGTGCCTGTTTGCTTGCTACCATGTTCCCCACCATGAATGGCAGTCACGGACTCAAACCTTCTGAAACTATGAGCCTAAATAAACACTTTCTTTTACAAGTTGTCTCTGCTGGCTAGTTTTATGCCAACTTAACACAAGCCATAGTCATCTGAGAAGAGGGAACCTCAAATGGGAAGATGGCTCTGTCAGATCTGGCTGTCGGCAGGCCTGTAAGACATTTTTAAAAATCAGTGATTGATGGGGAGGGTCAAGTCTACTGTGTATGGTGTCATCCCTGAGCTGGTGGTCTTGTAGTCTAGGAGAAAGCTGGCCTAGGAAGCCACGAGGAGCAAGACAGTAAGCAGAACCCCTCCATGGCCTTAGCACCAGCCCCTGCCTACAGGTTCTGGCCCTGTTTGAGTTCCTGTCCTGACTTCCTTCAATGTTGAATAGTGATGTAGAAGCATACTTTCCTTCCCAAGTTGCTTTGGCCATGGTGTTTCATTACAGCAGTCACCACTCTATATAAGACAGTGTCTTATCACAGCAACTAAGACAACCTTCCTTCCCCTTTCTCATCCCCAGACCCCTCTCCCACTACCGGCTCTCCTGCCATGATGTTCTCCCTAAGCACAGGGCCAAGCAAGCAGGAGCTAAAGTCTGACACAGTGAAACAAGATAATCCTTTAAGTTGCTTCTCCAGATATTTTGCAACAGTAATGATAAAAGTCATTATTTCCAGGTCCAGAAGAGAGCCTAGAGGACCTGAACCCTGTCCTATGAGACCATTTATTTCCACTCAACTGAATACAGAGATTTAACAGGATTTAGGACCTTTGGTTCTTATCTGTCCCGAGGTAAATTCCCCATCTATCCCCAAGAGCTAAGAAAAGTTTCTCCCTACTCATTTTTAGCATTCCTCAGTTCTAGTGTTTTATAATCCTACTGGCAGTGCCCTAACTTCTCAGATCTTAAAGCTCCCAGCAACCTGTCCCAGAGTTTCTCAAGTAGGCAAACATGGTAATGTGTTTCCTATTTGTTTGTTAAACATTTGTTTAAAGAGGGCAAATCTGAACTGAGTATCTGCAGAGACAGAAATTAGGCAGATTCTGGAGGTAGACAACATTTGGTACAGTTAAGAATGAATTCTGTGTTACTACCTTTAGAAATTGGGGTGGGAAGTGATGGCATTCACTAAAATGAAGAGGACAGATTGGGAGGGGTTTGAAGGAAGGACTGAAAGTGAAGTTTGGGGCATGCTAAACCTGGGATATCTCTGGACTGGCTGAATGGGAGTATGTAAGAGTCAATTGTGTGTGCAAGTCTAGTGACCCAGACAATTGGGCATTCACAGGCAAGAAGATGACATCAACACACAGCAATATATGTTATAAACTAGGAAGGGGTTAGAGAAATAAACGAGAAAAGAGTCAATAAGAACTGAATGCTGGGCCTGGAGAGATGGATCTTGAGGAGGACCAGAGTTTGGTTCCCAGCACCCACCTCAAACAGCTCACAACTATCTGTGACTCTAGATCCAGAAGACCCTTGGCCCTCTTCTGGACTCTTTGGGTACAATATACATATTTATACACACACATAAATAAAAATAAAATGAATCTTTTAAAAAAGAATATGGGAATACTAAGTAACTATAATATTTGGAAAAGGTAAGCTAGGATGAATTTGGTTATACCAACTAAGAAGGCACAGCCAGCATGAAAGAAAAACTGAGGCACGTGACACACCAGAGGCCAGAAAGAAGGCAGGGCTCAGTTACGCAGATTTCGATCACTATAACGAATACCTGGGATAAAGAACTTTAAAAGACTAAAGGTTGATTTTTGGCTTGTGGTCTTTGAATGTTGATACTCCTAGGCTTGTGGTAAGGCAGCATATCACAGTGAGAACGTGTAGTGGAGTAAAACAACTTCATAGAAAATGGGGGAAAAAAACCAAAGAGACCAGGGTTCAACTGACCCCTTTGAATAGGCCACAATGACCCAGAGACCTCACCCTAGGTCTTACTTTTTTAAAGTTCTACTTCCTCCCACTAGCACCAGTCTAGAGACTTTACACATAGTGGGGGTTAAGACCCAGGCAGAGCAAGGGTTAAGTTAGAGAAGGCGGAATGAACATAGAGTAAAAATGGAGATGTCGCCATTGGTGATCTGTACAAGAGAAATGAGAGTACAACAAGGAAGAGAAGACAGAAGGGAAGACATACAAGTGACTGTGGGATGCTGACTGTAAGGGACTCTTGTTGAGAAAGGAGATCAGTGTGACAAAGGACCAAAATGTGAAGTCAAGAAGGGAACAGCGGGGAGGCGGGGAGGGGGGGGATTACTGTCTGACCAGAGTGACCTGGCAGAGAGGGAGACATTGGTGAAGCATGAAAAGACAGGAAACTTGAAAGAGAGATGGAAATGAATGAGACGTCCAGAACTGCCCTGCATGAGCAAAGGGGCATAGTAGAGGGACAAATGGTGCCAAATAGAAGACTTCAGGAGTAGGGACATGAGCCAACCCACACTGGCAGCATGTACTCTTACCAGTGATGTCTGAGGTCAGCTCAGAAGGAAGGAAGATGAAGGGAGTAGGGGGTACCATTGTAATCAGAGGTAGCCCATTAGCTCTGACTCTCCCCAGCAGTGATCAGCTCCATGGTTGCTGGCCCAGCCTACTCTATCCTAAGGTTTGCTCTGCAAGATGGACAGTAAGGAAAGGGCCCTGGGGTTGAGGATATTTTCAAATGAATGAAGCTTAAGGTGATGGCTGGTACAAGGGTATTAATAAAGAACTAATGAATGCTGAATTTGACCCTTACATGATTTCCACTGTTTATTGATAGAACATCAACTATGTTGCTAAGCAGAAATCTTATCAGGGGAATAAGTCCTTGGAAAAAGAATACTGCAAATTCTTGAGTCTTGTCCTATCATAATTGAATAACCAAGTTTTCACATCATTTTCTCCATTGTGATATTTATTGTATATAAACACACACACACAGAGACACACACATATGCACGTACACACATACATACATACATACATACACACACACACACACACACACACGTGCGCGCGCGCACACACACACATACACACATAAAACAAAGACATTTGTTAGTTCTATGAGGATGTTGTCTTAAACTTTTTCCTTTAGGAATGTGGTTTCTAGTGTGTGTTACATATACAATAAATGACAAAAAATTATAATAGTGTCTATCTTGGGATGAAACACACTTCTAATCCTTGCACTTGGAGGCAGAGGCAGGCAGATCTCTGTGAGTTTGGGACCAACCTGATCTATAAAGTGAGTTTTGGGGTAGCCAGGATAACAGGAGACAAAGGGGGAAAGAGGAGAAGAAAGAAGAGGAGGAGGAAGAAGAGGAAGAGGAGGAAGAAGAGGAGGAAGAGGAGGAGGTTGGAGGACAAAAATACAGGAATATCTGGCTACTGTTTCATTTGTTTTCTGTTGCTGTGGTAACAACTGACTTGGCTACACATTCTGATCACAGTTCATCACTGAAGTGCGTTAGGGCAGGAATACAAGCAGGGGTAGAGGCAGGCACTTCCTCCATCCACTCAGCCTACTTTCTTATACAACCCAGGACCACCTGTCCAGGGCAACCCTGCCCACAGGGCACTGAGCCCCTTTGCATTCCTCACAATATGTCAACAGGCCATCTAATGGAGACAATGCATTGGTTGACGTTCCCTTTTCCCAAGCATCTTTAGTTTGTGTCTAGTTAACAAAAACTAACCCTCACAGGTTCATAACAAAGGAACAATTTAATTTTATCTGGAAGGTGTGGACGTCTTCATGGAGATGTTGACATATACATTCAAGTAAAGGGTTCTACTTTAATGCTCAATAGACATGAGAATAGAAAGGGCTTATAATAATAGCTAATATTTATGGAGTATTTACTATGTGCCAGGCATGAAGTACTTTAAACACTTTAGTCATTTAATTTATGAATAGGTCCTACCTTTTTTTTTTTTCTTGTTAGTGTTGAAGACAAACCCAGGATCTCATTAAAAACTACTCTCTGTGCCAGTAGTGGTGGCACAAACCTTTGATCCCAGTACATGGGAAGCAGAGGCAGGTACATCTTTGAGGTTGAGGACAGCCTGGTCTACAGAGTGAGTTCCAGGACAGCCAGAGCTATGCAGTGAGACCCTGTCTCTAAAAACAAAAACAAACAAACAAAATAAAACCTACCCTCAGCTACCAAACTGTATCTCTAGCCTAGGAATAGATTAGATTTGTATCTCTCTCTTCTGGTGAGGATTGGAGATGTTGGTTACTCTGCCACTGGGTGGCCTCCATGGCATTAAACCCCAGGTATTCTGATGCTGATGTTCAGGGAGAAGAGATAGCATCATAGGAAGTTAGGGAATGTGAGGATGCAGAGATAAACATGTAAGAGGAGCAAACTGTGGTGGGTGGTGAGGGGCATACAGAACAGAGGCGTATGGTATGGACAAGCACAGGAAGAACAATACAGGTTGAGCCAGGAAACAGACTGCACCAATCTGAGCTTTCAACTATGAGTGGGCTCGGTTTTCCGTTGCTGTGCAACAAACCACTTCAAACTTGGGTTGCCTGAAACAGCCATTTAATTAGGCTCATAGACTGGGCAGGTTAGGGATTCAGAGAAGAACTGTGGGGATGCTTTGTCTCTGCTCCATCCAATTTGTGGTCTTGGCTGGGAGCATCCAAAGACTCGGGGATGACAAAGTTCTGAAGGTTGGATATGTAAGGGGGTCTTTTGCACATAGGCCAGGCTCTTAACGTAGTAACGTTAACCAGTAACTTAGTAAATTGGCGGTGAACTTAGCCTGGGATGTTGGTCTTGGCTGCCGTAACATCACATGACTTCTCTCTGTGGCACCCTGGGCTTCTATGCAGCATGGTGCCTAAGTTCTAAGCACAGGTGCCCCAAGAGAAAAAGGCTGTTTGCTGTGCATGACATTTTCTGCACTGACTGAGGCCGTCAGTTACAGGCTATCCAGGTTCAAGTAGAGAGCACACAGACTTCTCCAATAGTCATGGGGGAATGGACTAAGCAATTCATGAACACATACTAAAAGCCACTGCCGGGTCAGTGAATGAGCATCCCAGAAGCAGTGATGGTGTGAACTGCATCATTAACTCGGGGAGTATCTTTAATGTAATAGAAAGTTGATCTGCCAGCACATAGGTGACACCCATTCTCTCTACTCTGCATGTGAATGTGCAGACTCATACTCTTGGCTCCCACAAGACCCCACTCTGGCCTCTCTCTGCCTCATTTTTTTCTCCCTTTCAATAGTTTGCCTTATTTACTTCATTTATAACCATGAAGAGAGCCAAGTTTAAGGGAGCCAGATGGGAATGAGTGGAAAATGAAAAATACCTATAAAATCCCTACACGTAAGTGATGAAATAATGCATAACTGTTATATGTTATATCAGAGAGGATTGTCTTCTTAGCTCTCAATGATTGTCTGGATCCTTTAAGTGAGTGGCACATACAATATCTTTAATTGTTCTCGGTGTTATTTTTAAATTGGTACCATTGTTTAAAGTGACATATTCACAGAGTTCAGTGAAACCTCCTGAGGTAGATGAACAGCTAAACATTCCAAGACAGATGGCTTGCTGTGTGCAATATTTCATCTTAATGGCATGGCAGGCTTACCTATGACGCCTTCCTGGCTTAGAAGTAATGTTTACTGTGATGCAATTTTACTGAGCTAAAATGTTTGCAATAATGCGGGGTGGCTGACTAGGCGAACAGCTGAATTCCTGAGTCACTCAGAACCCATCGGTGTGCACCTGAATAGGTGTTTCTGTGCACTCTCAATGAGACCTATAAACAGTTCTCAAAACTGTACCTTAAATATGAAATCCTTGGCTTGACTATATCAGAGTATTCTCCTTTCATTCTTTTATACTTCATTATCTTGAACCCAATACCACATCCTCAAAATACCACAAGTTCCACAAGGAATGCTATCATCAGCCTGCCAATCTAGAAGTATTTTTGCTTTGTTTTAGCAGTGCTGGGAATTGTGTGTGATAGACAAGTGCTCTACCACTGAGGTACATTTACATCCTAGACGTGTATAAATTTTAAAAAGATTTGTGTTTAAATGATTAACTCCTTCTGAAGATAAGCAATTTGAGTTCTTAAAATATGCTATGATAAAATATCTTAAAAGCTGCTTGAGTACATGAAAAGCTAAAACAATATACTCTTAGCTACTCTAGGTTCACTAAAACTCTCTTGAGTTGTCATTCTATTTCCTAGTGCAGCAAAGATTAAAAAATATTAGAAAAGAAAAAGAGATCAGTCATTAAATAGATTGACAATTGTCATTTCTAAAGAGTTGAAGAAATAGATTGTTTTTAATCTGTAAGGCTTTCTCACCTACCGAGCTGTTAGGGCTCCTAACCACATGTTCCTACTATAACAAATTCTGACATGTCTACACCTCCACAAAGGAACTATCCACAAACATCTCCTCATTTAAGTTGCTTTCTGGTTGATGGTAAGAGAAATCTGATATGGAGAAATAAGAGTTGCTGACAATGTGGTGTGTAGGCCTGCAACGTTGGTTTGTGGAAGGGATATGGTAGAGTTTGGACTGTGGGCTGGAGAACCCCCAGAGTGCTGTAAGTGAGCTCTTAGCAGGGCATTCTGGTGGGAACTCAGAAATCCAGGATAGGCTTGTGGACAGTGAAGACTGGACAGGTGAGATTTCAGAGACAGAGATCGTCTTAGGAACTAAAATAGAGGTTATTTACATTATATTCGAATAACAGAGACTCTTGTGCACTCTGCTCAGAGCCTGCAACCTTGAGTGAGCTGACATTCAAAAGCAATGAGCTAATGTGTTGGCCAAAGAAAAAATTAAGACACAGCATAACATTCAGGCTGTGGGATTGCTACCCACTGCATTTGCCTAGACTTATAGCAATAGAAGAAATATAGGAAAATATGAAGTTTGGTAAGGATATGATTATGTATAAAGTTCAACTTCAAGTCATAAATGCAGAAACAGCCAAAGAGCTTGAGCCAAGGTAAAAGAGGGCAGGGTAGGTATGGACAAAATGATTATAATTCTGAAAGAAGCTAGCACCATTCAGGAAAATCCTCTGCCTTGATTTTGCATTGAGACTCTGGGAAAAGTAGCTTGAAAATAAGATCTTACTCATCAGAAGTTGGGGTATAATAGTGCAAACTCAGTTGAAAAACTTTCATTTGAAAGGAGGATGCTGGAGAAGATGAAGCCTTCATAGTCCCCCTCCTGGAAAATGGCCTCCTAGGGAAGTGTTTCACTAACATTTAGCAGGAAGGCATACAGAGGCCACTAGAGCTGTGGTCCACAGCAGCCAGCCTACAGCTTGAGCTAGTTCTCTAACATGGAGTGAGATACCTGGTGCTAGTTTTGCAAAGGTGCAAATTGTAAAAGTGGGGGTGCTTAGAGAGGTTAATGTCAAGGCTCCAGAGAACTGCTGAGATCAGTTCAGGTCAGGTTTCCTGCACCAAGTTCCTAAGTGGCCTGTGCATAAAGTTGTGAAGGTGAATTGTAATAGAGATTCCAAGATGCTGAATCTGGGACATTCACCATAAAAGCAACAGCCAATGAAGATGGAGAGAGAGAGAGAGAGAGAGAGAGAGAGAGAGAGAGAGAGAGAGAGAGAGAGAGAGAGAGAGAGTGTGTTAGTTCAGGTGTCAGGGCCAACCACTAAGCTTGTGGGAGCCCAAATGATGCCATTTCAAGCCCCAGATGCTGGGTGTGGAACAGCAAGTTTTGGTCTTTACCCTATCATTCTTTTGTCTTGACTTCATCTGACCTTTCTATGCCTCTGCCCCTCTGTTTAGGAATGAGAATGTGTGCTATTGTATTGGAAGTTGGACCTTTGGTTTTTGGGTTTCATGGAAAAACAACTAAGAGGTTTCCTTGGGTCTTAGAGGAGACTTTGGGCCTTTGAATGTGTTGAACCTGTCAAGATTGTAGGGACCTTTGAAGTTGGACTGAGTGTATTTTGCATTGTGAGACAATCATGAGCCTACAGGGGAGCAAGAGCAGCATGCTGTGGTTTGATGCGAGATGCTCCGATAGGTTCATTTGTGTGGATGCCTCATCCTTAGATGTTGCAAAACCTTCCAGCGGTGGAGCCTCACAGAGGCGAGTACCGAGTGAAGGTTGCTGAGATTTAATAGCCCAGTCCCACTTCCTGTCTTTTTTCTGCCTTCTGGTCTGTTGAGAGGTGATGAGCTTCAGGTATGTGTCCCCATCGACTTGAACTCTATCATCCTTTACCCACCCTGATGGACATACCCTCTAAAGAAATGAAATAAAAGTGCTTCTCACTTAAAAACAATCTGTGTGTAAGTAACAGACAATAACAAAGCAGTGGAAAGCAGCAGAATTCATGGGAAGATGGAGAGCTGGACAGGCCCACGCTGGCGTTTTCCCTCAGTGGCAGCTAAAGTGGGAGAGAAGCCTGGGGAGCTTAGAGGTGGAGTGTTCCTTGATCGCATCATAGGAATGGGAAGACAATGTTGCAGAATGACAGGCATATAGTTGTATACCTTGTAACATCATCTTTGTTAATGACAGATTGCTTATACAGTGGTGGTCCCACAACATAAGGCCACTGAAGATTTCTATCCTTTAATGACACTGTAGCCTGGTTCATAGTCATGATGGTTCTAACACACCTACTGTGGTATCAGGTGTATAAAGTAATGTACATAGGAACTGGGGGTGTAGTTTGGTGGGTAAAGTGATGCTATGAAAGCATCAGACCTGCGCTCCCTGACCACATAGAAAAGATGGGTGTGGTGTAATGCCCTGTGGTTCCAGTGCTGGAAAGGGAGGTAGAGACAAGTGGATTCCTGGGGCTCAGTACCAGACTAGTCTAGACTACTTAGCAAGTTCCAGGAAAATGAGAAACTTTGTCTCAAAGAGGCTGCAGTAGAAAGCTCCTGAAGAATACCTAACGGTTGTCTTCTTCTGGCCTCCACATGCATGCACACACCCCTGCACACACATGCACACACCCCTGCACACATGTGCACACACATGAGCATGGGCACATATGCAAACACATACACAAATATGTACAGTCCATAATCTTGGAGATGACCATAAATAATGGGGCTGTTTATTCCTTTACCATACTTATTAATCATTATTTAAAGTGTATTTCCCCCATGGATAAAGAGAAGCTCACTGTAGAACAGACTCTGGATCTGGCAGCAGCATCCTGCATCTCATGCTTATAATATCACCTCTTTATTGCATCAAGAGGCCACATCAAGTGACTGACAAACGTCATTCATGTCTGTGTATGCACAGTTCATGATGTTTGCACAAGGACAAAATCACCCCAAAGCACATTTTCTAAACATTTCCTCATCCTTAAGTAATGCATGGCTTGTTATCAATCCTTTTGAATCTCTTCCAAAACGTTGAAGATAAGGGCACATTTTCTATCTCATTCTATGAGATCAGCATTAACTGACACCAGAGCCGAAGAGTCTACCAACTCCCACATTTCTCCAAACAAACTATTATCCCATGAATACCAGCAACCTAACTCCACAGAATGTTACCGACTTACACAACAGGATCGGGTGGAATATTTCTCATGGGGCAGGGATGTTTGAAGATATGAAAATCAATCAACAAAATTAACAGAATTAAATGAAAGGTCACATAATTGTCAATTGACATATAAAGAATATGGCAAAATTAATGTTTTCCCATGATTCCTCAATATTCAGACAAACTGGGATGTGCAGGAAGCTCCTGGTAGTGGTACCCAGTGGGGAACGGCTGTAGGTGGTTCTCTCTAAAATCAAGGAGTAAGAGGAAGAGGAGGAAGAGGAGAAGGAGGAGAAGAAGAAGGGGGAGTTGTTGTGTGCATTCGAATCTATTTAGTATTGGAAGTACTGGCCAGAGCAACTAGGTAGAAAGGAGGAAGAAGAGGGATCTGCACTGTAAAGGACGATGTTTGTTTCTGGGTGACAAGATCCCACACTTATAGATTCCCTAGCTATTTTCCATCTGAACTATTGGAACTGATAAACAAGCTTAGTAAAATTACAGAATACAACAGCAATATGGAAAGATTGGTCGTATCGTTGTATTGTAAGAATGAATAGCAGAAAAGGAAGTGAAGAAAGCAATCTCCATTACAATTGTATCGAGGATAAAATACTTAGGAATAAACTTAGCTAGGAGGCAAAGAATTTATATGCTGAAAATTATAGCAGAGCTGAAAAGGAGACACAAATGGGAAGCTATCCTATGTTATTGGACTGTAAAACTTAATATTGTTGAGGTGCCAATACTACTCAAAGTGATATAAAAATTCATTAACATCCCAATGATAACTCTGTAGAACCAGATAAATCATCCTAAAACTCACATCAAATCTCAAGGGAGCCTCTATAGTCAAAGCAATCTAGAAAGAGAACAACATTGGTATTATCCCACTGTCTGCTTTAAAGTGTTAGTATGATGCTACAGTAATCAACAGTATGGTGCTAGACTCCAGATGATGGACTCCAGAATTTCTACTAATTTTCAGCAAGGGTCTGAATCCATGCCATGGGGAGGGGGTAGTATTTCCAACCAACAGTTCCAGAAGAACTGGAGATCCACATGTGAAAGAGTCAAGCCGAACACGTTCCCACACCAAACACAAAACTTATTTTAAGTGAATCAGATGTGAATATGAAGGAAAACTTCTTAGAAGGAAATCATTAGGAGAATAACACAGGGGGAGACTTGATGGAGTTCAATTTGGAAATGACCTTTTTGAAACTGACACCACAGACACAGGTAACAATGGCAAATATAGACCAAAACAAGACAGAACAAAACAAAACAAAAACTTGTTATACCAAAGTCACTGTCAGAAGAATAAAAACACAAACATGGTGAATAAGCAAAGCTGTGGCCACTGTGGAAGACAGTGTGGTTTGATCCTCTTGATCCAGCCATTCCTCCTCTAGGTAAGTATCAGTCATGAGAAACGGCCATAAGGAACTGTCAAGGACTGTATGGCCTGAAAAATAAAAACAAAAACAAGCCAGGACTGGCACATACTGTACTTCATCACAGACAGCTGAGACAGGAGGATTACTGTGACTTTGAGGATGGCTTGGGCTACGCAGTGAGTACCAGACCAGGCAGTGATGCATACTTAGCAAGACCCTCTCTCAAACAAACAACAGAACTTTCTTCCTAAAGTCTTTCTGCTGAGTGAAGAAGGGAGCTTAAATCAACCTCTGGTATCTTTTTAATAAGGACACTAATATGACCACTCGGAGTCCCACCTATTGGCTTTAGTTAACTGAATGGCTTGCCCATCTCATAGTATACTCACCTTGAGGGTCATTTTACTATATGAGTTCTGGGGAGACACAAGCAGCCAATCTATGGCAGAAGAATTAAACGGGAACTCAGGCACTTGCTGGCCATTCTCAGCAGTGCCATTCACAAGAGTTTAAATGTGGAAATAAACCAAATGGAGTAAACAAGGACTCCACAATGAGTCATATTCCCAGGACAAGAGTTGAAACAGGTTATGAACTAGACTGTTGACTGAGCACATTCCCAGCCCCTGCAAACCCAGGTTCCGCAAGGACTCAGCCAAGGATTGAAAATATGTGCAAAATAAATACGTCTGTACTGAGATTGTCAGATATTTTTTCATAATATTCCCTCAACAGTACAATAAATAACTCTTTAAAAATATTTAAATTGTATAAGGTATTGTAAGTAATCTGTAGATGACATAAAAATATGAGATAAAGGCAAATATATTTATATATATAGTTACATGCAAATGTGGTCCTATGTTATGTGAGTCACTTGTATATCTGAAGAGGGTTCTGGAACCAATCCTTACACATGCCAAGGGATCCCTGAATATCATATCTGGGATGCTATTGTGCTTGAAAAGTGAATGGAACTTTAAATCATTCTTTTAACTTTGAAGACGTTATCTAGGTGATATGAACAAGGCCCCAAATGATGAAGATAGTATGATTCTACTTACATACGATATAGAAACCTAGGCAAACATGGTCAGAAGTATAACAGGGGTTACCAAAAATGGAGGCAGGATGGTGGGTAGGTGTGGTTTAACAGGTATCAAGTGTCCATTTGGAATAAAGTAAGTCCTGGAAATCGAGTGTGGAGTGGGTACCTGGTATAGTAAGTGTGCAGAATGGCCTAAGATTGCACACTGTAAATGGCTGAATGGCAAATTTTATGTCTTATGTGCTTTACCACAATAAAAAAGAAAAAAAACAATTAAGTTGATAACTCCATGGGTCTATTTAAATGAATACTGACCATTAGAGGAACATTAACACTTTCTTATGGCCTTTGAACATTTCTGTTACAACACATGACAGCATTAGCAAACAACACAGGTGGAGATTAGTGGGATGAAAAAAATCTTTGCATTGTCAGAGGAAACAGCAATAATAATAAGCAACATTAGAGCTCATTATGTCTATAATGCACACTGCAATCTCTGTTAAACACTAAGAGTGAAAGTAGATATAATTTTTAAAGTAATGGTGAGGGGAACGGAGTACATAACTTACTCAGAAGGAAGGGGAAATGGGCAAACATAGGCAGAGCGGTGAAATTATGGACTTAAACCCAAACATATACGTACATTAAATTTATGAGGATAAAATTCTTCAATTAAGTATCATCTGTGCCTTTTTTTAAAGATTTATTTTATGTGTATGAGTACACTGTAGCTGTACAGATGGCTATGAGCCATCATGTGTATGGCTGCTGGGAATTGAACTCAGGACCTCTGCCAGTCCAAGCTCGCTCCGGCCCCACTAGCTCCTGCGTAATTCACTGTAGCTGTCTTCAGACGTGCCAGAAGAGGGCCTCAGATCTCATTAAAGGTAGTTGTGAGCCACCATGCAGTTGCTGGGATCCGAACTCAGGACCTTCGGAAGAGCAGTCGGTGCTCTTACCCACTGAGCCATCTCGCCAGCCCCATCTGTGCCTTTTTATGACATAGCTAAGACATAGCGATGGAAGCTTTACAAAAAGAAGTAATTAATATCTAACAAGATAGTCCTTAAGGCTATACAGACAGTATTAACTAAGATACACAGGGTATGTCTCAATGATAACTTTAATCTATCCAAAAGAGAATTTAATTTTTTCTGTACACGTTCTACTATGTAAATTATAGCTCTAAAGACATGAATCAAAACTGGTCAGAAAAAAAATGGTCAGAATTATAAGGAAAAATAGATTTCCCCCCATAGTTACAGTGAGGATTTTCAACCTACAGTTCTTAGGAGCAAATAAAACAATTAGTCAACCTGTGTGTACCAGTTAGTATGAAACCAGTTTGTAGTCAAAATAAGTAAGAATGTAGGCAGTTGGACCACACAATTATGGAACTTGATTGAATCCCTTGTATAAAACAGTGGGCTCAACAACGATAGAGAAGAAATTCTTTGTTCATTATTCACAAAGAATTAATTCCATGTTCACCATGGAATAAAGCAAAATTTCAGTGTCCAAAGGGCTGAAATTGTATGGCATGTATTCTTTGATCACATGTTAAGGAACATAAGAATTATGGGATGGAATATGTAGTTCAACAGTAGAACACTTAGCTTGTGTGACTGAGGCCTTGGGCTTGATTCCTATGCACTGAAAAAAATAAAACAAGAAACTGGAACTTAATTTTAAAAATCCCTTTAAGATTGCCACATACTGGGCACCAGAGAGATGGCTCTGTGGGTAAGACCTTGCTGCCTTTGCAGATGACCAGGGTTCAGCTCCCAGTACCCCCCAATGAAGTTCACAACCATTCATAGATCCAGTTTCAGGACCTGACACACTCTTCTGGACTCTGCAGGTACCAGGAAAGCATGTAGTGTACACAGATACATTCAGGGAAACACTCATACATAAATTTTAAAATCTTAAAAAAAAGATTTCTTTGTATTTAAAAGTATATATATATATATA
>NW_022196906.1:36427103-36432165 GCF_008632895.1 Mastomys coucha | reverse complement strand
ATATATATATATATATGTATATGTATATTTCTCAGACCTTCTCCAGTTTGGTACTGAGGTCTCTATTTAGACAGTGACTGTAGATTTTAGCCATGTCCTGAAAGGGTTCCAGGGAATTTGACCATGGGTATTCACAGCAAGGTTTTAATAAGATACTTTTAAAAAGTTGTGTGTAGAGACAGGGGCTCATGTGTGCCAAGGGACAGGTGTGAAGATCAAAGGGCAATCTTTAAGAATCTGCCCTATTTTGCTTTTAGGGGGAGTCTTTGTTTCTGCTGCCACACTGTGTATACAAGCAGCTGATTCTCCTATCTCCATCTTCCATCTTGCTATAAGAGTACTGGGATTACAGATGTGTCATCTTTTTTTTTTTTTAAATCCATATTATCTTTTTTATTAGATGTTTCCTTTATTTACAATATCTCCTTTCCCAGGTTCCCCTCCAAAAAAAAAAAGAAAAAGAAAAAATAATAATAAAATAAAATAAAACAAACCCCTGTTCCTTCCCCCCTCCCATTGCTCACCATCCCACCTCCTCCTGCTTACTGGCCCTGGCATTCCCTTACACTGGGGCATAAAACATTCACAGGGCCAAGGTCTTCTCCTCCCATTGATGACCACTTTGTATTGGTAGAGAAACAGGTTGATACATGAAATAGACTTGAAGACCCAGAAATATTACTTATAGTTCCAATGTTTAAAATCTGAATCTATTCTCTGTTAAAGACAGTATTTTTTTCTTTATTCAGTATGGTCCCTGCCTACTTCCTCTATAAATTCAGTTCATTATTGTATGGGGGATAATTTGGGTGATACTTCTATAAACTATACAACGGTTGAATTTTGAGCTATAAGTATGGAAAGCTTTTCTTTCTTTCCTTTATTTTTTTTTGTCTGCTTTAGAGTTAGATGCGTCATCTTTTTAAAGGTGCTTTCTGAACTTCAAACCCAGGTTGTTGGGCTTCTGCCCTATCACTTTTATCTGCTGAGCCATCCTGTGAAGAGCCTACAGGACACTTCTTTGCCATGATAAGTAGCCTTGGCTAATTTGTGACCAGGTGGTCACATGGCAAACATATTTATATTGATGAATGCCCTTGTGCATCTTGCCTGCCTTGCATCTAACTTCTCTCTACCATGACAGACATGCTCTAGGAGCTCCCTGAGCAGGTGAGGTGAGTTCAGATGTACAGGCACAGAAGAGGCAACACAGCAACATGTGGAATAACAGAAGTGGAACATTACTTATGGATTTTAGAAAGAAGGGGTCACCCTGCTTTGCAGAAAGAAGGAGCTTCAGATAGAGCTCACTTGTAGCAGGAGGCAGGGGCTTGTGAGAGAGTCCAAGCCTTTCTTGGTGTCCAGGATTTTACCCAAGCAGATTTCCCATGGGGAGTTTTAATTGTTGAGTATACAGCAGGCACTCAGAAGCTTTTAAAGGACCAACATGACTGAATAGGATGTCACTGTTGCTTGTCTGTTTGCTTTGGGGAGCAGCAAGTTTGGTAGGCTATATTTGCATGGAGCAGGAGGGGGCTGTATAAGACAAATGACTGGACTAACCATCATGAGGACCCAGGGTGTGAAGACTAGGTGGTACAGTAAAGGTGATTAAGCTTTGCTTGTGGTGTGAGAAAGTTTGTTAAGCTTGTACTTGGAACAAATCTTAAGCTAACACAAAATTATCAGATCTTGCCACCCTTCTAAAGAAAACCAAGAGTCAGTCAGCTAAACTTTGTAGGAAGCTAGGGCAAGAACAGAATGGTACATACAATTACTTGAGACTTGAGAAGGGAGGACTCAGAGTTTGAGGCTCCTCTCTCTCAGATACATTTGTGGAAACCTATGTATTTCCAATAACCAAAAACAGCAGCAACAATACATTAAGCTAAATCCTAACTAAGGAAAAGAAACAAATATTAGAGGTCAAATCAGTGAAATCTTGAACAGAAACTCAACAGAGAAAAACAATGATAGAAAACAACCGTTCTTTGAAAGAAATCAGGGGCACTGATAAGTCTCTAGCTAGACTGAGAATAAAAGTGAAGCATAAATAAGTATAGTATCATAAATGAAAGAAGGAACATCACTATCGGTCCCACAAATGAACACTATAGGAAGATTAATTCAATTACCACAAATTTGATAACCTTGATCAAACGAACCAGTTCCTTGAAAGACACAACCTATTAAAACTTATAGAATAATTAATCGATGATCTGAATATGCCTGTGTCTATTAAAGAAGTTGGGCCAATATTAAATCACCTTCCAAAAAGTGAAAGTACCTAGCCCAGAGGGTAAATTAGCAAATTGTTACAAGCACTTAAGAAGAAATTATACCGTAAATAATTCTACGAGGTCAGTATCACCTTAATATTAAAAACTGGTCAAGATGTAGGAAAACCATACATCAATATGGCCAGTGAACTTAGATGCAAAGGTCTCCAGCAAGATTTTGGCAAATCCAATCCTAGGGGATGTGGGAACGTGTTTCCAGACAAGCATAGGAACTGATAAGGCTGAATGAGCTCAAACCCTGGGAATCTCAGAGATCTGACTGCAGGGGCGGAGCCCTTCCCTACCTGTCTCTGTACCTACTCTTGCCCATATAACCCTAACCCCCACTGAGAGGACCATGGGCACTCAGTCACAGAGCGTAGCACCTGGATTTCTTCTCCATGCTAATGAGGTATCTAAATAGCCTTCATTCAGCCTTCAGCCAATGACCTTCCCTTCCTGGGTATTCCTTCCTGCAAGAGGTATAGAATACCTGGTTCACGCCAACTGACTGTATGTGTCCACATCTGCCCTCACTATGAACAAGCAAAGATCATCTCACAGAGCTGCTTCATTAAAGATTGCTACAGGAAAGACTTCAACTAAAGAGCCATGACTGAGACTCCTGAGAAAGGCTTTCTCTCCCTCCAACCAATCCAGTACACTGGGCACTCACTCTGAATCAGACCAGGTTCTGCTTGTCCTGGGCATGTGCTCACCCTCTCCACCAGGCATGTAGATGCCCAGATAGGAGACCAGGAACCACTGTGGACACCCCATTTTGGACTTTGCCCTGCCTCCTCTTGGTGGCATGCCTGTGACCCCCAGGCACTCCCAGTGGAGAGGCAGGACGCAGTTCAACATCCAATCTAATCATAAGATTTATATACCACACCCAAGTGTGATCTATCACTGATATAAAAGGTTGATTCAACACTGAAAAATCAATTAATGTTAATCTATCAGATCAACAAACTGAAGAAATCAGAAAATACCAGAAACTGAATTATAACAGAAGTGCTAACATATCAAAACTCAGGCACACTGCCAGCACTGTCCTTAGAGATGTCTTATTTAAAGGCAGTTTTCAGAGAGGAAGACAGAAAAAGAATAGCAAAATTTGACAAATAACAACAGAAAAGGCCAAGCCAGATGTGGTGGCATATGCACACCACATCTCAGCACACAGGAAGTAGGGGAGGCCAATGAAGTGTTCAAGGTCATCCTCCATTACATGGTGCATTGGAGCCAGGCTGAGTATGAGGAATTCTGTTTCAAAGCCAACTAAACAAGCAAACAGATAAAGGAAAGTAGTAACAAAAATATAAGTGGGTGAGACCAACAGAATAAAGGGTGTGGCATGAGCAACCGTTATCTAGAATAAAAATGAATAATCAATGCAGATGGGTCATCAAAAAGAACTTAATAATAAATTTGGAGATGTAGACCTTCAAACAAATCCCCAGAAAGAAACCAACTCAAGAAGTAGAAAAATTAAACAGTCCTGTCTACAATTATAAAATAATTGAGTGTAAAATTAGAGCCTTTACCACTGGGAAAACTCAAGACGGCTTCACTAAAGAAATCTGACAATCACTTAAGGAGCTAATGGATAAATATTACTCAGGTGTTTTGTTGTGTTTTTGTTTTGTTTAGAGAGAAAAGAAAAAAGAGGATGATCTAAGGAAAAGAAATAAAAGAGCAGAAGCAAGAAGAGGGACACATTCTTATTTTCACAGATAAATTGCAAGTTAAGAAAGAAGAGAGTTAGAGGGTGTGGTGGTTTCAATATGCTTGGTCTAGGGAGTGGCACAATTAGGAGGTGTGGCCTTGTTGGAGGAAGTGTGTCACTGTGGGGAGACTCTCCTCCTAACCACGAGGGAGCCAGTCTTCTCCTAGCAGCCTTCAGATGAAGATGTAGAACTGTCCTCCAGCACCATGCCTGCCTGGATTTTGCCATGTTCCAGCCTTGATGATAATGGACTGAACTCTGAACTTGTAAGCCAACTAAATGCTGTCGTTATAGAGTTGCCTTGGTCATAGTGTCTGTTCACAGCAGTAAAACCCTAAAACAGAGGACTAAAATTAAAGTCTGGCAGTCCCCAATGTAGAAATGACGGGAGAAGGCTGCTTTTAGTGGTGGACATTGGTACTACATTCCACAGTAGGGACTGGTAATTTTGTTTATGGTCATATTGTGATGATTTGGATGAGAATGGCCCTCATAGGCTCATAAATTTGAATACTAGGCTCACATTTGGCGGTACTGTTTGGGAAGGATTAGGAAGTATGGCCTTATTGGATGAAGTGTGGAGAGAGAATATTGTGTGTAGTGTATGGATGCATCACCTGTCAATTAAAAAAAGAAACAAACCTATGGCCTATAGGAAAGGGTCAAGTAGAAGGTGGGACATTCAGGAGGAGAAAGAATTCTGGGAGAGAGCCAGGCAGGAAATTAGCCCAGGGAGATGTGACTAGTTGTTAGCCTAGCTATATGGCCAAGGTAGTATTTGTAAATATATTTTGAGTCTGAGTCTTACTTCTCTGCCTCATAGTTAGTCTCGACACCTAAGCTCTCAGCTACTGCTCCAACACTATGCTTGCCCAGTTGAAGCCACACTCCCCGCCATGATGAACATAGACTCTGCTATCCTTTGGTAACTCTGCTATCCTTTGGTACTGCAAGCTCCAGGTTAATTGGTTATTAAAAATAACTTGTTGCCGGGCGGTGGTGGCGCACGCCTTTAATCCTAGCACTTGGGAGGCGGAGGCAGGCGGATTTC
>NW_022196906.1:36398091-36427090 GCF_008632895.1 Mastomys coucha | reverse complement strand
AAAAAAAACTTGCCTTGATCACAGTGTTCTGACATGAGAATAAAAATGTAACTAAGACACATACCTCCATTATGTTGGTTAGAAAATACTTGTGGGGTGGAGTGGTGTATGTATGGGTATTCAAGTGTGTGTACATGTGGAGATCAGAAGTTGATGTTGGATGTTTTTCTTTAAATTTCTACCTTACTTTTGAAACACGATCTCTCATCGAACATGAAGCTAGACTAGACAGTGCAAGAAGTCTTCAGGATCTTCCACTCCCCAAAACAACACTAGGCTAATAGGCATATACCACATTTATAAGGCTTTTGTATGTGTGCTGGAGATATGAACTCAGATTCTCGCACTTGCATAGCAACCACTGTACCCACAGACTCATCTTTTTCTGCATACTTCAAAGGTGGCCTGAATTGCCCAAAGCACAAAATGTACATAGTACTTTGAAGACTTGCTATGAAAAGACTTTAAATGAGTTATTTCCATATTAATAATGTGTTTAAATGAAATATGGATATATATAGCTAATAAAATGAATGTTTAACATCAAACTTACCTTTTAAAACTTCTCTAATATGATCATTAGAAAAATTTAAATTACATATATGACTTGACCTACATTTATATTCAATCATGTTGATTTCAATAAGCTAGCATCTACTTGGTTTTTTAAAAGCTTGTTTAAAAGCAATAGCTATAGCATTTCAAATGTCCACCAACAGGAAACAGAAAAATCAGCTCTAGTGTTTAATGTGAAACACTGTTTAACAATAAAAGCGAATTAGCCACAACTCCAGGCAACAACATAAATGACCCTATGGCATTATCAAAGGATTTGTGTCTTTTGATCCCATTTATACAGATTTTTAAACAGGAGGAA
Source organism: Mastomys coucha (assembly GCF_008632895.1). NCBI lineage: Eukaryota > Metazoa > Chordata > Mammalia > Rodentia > Muridae > Mastomys > Mastomys coucha. The sequence goes on along the minus strand of NW_022196906.1, from coordinate 36,426,213 downwards.
GACACAACAGCATTGGAAATCAGAATAATAGTTAAATTTGAGAAGAGCGAAGCATGCACAGATGGGCTGAGAGGCTTTGGGGAATTCCTAATGTCCTGAGACATGGACTAGCAGTAGAGATTTGGACAGAGAAGTTCCTTCACTGAGACACATTTTTATAAAGTATGTTTGCCTTCCTGTATCCCACTCTTTCTAATAAAAATTAAGAGGGATCAGTGAAGCATCGAGCAATTTATCGCAAACGGTTTTAGTCAGTGGAGACCTTCCTGGTAATTAAGTTTCTTCTGTCTGATCTATCTATGGAAGCTGCAAAAAAGCATGCATGTCAGGCAGATTTTTAAAGAGCATTCTCTGTCCAGTAAGAAAATGCTGATATTCCCAATCAGTTCTAGATCTTGCTCTCTAGTTTAAGAATTTCTCAATCTCTGTTTGCTCATGAAACTTGGCACCTACAGGCTACATTCTGAAAAAGTCTCAGCCATTTTTTTACTTTGAACCTAGAGTCTCAAGCATGCTAAGCAAAGGCTGCCACTGAGCTGTAGCCTCAGTCTTCCCCACTCCCTGCTTTTTAGACATAGCCTTACTTGCTTGCTTAGGCTCACCTTGAACTTGTGATCCTCTTGCTTCAATCTCCTGAGTGGCACCTGCCCTCACATCAGTTATGTTTTTAAAATTAAAATGTAGGACCTGGGCATTGAAAATTTTAAAGAGGCAAGTGCCAACCATGAATCAGAATTTATGTGGCTTTGATGGGATTTATGAATTTAGAAACATATATGTACAATGTATACAATGTAATCTATACAATCTATTACATATCATTTTGGGTGTTTTAGGCTGGTTTATCCAACTCAAGTTATTCAGTAGTTAATGGTCTAAGGCCAAGAGTTTAAGAGACATACCTGTCTAGTGGAAAGACCAGGGCAGATATTAAAAACTATTTTTCCCCACTACTTCCTACTATTTCAAATCAAGTAGCTGCTTTCTTCCCTCCATCCATGCCTCCACATTGATACATTGCATTAGCTTGCATTATCCCACGTGGGAAAAGGCTTCAGCTGAAAGTGTGACACCTTTACTCGATTTAGATGTCACATCCTTGCCAGGTGTGGTGCCACGTGCCTGTGACCCCACTATATTGGAAGCAGACTGACATAGGAGGATTACGATGTTGAAGTCAGCCTGGTTCATAGAACAAGACCATATTTCAATAAAATAAAACTCAAAACAAACAGCCATAAAAGTAAGCAAATAAAAGTACCTTCATTCTATGATTGCTCTCCATTTTTGGGTATGCATGCTATTTTCTAACTATACTGCAGCATCCCTGTCAGATCCATATTTGTTTGCCTCGAGCCACCTTGCTAAGTCTAAGACATACAGATAAATAATGATTATAAAATAAGCATCTGCCAAATCAAAAGAATATGCAAACATCTGGTTGAGACTTCACACTCCATTGATATCCCCTCATTACAGGATTATTAGGAACTCAAGACTCCTGTGTCAGACTGACCTCAGTATGGATTTGGCATCCCCATTTACTATCTGTAGGTTGCTGGATGCATTTCCTAAGCTGAGTCTCTCTTGATAGATCTGATAGTGCCAGATGTACTGCAGGAGATTGCTGTGAGGATTAAAAGGAGTAATCGATGTAAAATACCTCCAGCAGCATCTGGCATCAGGAGAATGCAGGGAGTGGTTAAAATGGCTCTTAGGGCACGACAAATCCTGAATCAGAGAACCACTTTGATGAAGAATCATAGAATCAACTGGTCAACCAGACCAACGCCTCCAGGAATTGATATACACTGTTAGAACAGATTCTGCCTTTGTTTAACCCATGTTTAACCACAGGTGTTCATGAGAACAGACTAAAGCAGCTTTAATTCCTCCAAGCCTTCTCTTTTTTTCCTTCCTTCCCTCCCTCCTTCTCTCTCTCCCTCCCTTCATTCTTTCCTTCCTTCTGATATCACTCTATAGCCCAGGCTAGCCTCAAATTCATGATAATCCTCTCTTTGGCCTCCTGAATACTATGATTACAGGCCTGTACCACATATCCACCATAAATTCATCATTAGGTTGAATCTTATGAAATTGCTGTTTTATAACTCAAAATGACCAAAGTATCCACAATTTCTAATAAAAATGACCAGATACTTGTTCTTTTGTTGCCTTTTCCTTTCATCTTGGCTCAGCGTCTGCCTACTTTTTCCTAGACCCCTTAGGAATGATGGGAAATTGATGATGAAAACCACAAGACTAAGTCTGCCCTCCATGGACTAGCATCGACCTGGCTCCTGACTACATCGATGCTTTCATTCATGGAACAAGCAGTCATGAGCAGTTTTCCATCTCATAAAAATAGAAATGTTTCAGCCAAATGGTTTATCAGAGGAATTTCTACAAAACAAGACACATGGAGATTTTCTAGTGAGTCACTGCCCTCTAGAAGGCTCTGTGGTGTTAAGAGATCCCAGATGTGACCTGTTCCATATGGCAGCCAGTAGCCGTAAGAGATAACACTCCAAGTGACACCAGTGTCATGTGACTGAAGAAACCTTAGTTTGACTTAAGTTGTGGTGTGTGTGTGTGTGTGTGTCTGTCTGTCTGTCTGTCTGTTTGTCTGTCTGTCTGTCTGTCTGGACAGCATGGCAAAGGATTTACAAAAGATCCAAATCCTTAGCCCCTCATTTCATTTGTATTTTGTTTTCTTGAGACAGTATGTCTTGCCACCCAGGGTGTCCTCAAACTCACTCTGGGAAGCCTCAACTGCCTACTCCTCCTGCTCCAAACTCTCCATTGGTAGTGATTCAGCTGTGCAGCATCATGTAATGCAGGTGTGGTGGTTGAGTCCAGTGCCTGCTGCACCCTGGTCAAGCATTCTAGCAACCTAGATACACCTTCAACTCTCTGATTTCAATTAAAACAAAATTAAATAGCAACACATAGCTAGTAGCTAGCAGACTGAGTGGTGCGGCTGTAGAGTAACAGGAGACAGGTAAGAGATGAGGTTGGGAAAGCTGGCCCATTGAAGGGAACTCCAAGAAGCATGCTGTTGACTGCAGGCTCATCCTGAGGTGAAGAAGAGCCCCTGGGAGTCTCAGGAAGGCTTTTAAGCCCCAGGGAGTGATGCAGTCTAATTCAAGTTTTAGAAAGAGGACTCTAGCTGCCACGGGGAGATTGACAAGAGATGGGTAGACACATTAATCTCTAAGTTTGTTTTCTAAGGGGACGCTTACATTCACTGTCTATGTGTGTGTTTCTATCCATAGCAAGAGTATTTGTGAGTAGTAATGAAAGCCAAAGTAATATTTGTTAGTATTTTCCTCTAGTAAATGTGAGCAAAGTATCCAGAGGGAAACCCCCTGCCTCTGTCCTTCTTCCTCTGCCTCCAGTTCACTGTGCTCTTTTCATGTTCCTTCCCACTGAGGCTGCTTTTAGCTGTGGTCCTGCCAGTAACTCTAGTCCCTGAGAGGCCATAGTCCCCAAGGTGTCAGCAAAGTGCTTTCCTGGGCAGGAGGCAACCACCTAAGAGTACTCTAAGCCCACTGCCTGACTCACTGTCCTCAGAACGTGTTTTCTTAACCAGGTCCTTCTCAGGTCTCCTCCAGCCTATGGGACAAGGCTATGGGTGTCCTGCCTATGGGACAAGACGAAACAAAAGAACCAATTTAAGTTCCCAGGGACTGAGGATGGTAAGCTATACTCACCCAAAGAATTTTTGTTTTCCCCTCTCTAGGAACCAGTATATACATGGCACACACCCCCCCACATCCTCCTGGATACACACTATGCCAAAGCACATTGACATTGTGCATAGAATGCTCCTCAACTCGTAGGATTTCCACTCACGTACCTGTGCAAGGCTGACTCCTCCTCAGGATCAGCCTGCACCATCTCTATTCCATGGGCACAAAAGCAAACAACCCAACAGCCAGGTGTGAGGCTTCGGAGCTGGGGCTATGCATGGCTTAGTGTGAAGCATATTTTCTTTGGAGCCAGGCTGACCTGTTTTCAAGTCTCAGGCTGACCATTTTGACTAAGTAGGTGGTTGTAAGCAAATTATTTGGCTTCACAACTTCAATTTTCAATTCTACAAAATACCTTTTAGGAGGTTTGTGGATTGTTTGTTTGTTTGTTTAAATCTAATGTATTTATTGGCTATGGCTGTAAAGCACACAAAATAGGTGAAAGCTGTAAACTGTTAGCGTTGGGAGCTTCCGGTGCCTCGGGACTGATGAGCGCACAGAACAAAGGTCAAACTGTCCCCCACACCTAGATGTATATGAAGTACAGAGATCTTACAGGACATTTTATAGATGAGGCCTGTGAAGTCAAGGGCAGGTAGTGATTCAAGTAGGGTCACACTGAGTCAGGCCAAGATTGCAGGTGTGTTTGGACAGGTTCGTCCAGGGATCAGGATGCTTCTCTTGTAAGTGATCGGTCTTTGGACCTGGGGTTGCTCCCCTGGTGCACCGGTAAGAAAAGCAAGCAGATGGGGTGTAGTTCTGATCCACTCTAGGTGGAGACCGCCATTCCCGGCTGCTATGGCAACCGCAGCTCTCTCTAAGAGGCTCCTTTCCTCAGGCCCCTCCCAATCACGCAGCGGACGTGACACGTGCGGCGGGGTCACGTGTTGTTGTTGGGGGGTCCCCGGAAAGCTGCTTCCGGGTCAATGCAGGACACTGGGCTCTGGCGGCCGGAGAAGGGGTCGAGGTGAAGCGGAGCCGGTCCGGGGCCGGCCTGGAGCAGGCCGGAAACCGAGCGGCGGCGACGGCGGTGGCCGGGCGGGCGAAGGTGCAGCCCGAGGAGCCGCCGCCTCCCGGGCCGAGGGGTGAGTGTAGCCCGGCCGCCGCTCCTCCGGGGCCGGAGGCCCGAGGCGTGCTCTACCTGTGGGGGTAGGAGGCCAAGCCTGGGACCCTGGGAGAACGGCGCACTGATGGAGGCTGGGCAGCGGAGCAATCCAGATGCTCCCAGCCTCCTTGAGGCCTGGGGTATGGAAGCTGTTCCCTGGGTGGGGAAACTTAGCTTTGAATCACTGAATCAGGAAAATGATGAAAACTACTGGACGTGTGAAGTCCTCGGGCAGTATCTCCATCTGTAAGGTTTGGTATCTTAGTGGGAAAGAGCAGCCGTTCCTATATTCCTGGGTCACTAAGCTTGTCCCTTCCAGGACTGCTTAAAGCTTGTAGTTTGCTAGGAATTTGAGGAGCATGTATTTGCACCAAGCCGTATTGAAATCGGGAGCTGCCAGGAGACTCCATCCTGGCTTCTTGGGAATGGTGCGAAACAATCTGTGATAAGCCGAATAGAGTACAAAGCTTCTGGAACTACTAGGAAGACAGTCTGAGATTTGGGGAGGGGAAGAGGATTTGCCTTCCTTAGGGACACAGGCAGCAATTGCAGAAGTTGTAGTTGAGGAAAAGTTGATTGGAGGAGTTGAACTGTTGACAGTCAGTGGAGGAAGGAGGAGCCTCACTCCAGGGTTGCTTAGTTACTAGAATTTGTAGGCACCTCCTTAGGGCTGTTAAGGAAACTGGCAGGACCTCAAGTCCAGTTAAGAGCTTGGCTGGGACTTGTCCTTCTCTCTGCTTTTGTGTGGCCTTTGCCTGTGTATCAAGGAACTCTTGAATAGATTTCAGAGGTTCCATCTTGAGCAAAGAGAGCTTGAGCATATTGTTTTGGGGGGAGATGGGGAGGCTCTGGAGCCAAACGCGAGCTTGGTTAAGCTTGCCCAGGCTTGCCCCTGTTGTATTCGGTCTCTGAAGCTCTTGATAGGATTCCATAGGCTCACCTTGAGCAGAGAACTTGATCGGGGTCCGAGGATTAAGGATGTGTAGTCAGCCTGGGTTCTTTGGCCTTAACCATAGTTCTGTAATGACTTTCTAACTCACACTAATAAGGACATTATGATTTAGTACATGCACCTATATGTGAATGAAAGATTTTACAAAGTAGGGGGCTTTTGATACAGAATCTCTTGACCTTGACCTCACTGTATAGCCCCGGCTGGCCTGCTACTCACTGCACTCTTTCTGTCCCAGACTCTTCTGTGCTGAGCTTAAAGGTGTGAGGCACCATGTCTGGCTTCCCAGAGTAGCATCTACCCTTGTTGGGTACCTTCTGCTTATTTCTGAGAGGTTCCATTTTTTGTCATTTAGAAAGAAAACATGCTGACTGGATTCCAGCAAATCGATTCGTAGGTCACAATTTGTGGTTAGAAAAATGGCATCTTTAGGCATATTTTGTTTTTGGTTAGTCAGTGTCCAGTATGTTGTCAGCTTCTGGGGGTCAAGTGCGTTCCATGCACTTTGCAGGGGCAGCTTCATGCTTCAGTGGACAGGGTAGTATAATGTGCTTGATCCATTTCCTGAAGTACCTACCATCAGGCTAAGTTTTGATGTGATTGGGCACAAATTCATCTTGATTGTTCTCTGTCCTTTGCCAGGCCTGGGAATTACAGCAGTCTTAGGTATATCTAACAGACATTTCACTTTACCGTTCCGGTATTAAAGAGATACACTGACTGACCTGTGGGGCTGAAGCGATGGCTCAGCTGTTAATGAACACCTGCTCTTCCAGAGGACCAGAGCTTAGCTCCCAGCACTCATGCCGGGTGTCGGGGGGTGGGGGGGTCCTGCATGTACTTTGCCTGTGGCTCCAGCTACGAGGAGACCCATAACCTTCTGGCCTCTGGGTACCCGTACACATGTGACATATACTCACACAGATACACCTACACCTACACACGCACACACACATACACACACATAAAAATAAAGTCAATTTTTTAAAAGAGGAAACACGAATTTACTTTTCTGCTGTTCGATTCTATTTCAAGGCCTCTAGTAGTTTTTAGATGGTGGATTTGTTGTCTGCATAAGGATATAAAGTTCACGTGTCAGCATATGAGAAAACTTAATCATAAATGTGAGTGCGACCTTCAGTCGGATAATACCTATATTTCTCGTATGAAGATACTCTTTCTGTGTTTAGAGCCTAGACGAGGGGCTGGGTGATAGCTCAGTACGTAAGTAGTGTGCCATGCAAGCATGAAGGCCTGTGATTTCCTGCCACCATCCTAGAGAAGCTAGGTACAGTGGCACACTTGTCATCCCAACACTGGGAAGTCAAGACAGCAAGATCCCAGGGGCTGAATCAGTGAGCTCCAGGTTTGGCAAGAAACTGTCTCAAAACAGAGCTGACATACATCACTGGCCTTTGTACACACTCATGCACCTCCACAAAAGCACGAGCACATCCACACAAGATAGAGGAAATCCTTAGAGAAACAGTAAGAAGTCTTAATAGCCATTGGTAGGTGTCAGTGAACAAAGCAAGGGCCCTTCATGTGTTGCTGCTTCCTTTGAAAGTTGTCACACAGCCTGCTGCTGCGGGACATGGCATGTCACAGGATATTACCTCATTTCAGTAACCGATGACAGGATGTATACGTAAGATAACCTTAACAGTCTTACTTTTCGTTGTGGATGAAGATGGAGTTTAGAAGCACGCTCACCTGGAAAAAGTTGCCCGAGTTACACCTCTTCAGCATCGCCCACCTTCAGTAGATGCCGTGCAGTACCATCAGCACAGGGCACCATCAGGAATCTTTATAAAATAGGCCCCTGCCTTCATTGTTGGCTTGTGGTGTGGCTGCTGCTAAGGGGGATTGGGTTGGCACGTGTGAACCATTGTGTTTCTGAGCAGCCAAATATTTCCTGTTTTAAAGAGTGTTTTGTAGTAGGTGTTGGGATCACTAGGGAAGACCCTCATTCATTTCAAGACTCTTGGAATCATTTGAACACTTGAATAAATGACTTCCAAGAACTCGCTGGGTTTGATCCTGTGTCCTTTTTAAAGTGTTTCGTCCCTCCCTTGATGCTCATATCCATAGACGGCTCTTCTGCTCTTGTAAGTTTTGCTTCCAGAATGCTCAGGGTTTGAAAATTGGAAATTGGGTGCTTGATATTTGTTAGAATACTGAGTAAAGTGAGGTTGTATTGCTCCAAATAGTGATATGTGTATGTGTGTCTTTTAAATGATGTAACATGCATGTGGGCTACTCAGGCCTGTGTACTCACATCTTACTCCTGAACTGTATTTTGTGAAATGAGTGCTTTGTAACTTCTAGGTCTGGCCAGCTATGTAAGATGCCATCCATATACACCCAGCCCCACCCCTGCCACCAGGACCAGGAAATGAACCCAGAGCCTATGCTAAGCAGACACTCTACCACTAAACGATATCCTAGCTCCAGGAAGAGTTCTGAAAAGCGACTTGGAGCTGCTAGTGCTACAGTCTGGGTTTAGTAGGCAAGAAATACCTCCGAGCTGTGCCCTCCAGTCTCAGGAGTTGTCAGTTCTGCCTTTTGAGACTACTCATCCTGATTTTTCTCTTGGGGCTTAGAGCTGTGGTAGGCCAGCTGTCTCGGATGTGATGATACTCTGATTCCGCTTAATCTTGCCCAGCTTTGGAAGGGAACTCTTACACACAATGTGCCTACCCTTAGTCCTGTTCTCTCCTCCAAAACCATTAGCTATCAGCTGTTCAGCGAGCACTAAGAGCCTAGCATAATGGTTGATATCTAAGGCCTTAAACCATTAGCTATCAGCTGTTCAGCCAGCAGTAAGAGCCTAGCATAATGGTTGATATCTAGGGCCTTAAACCATTAGCTATCAGCTGTTCAGCCAGCAGCAAGAGCCTAGCGTAATGGTTGTTATCCCAAGCCTTCTCCAGCTTTCCTTAATTTTCCTTTTGACTATCATTCCATTTCCCAAGATACTCATCCTACCCAGATCACTGTTCATTATGCCTGCCTTGGCCAGTAAGAGGGTTACCCTTTCTTCATCAAATCCTGTTCATTCTTGTTTTGTTTTGTATGACCTCTCTCGTGTGAAGTCTTTGTGCTTGCATTATTGTATCAGAAGTACCCAGAGGTCAGGAGTTTCTAATGCCTTTGAACCTCACAGCTAGCCAGCATAGTTCACAGAACAGGTGAATCATATCCACTGGACTTAGAATTAAAAAGTGGATTCCCAATTCCATCCTGGGCTTCCTGAACCAAAATCTCTGGGTGGGACATTTATGTTTTAGTGCTCCACCCCATGATTGTTCTGCCCAGTAAAGTTTAAGAGTCACCAACCTAGCATGATGCTTTAAACTGTAGCAGGTGCACACAAACAATTTCTGAGTACATGATGTTTAATGAACTGAACAGTGCCCTATTTCAACAGGCTGCTTTAATTTTAGGGCTTTGAAGTCAGCCTCCCTTGGAATCCTGGCTCTGTCAGTCACTAGTCAAATGACCCAAGTCTTGTTTGGGTTTTCTGATCTCAAATGGGGTTAATAGTGCCTTTTATGAGTGTCATGAGAGTTAAATGAGATAGTAATGGCAAGCTACATGGCTCATATGCAGAGTAAACACAGGTTTTCTCTGCTGTTGTGAACACAAGTGGCTTAACGTCCTCTTGGCCAGGTTGATCAGGAGGCCAGATTCCGGTCCATTAGCATTGGGATTCTTTATGGTTTCAGGAATGCAGGCTTATCATAGCTTCTGTTTTCAGTTAACAGATCCAGGGTCTATGTAATGACTAAGGACTTAGGATACTTTTCTGTTTCTAAAAGGATGGCTATCAAAATGGCATGTTTAATCCCCTCCTTTCATTTTCCCACTGTCCAGCCCAGCAACTAGAATGTAAACTTTATAAACACAGCCCCTTGTGGTGGGACCACAGCCATATCCACCTTCCAGGCTCCTCCACTCATCACAGCACAGTACAGCACAACACAACACACAACACACCACAGCACACTATTGTCCAGCTCAACACAGCTCAGCACAGCACAGCTCAGCACAACACAGCTCAGCACAACACACAACACAGCACAGCTCTGTATTGCATAGCACAGCATTGCACAGCGCAGCACAACACACAATACAGCTCAGCTCAGCTCAGCCCTGCACAGTGCACCACAGCACAGCACAGCACAGCACACCACAGTGCACCGCAGCACAGCACAGCACAGCACAGCACAGCACAGCACAGCACACAGCACAGCATAGCACAGCACAGCACACAGCACAGCACAGCACAGCGCACCACAGCACAGCACAGCGCACCACAGCAGCCACTTCAGTCACCCTTTTTACCTGCGTCTATCATTCACTTCTGCATCTGCCCCAGCTCCCTCCCTTCCCCATCTGCTGAGTTTATGATAGCTTCTTTGCAGCCATACTATGTGTGAGTCACTCCTTTGCGAGGTTAGTCACACTCTCCGTGTTCTCAGTGCTTTCCCACCCTTCTGTTTGAACTTTGTGTTCACCTGACTTCTTGGTGGGTACAGAGCTAACCTTGGCTATGTCTCCAGCTGTTGAGTATAAGGACGCTGGTGACTTGAAGAGACCTTGGGGGCCTCTTTGCCATGACTTCCCTTCTTGGTGTTCCCAATAATAACTATTAATCCCTTCATATATGCTAACCACTTAACTAGATACTTTCATTGAACGAACATTATTTCATAATGTTCACAACTCTGAAATGGCAATGCATAGCTTCATTTTACTGTTGGTTTAGGCATAGAGAGATAACTTGTGCAAGTTGCTTAATGATCAGAATGAACTCGAACTAAATAAAGCATGCTTTTTAAAAGATATGTATCCTTGTGTATAGGTGTGTGCTTGTGAGTACAGGTGCCAGGAGTGTCCAGAGGAGGCATTGGATTCCCCTGAAACAAGTCACAGATGGTTATGAGCCTCCGGGCACAGGTCCTCCTTAGGAGTAGTACATGCTCTTAACCACTCAGCCGTCTTGGAAGCATCCTCTTAAGTACAGTGCTTTTCTCTAAGTAGATTAAACACACACACACACACACACACACACACACACACACACACACACACACAGAGAAAGAGGGGGGAGGGGGGAGAGGGAGAGGGAGAAGAAGGGGATGGAGGGAGAGAGGTAGACTCCAGGAGATTTAAGTAGTTACATTTTCAAAACTCAAGCTCCTGGGGTGTGAAACTTTGATTAGCAGTTCACTAACCATCCTGAGGAATGTGGCCAGAAGCACCATTGTAGGTAGTCTGTTAAGATTGTTCTTAGAATAATGCTTTCCCAGTGATTTTTCTAATTCTTCTTTCCAGTCTACTGTCTTCCTCCCCGATCCACTTGATTTTCATTTCACTGTCAGTAGATACTTCGTGTCTACTCAAAGTAAAGTTCCGTTTTTCATTCAGCCACACAGTAATTGGTGTGTGCCAGACTCCACTGTGGGTAGCACAAAGCCGGGTGACACAGCCTCACTGGTGGAGACTAACGGGTCATAAGAAGTGTCCTGTAGAGTGGAAGAGAAGGAAAGATGCTGTGTCTGTGTTTGTCACTGTGGTCAGGCAGCCTCTGAGAAGATGACGTTGGCGTTTAAATTTGAGGCACTTGGATACAGAGATGAAGCATTCGCCAAAAAAAACAGCAAATGGGGAAATGAGCTTGGCAAGCTTTAGAAGTAAAAGGCAGAAAAAGTGGAAGGAAGTGGGGTAGGGAGAAAAGCAGAAAGAAGAGCTCGGGGAGCCTAAGCAAGCACAGCCTTGAAGACTGCAGGATTGGAATTAGGCTCTATTCTAAGTGAGAAAGGAAGCCATCAGTGTTCTGAAGAGTACATCTAGCTTACATTTGAATAGACCACAAGAAGTTAGGAGATACCAAAGAGGAAAATGTCGCTGACGTCTGAGCAGGGTCAATGACTGTTGATCTGAGTAGAACATTTAAAACGGAGGCTGAGGTAGATTTGGATGTGATGCCAATGGCTGTACTGGTGACTGTGGTGTGGAGAACTCTGACTGCCCCAAGCCCTTTCTCATCATAGGCCTCCATCCTCCAGGGGCAGCTCCCGGGGCATGGCTGTATGGCTGTGCACATCTTTACTCTTCTCTGGTTAGTCATCCCATGCCCGTGTGTGTGTGTGTGTGTGTGTGTGTGTGTGTGTGTGTGTGTGTGTGTGTGTGTTGAAGATGGAACTTGGGAAACCTCATGCAAGCACTTTGTTGATTGAGCCATCTTCCTAAACCCAAGGTTTTTTGTTTTTTTTTTAACCATGTAGGTATATGGCCTGAAATGATGACTATTTTTCCATGTTTCAAAATATTCATATATATGTGCACTTTCTCTCTCTCTCTCTCTCTCTATATATATATATATATATGTACACATATATATGTATATATATATAAGTGATATATATATATTTATATATATATATACACACACACACATGTTCTAGGGACTGAACCCAGAGTTAAATCTCCAAGCCTTCAACATTGTTTTGAAAATGTATCCATGTTGATGAGGAAACTTGCTTAATGAGCTGTTATTTTCCATTTCTGTGTAGCATTCATTTTATGTGTATGTTGTAATAGATTCATTTGCTCCCAGATATTTGCAGATTCTAAGTACTGTTTATGGGCATTCTTACCATTGTCTCTTGGTCCACATGCACTAGTTCCTCTAGAACTTTCTTTGAGAGCTGGAATTGATGGATTAAATATTACGTGCTGCTGGCAGGACTTGGGGGTGCATGCTTGTAATCTCAGCATGCTGTAGGTAGAGGCTGGGTGATCACAAATTCCAGGCTAGCCTGGGCAAACATGGAGACTTGCTGTGTACATCTTAAGTTTTGTTATCTAGAGAGGTAGATAAGGATGTAAGGTGTTTACACCAGGTGTCCTCATGCTCGGCACATGGGAGCTCTCTACAGTTTCCTCCGGTGCATCAGCTGTCAGGGTTTTAAACTTTTTGCTTATGGGTAAGGCCACTGAGATTTTCATTTTTGTCTGGGTTATCGAGGGTGAGCATCTTTTCCATAATTTTATTATTCTGTTGAGAGTGATCTCCTGTTAAATACTTCTTCATGTCTTTTATCCATTTTCCCCATTGGATTTTAATTTTTTTTAAAAAAAACAATTCTTTATATTTTTTGTATATTGCATAATCTTTTTCGAGTTTTATGTTTTTAACGTCTTTTGATGATCAAAAGCTTTTAATTTCACTGTCAACTCCTTTCTGTGTTGGAGATGTTTTGTTGTGAAGTTTCAAAGTCAAGGGCATAGAGCAGTCCTTAGGAGGAGTGCCTGGGAACTCTAGAAGTGCCTGTCTGCCTCAGGGGGTGTGGCTTTAGGAGGAGTGCCTGTCTGCCTCAGGGGGTGTGGCTTTAGGAGGAGTGCCTGTCTGCCTCAGGGGGTGTGGCTTTAGGAAGAGTGCCTGTCTGCCTCTGGGGGAGTGGCTTTAGGAGGAGTGCCTGTCTGCCTCAGGGGGTGTGGCTTTAGGAGGAGTGCCTGTCTGCCTCTGGGGGAGTGGCTTTAGGAGGAGTGCCTGTCTGCTTCTGGGGAAGGAGCTTGCTTTTGGGTTTTGTCTGGAGTTGAGGTTTTTCATGTGCTTTGAGGTTGTCATCCAGTTTCTTTTCTATCCCCGTTTTCCTTTTCCTCAGACCTATATACACTGTTTCAGGATTAATTATTGACTGCTTTTAAGTTTTCCCGGCTGGTTTCTCTGCCCCTTCATGCATTATTTACGTGGGCCCTGGGCCCGGTTTCTTTTCTTGGCCTGCTCTTTCCCTGGAGTTGTTCTCAAACACAGTATAGTTAGTTTTGTTGTTCTCAGTGTTTTTTCTGCAAAGTCACCTTGAGCTTGTGGCTATAGAACAGAAGTTCCCCCAGGAAACTCAGATTAGTTCCTGTGAACTTGTGATCCTGAAGACATGTTCTGTCAAATGAGCAATGACAATACATGGCCTTCTTCTTCACTTATCTGTTTTAAGACACTTGTTTACTCACTTGGTTCCCAGTGAATTCACCACACTGTGATTTATGTCTGAATGAAACTGTCTAATGGGTGTGTTTCCTCCACAAGGTACAGGAGAGCCTCCTGTGTCTTAGGAGCAAATAACATTTCAGTATTAGTCTTGAGAGACTTCTTAACTAGCAACATCAGAAGCACAAAACCCATGAAAAATCTAGCATTGAGTAGATCCCCAAATGGGAGCTTGTTTACAGAGCTGGAACCAGAAGTTGGAGCTCCACCCTGTCTGCTTCAGCTCCAGGTACTCATCCGATGACTCATACTTTGGACCCTCTGCAGTGTCCTCAAATAACTACAGACATTCTAAATGTTGACTTGCAGATACATTTGGCAAACAGATGGATCTGAGACATGGAAGCCATGCAGAATGGGCTGTAAAGTAGTGGAGATAATCTTTTAGGAGATCATCAGCGTTAGAGCTGTCCTTGCCATACACATCTCAGTGATGTTTATCAGAAGAGATTCATTTAGTGCAATGACTCCCACATACTAATTTCCTGATTGACTTATGCCAGTATTACAATAAAAAGACTTTCTTTTCTTGAAGATACTTTCATTATGTTGATAATCATGGCACTGTTATTTAGTCCATAGGTTTGAATCAAATTAGGAAAAATTTCAATTTCTACTTGTTGAAAACAAGTCTAAATTATTTAATCCTTATTGTAGTAACTCAGTGAGATAATATCTTTCATAACCATCATTAATAATTTAAGGCCTAAGTTTTATAAAGGCAAGTAAGTACCCTTTATGAAAGGGTAGCTTTCATTCATTTAGCAATGTGTTCTCATGAGACTTAACAAATGATTACAAGAAATGTATAGGTGGAGATTTTATCCTTCACAGATCAAATCTCTTCTAAGCGCAATTTTAGACTTACTTATTTTATCCTTCAGGTAGGTGCAAAGGTGACAGAAAGTCATCCAGTTAACGAGGAATGGCATTATAAACATCAGACAATTTACTATTTAGTCTCATTACTTGGCAGGAACCAGCATAGTCATGGGCCCTAAATAGTCAGATCAAATCTATTGCACAGTAATTATAAGTAAGCTGTGCAGCCCTGTACTCTTACTTCCATGGTCACTCAGGTGATAGTAGTTAGTGGTCGGGTAGTAGATGGAACGGGCACTAGCGTCTTAGATGCCTCTGGTGCTAACTGCTCCATTCGTCCTCCAGCAGTTTCCGGAGGCAGAAGTTAGAGGCACTCTGTAACTCCTTCCCACGCAGAAGCACAGGAAGCTGGGAGATCTCTGCAGCTTGTCTGCAGCCTCAGTGATGGCAGATTCATCATCAGCTGCAAGCAGCCTAGCTCAGGAGTCAGCATGCCCCGCCGGCAGCAGCAGTGCTGTAGCAGAGGACTGGAAGGAGGCAGTGACTTTGTTTTCACATGTAAACTTGGCCATAAGCTGTACGTGGCTGTTGTAACATCTGGTGACCCTTGGTTATCAGAGTGCTTTGTTATCTCCAAAAGGCTGCTGGGTGATAGGCTAGCGTCTTCCTACTGAGACTCACATGGCAGCTCAGAGATAATAATTAGAGTCTGTAGGCAGTTAGGTAATGACCTTAAACTTGTGTGCTCACAGCTACAAGAAAATGCATATTAGCAATCCGTTCAGAGGGGTGACATCTGCACTGCTGCTGGGAGGACAGAGCAGCTTTCCGTCTTTGGTGACTGGCCTGGCAGGGCTACTGTTTTTGTGTTCAGGTTTGGTGACTTTGATGTAGTTATAGTAAGAATTTTGGCTACACTCAGTTTCATACATTTTAGCAAGGTCTATCTCTAGGACTTGCATGTGGTGCTGAATACTGTTGACATGAAATATTCCTTTTTTAATGAAGTCAGCATGGCTCAGCAGATTAGGTACAGCAAGGATGACTTAGCATGCTCCCGTGGCTCCAGAAACCTGAGCAAAACCCCTCAGTTTCCCAGGCCGTAAACATAGATCCGTGTCAGTGTGTTTTTCAGAGAGTGGCTGTGTGACGTTCTAGGCTTTAAAATGATTGGTTTGGGGACATGACTTCAGGAGTAAACGTGTCTAACCCTGCTCTGAGTAAGTGCAATGATAAAGCCTTGAGATTTTTCCGGGTGGGATCTGGGTCAAATAGAAAGCTCAGGGTGAGCATTAATTTGTTTGTGAAGGAATTGGTTATGGGGTCTTCTGGGGAGTCTCTTTGGAGGTGTTCCAGTAAAGAGTAGTAAATGCTACCCTTTGTGGTGATGGTATGGCTGCTGAGTCTCTGGGCAGTGTTTTCTGTTTTAGAGTGCCTAATGGGACATAGCCAGTTGGTTTGCAGCATATTTAGTCATTGAGAAAACTAAACATTAGGAAGTATTTACAAATTAATACTTTGAAGCAGTTTCGCATGAAGAGGTACTTTGTTCCGTTTTCCCTCCTGGGGCAGTACACTGGGTAGGTGGTTCAGTGCTGTGCTTGAATACACTGGACAACAAGCATGCCTGTCAGTCCTGCTTGCCGATGTGTACCTGTAGCTAAGAAAATCTTGCCATCACTATGTGTGCCTTGTGTGCATTATGGCTCCTAGTAGAAAATGCAGAGAGCTCCCTGGTTTTAACATCTCTGATGTCACTCATTCAAGGACAGGAATTTTAGTCAAGTAGTCTAAGCTTTGTGCTGCTTGTAAGGAGACCTTCAGTGCTACAGAGGTCTAGGAACTTCCATTCTCACACTCCATCTGCTCATGATATGTATGTAGTTGGGTACATGTAGAAAGCATGATGTGGTGCACTTTACACTAAGATGCTGTGTGGAATGCAGTTGACAGCGGCTTTGGGAATAGTATGATTAACTGTGGGGTGAGTGTGAGATCACAGTGGCATGGCATGGGCTGGTGATGATCTATCAACCAGGCATGCCCTGCACAGTTAACAAGCTGACTAACCTTGTCTCTGCAGGGTAGCTCTAAAGATTTATTAGACTTGATAGATTTTTCTTACTTCATCCAAAGAGGGCATCTAGTTAGATACATTACTTAATGTCTAGCATTAACAGGTGGAGTAGAAGGTGTACATGACTTTAGTACAGGCTAAGCTAGAGTGCCATGGAAAGAGCCCCGACCCAGTTACTGCTGTGGATTGTCTTTGAGGTGTTCATTTGGAAGACATGGCTGTTGTATGTGGCTTCTACTGTAACAGCTCATTAATGGGGTAAAAGCCCCTAACAGGGACTTTGTATGTATGTATGTATGGACACGGAAAGTTTTTCATGAACTTCAGGCAGATTCTAAAATTATATGTCTAAAAGCCACTTAATCTTTGAGTAGAAAATACTATCTCTATAGCCTGGAAAATGTGGTTGGAAGGGCACCATAAGGTGCGTTCTAAGGCTCAGTCTGCTTGCTAAATAGGTCACTGATATCTTTCTTCTGGCGTGGCGAGGCTTCTGGCTG
Organism: Mastomys coucha; assembly: GCF_008632895.1. Classification (NCBI taxonomy): domain Eukaryota; kingdom Metazoa; phylum Chordata; class Mammalia; order Rodentia; family Muridae; genus Mastomys; species Mastomys coucha. Next base: position 36,408,946 of record NW_022196906.1, on the reverse strand, counting down.
CATTTGCTGCCAGGGCTAGCTCAGCTATCCAAAGGAGTGCTCTGTGGCAGGAGTTACAGGGAGTGTGGCGCTGACCAGATTGTTTGCTTACTTTCAAATAGTAGGTTTTAAAAATTCAGATCAGATAATGTAGTTTTTAAAACCAGTAAGGTGATTAACTGACTCTCATCTTTAGAGTCTTAAGTTTTTTTCTTAAGGAAACATATATAGCATATCCATATGTTGCCCTAGAGTGATTGTGTTTCAGTGGGATGCACTTGTGCTATTGGATCAGAAATACTTTTCAGAAAATGAATCAAGGGAAAACCTGAAGTTTCCTAGAATATAAAATTGAAGGTTTGGGATCGAAAAACAGAAAGAAGTTTTGGGATGAGGTTAAAAGAGGAATCCACACTTAGTGAAAGTCAAATAGATGAGGAAGAACTGGGAAAATTAAGAGAGCTGGTAACCCCAGGGGATTGTGGGAAATGGCCCAGGAGAGGGTCTCCTTTAGGCTTTGTTATGCTACTTACTGCTGACCTTTCCAGACTCCTCACACTTAGCCAGCACATTTCTCTCTGACCCTTAGAAGAAGCAGCAGTCCTTGACCTCTGGGTGTTCTCCATCAGCCACTCCTCTCTGGCACTTTCATCCCAACCCCTCTAAAGTCAGGCTCATACTCTGTCTCTGCTTACGTTTCATTTCCTTATGGTAAGGCTTCGACTCCTTCCCTAAAGCTGAAACTACTGATGCTTTCCCTGATGTGAGCAAATTCAGGTTGTTGTGCCCTGGAAGGATATAAAGATCCTTATCACTTTGACTTCTGTGTAGGATCAGGAACTCCATCTTTGTGCTGGGTCCACAGTGTTCTATGAAAATTATCTTTTTATTCCTCCAGGGTAACTTCTGGCTTGAATGAGGTCATCATGCTCTGACATCTTCCTGAGCAGTCATCTGCACCCCAGTCCCCCATCCCTGTATGCTAATAGCATTGGTAATGTTTCAGGTCTGCATGCCTGGTCATGTTCCTTTGTCTTGTGTACTTGGAATGCTCTTCTCCAACTCCCTCTTCTGCTAGATGGCCCAGGATTCACTCCAAAAGTTAACAACTTCCTGTGGTTTTTAAAAATACATTTACTTTTATGTGTATACATGTATGCATGAAAGAGAGAGAGAGAGAGGGAGAGGGAGAGAGAGAGCGCATGAACGAGTGCACTGCATGTGTGCAGGAGCCCTTGGAGGTCAGAAGAGACACTGGCTCCCTCAGAACTGGAGTTAGAGACAATTGTGAGCTACTGCATGGATGTAGGTAACTGAACCCAGGTTCTTTGCAAGAACAGGAAGTGCTCTCAACTACTGAACAGTCTCTCCTACCCCCACTTTACTTTCTCTGTGACGTGTTTATACATTTATTATCCCATGTATTTCCTCCTAGGTGAGAAATACCCAGATGTCAGGGTTTGAAATTTCTTTCTTCTTCCGTTCTTTAGTGCATGGCACAGATTCAGGCTCTGGTACATGTAACTTCACTGCTTGCCGCTAAGTGAAGATACTCTGTGGAAGTGCCTACTTAATACACAGTTAATTCGCCTCCTCAGGATGATTTGGTGAAGGTGAAAAAGAAGTCACAGAGAAAATGAAAGGCATTTGTTTACCTCCTCCCAACAGTCTGTGAGAGATTCCCATTGTCAGTCTGTCTTCTGAAGGAAGCAGACATGTAAATGGAAGGAAACATCACTGGTGTGAAGCATCATCTAACCAGTAGAACCTTATGGTGAAGGTGCAGCTTGGGCACATGTCCTTTTCTCCTTAAGTCAGTATGGGCAAATGTTTTCAGAGGATGGGTTTCTGCTTCCTTAGATGGAGTGAGACGCACCACTATGGTGCCCTATTTCTGACAGTAGCTAAGACTGACTTATTGTATGTAAGTGGGTTCAAATCAAAGATAGTTTCCACTTATGGAAACTCTTCTTGAAGGTCTAGCCCCCACCCCAGGCTAGGTCAGGCGGTGTTTATTTCTTCTCCTAAAGTGTCCCTGTGGTTCCCAGCCACTGACTGTTGCAGCATTGTGAGACTAGCCAGAGTGCTCCACTGGGGAAGATCTTCTTTGTTGGTCTCCAGCTCTGGTGGCCTGGTTGTCTGAAGTTCCCATGGCTCCTGAGTAGTTCACCTCTGCTTCCTGCTGTGGCTGTGTAATTGCACTTGTCTGGCAAAGGCATGCCAGGAAGTCCCTGCAAGCCCTGTGTATGGTCCATAGTCCAGGGTGGAGCTTTGTGTTTGCCCTTGTTGAGGGAGCAGAGAGGAGCTGTAGGGCCTGGTAGCCAGGTTACCTGTGTGTCCACCTCCACTCCTCTCCTATCCTGCTGCTGAAGTTGACTCCTAGGCTCAGGTATGCGACTCCCACTTTTCCCACCAAATTTTATAAAGCTACCAACCTCTGTTTGATCTTCTGCTCTGTTTCTCTTTTCTTCCTTTTTCATTCCTTTAAAGTTATTAGAATACTACATATTAGAATCTATTCTACATGCCCCCCAACCCAACTTGAATTTTTCATAGAAACTATAAATACTGAGATTAAATAAAGGCATAATTTAAAAAAAAAGCCTTTGACAAATCATTAGGCCATTCCTGTATGTGTTACATGAAAACATACACTCTGAGCGATGGCGCCTGCGTCTGCTGCTTCAGGTGCCTCAGAGTCGGCAGAGGCGAGGTGAGGCTGCTCTCTGCCCTCCACTCTCCTTCCTTCCCCTGCATCAGTTGCTGCTGCTATTCCAACTCCCCTTTTCCTTCTGGAGATAGCCTGTGTATATACAAACCAATAAATCTATTTTTATAAGGTTTTGATTTTACATTTGGCACTCTGAGGTTGTATTTCTATTTCTCTGTCTGGGAAGTTGTGAACAGAGCTGCTAGTATTTGTCCTTTATGAAGCACACTGGGCCACATTGCTTCTTTGGGCAATATTGACGTTGCTTACCACCAGAGGCTAGATCTTAAATAACTTTAGCATCCAGGTCAGCTTTAACCCTGCTGTGTTTGATACTTATCATAACTCACCCTTTTGGGGTGGGAATATGAAGTGCAGGCTGTCTGACAGCGTACTGTTGGACTGGGTGTCCTGCTCTGATAGTGATCCTCCTGGCAGCGCTGTTGTGTGCACCGTATCCTCCAGCCCGTGCTCTGTTGTGACTTTCTCCAGGCACGCTATAGAATACTGATGTGGGATCTTGAGGCACAAAAGACTTGAGATTTTCACATGTTCCTCCACCTGTAATGGAACCCAGCAGCATCACCCAAGATTCCTGGCTTGCTGGCTACCGGGTTTCAAGCATCGATTCAGAACAACTTTACAAATGTATTTGAACCCTGCCAACTGCACAGGTAGACGGGAGTAACTTGATTCCTGTTATTTCCAGAAAGTCATAGATTACCCTCAGCCCTTTTAACAGGCTTGAGTTAAAGATCTTTTCCATTCTACATTTCCTCATTTTTCAGTCTTCTTGGTTTTCAGCCTTCCTTTCCCACCTCCCGTTCCTCCTGAAACATAGCAGATCTGAGCAGATTTTGTTACGCATTCACTTGGCCCTCTTAAGGTTCTAATTGGACAGCCATGCAGGCATGTGTGCACCTGCATTACTGCAAGGCTCTTCAGTAAATGACCAGTAAAGGGGCCTGGGTTCACTTTGTACTCCCAGAGAGAACACTGGATATTTTCACATCCTGAATATTTGTAAGAGGTCGGTCTTTGGTTTGTTTTGAGGATGCTGGAGACTGAACCTGGGGTCTTGTATATGCAAAGCAAGGACTATCCTGAGCTGTACTCCTAGCCTTTTTAATTAATTTTTACTTTGAGACAAAGCCTCACTAAGTTGGCCTAGAAATCACTTGTAGTCCAGGTTGTCTCAGACCTTAGATTCTCCTGCCTCCACCTCTCAGGTAGTGAGGATTATAGGCCAACTCCACCAGGCCTGGCTTTGGAGTTCTTCTCAAGCTTGAAGACTTAAGGGGCAAACTTTGAAGTTCCCACACTTATTTTTTATCCCTGGGCCCTAATCTTCACATGAATGAGTGTTCCGTCTTTCAGTTGTGTCTAAGTTAGCTGTCCCTGAGTTACATAGGCGGAAGTTCTTTGGAAGCCTCCAGCTTGAAGACACCACATGAACCCAGAGCCCTGTATTGCTGCAGTGACGGTCTGCTTTCCCCACACTTTAGTCTTCTGAACTCTGCCAGTTCTATGGAAACGACAGTGTAATTTCTTCAGTTGCTTTGTTAACCATTTATAAAAGATTGCGCTGGTGTTCTACTTGAGACAGACTTTCATAAAAGCTGTGGAACCTTTTGCTAGTGGCAGAGAGCCTAGCCTGTGCTGTCTGCTGTTGATGGTGCCAACTTTCCATAAACAAAGAACCTGTCAGCCAGAGAGTTCCTGAAGCCGCGGTCGGTAGCCCTGTTCAGACACCTATCACTCCTGAGGTCAGTGGAATAAACTAAATCTGTGTCAAAGAGTGTAGATCAGTGTTATATATTCATAGCTCTAAAACAGGTGCCCACTGTAAGCTTACAAACAAAGGGTTAAATAGAGTGCAGCCCAGTGCTCAAGGAGTTTCCAAGGTGACCTGTTCTATACTCCACTGGTGTAAATTATACAGGTAAAACATTTGTTCCATGGATAGGCATGTAGTCAGTGAACATGTGTGTTCTAAACATCTCAAATGATTCAACAAAGGCCAGTAAATGTGCTTCGTTGCAGTTGAAGACATGCAGTCTAGTGGCTATTTCTATGTTCATGCTTTTTTCCTCCTTTAAATCCTTGCTACGAACCTGAGGGGGAGGTTCAAGTCATCCATGGTGAGGAGAAAAGACCGGTTAGGAACTAGTTCATATGTACCTGGTCTGTGTCTATGGGTTTTCCACTCACCATAATGTCCATACAGAATGAACAAAGAGTATCATTTGGAGCTTTTCTACAGCCTTGGAATCCAACTAACACACTGGCAGTCTCTCCAGTGCTCCTGTGACCCAAGTAGTCTACAGCAAGGCTTTGTAAACCTTTGTCCACACACCACTCCTTTCATCCAAGGATTTTACATCACCTCCGTGTGTGGATAGATAAAATATTTAAGTCAAACATTTCCTGATAATCAGAAAGATTTATTTTAAAACAATTACTTGGTATACATAGAATTTTACCATTTATTAAAGGAAAAGATCAAATTTGTCTACTAATTAGATGGATGTGCTTATTTTTACAGAAAGATTTAAATGCTGGCTGATATATTTGCTACTGCAGGAGGTTGAACATCTTGCTGTTAGTCACAAAGCTATTAAGTGGTGAAACTGAGTGGGGCTTAATCTACCCTCTTCCCACAGTTTCTGCTTTTTCCACTCAGCACTGCAGACATGAGTGGTTTTAGTGCTCAGCAGCTTTGACCAAGCCCTTGCTGTATACAGCATTCTGCACTTGATGCTCTGAGTTAGTACCGGAAGATACAGAATTCCACAGTTCTCCCTGTATAATTTAATGGTAGAGTTATTATAATAGCCTAAGAAAAAGAGCCGGCATTTGACTTATTTAACTGTATAAGCACAAGGAAAGCAGTGTTGCTATGGTGAAATAAACGTCAGCATTCACCGTGAGCAACGTGAAGCATTATCTGGTTGTTATCTAACAGCTTTCTGAGAAACCCTTCAGTGTCTGTTCCCATTGGTGTCTTCCAGTCCTTCGTCTCCCTAGCTAATGTGTAACTGCATTCAAGCCTCAAGTTGATTTTACTGATTTTTTTTTTTTTATTTTTGATGTGCATGAGTGTTTGCTTACATATATGTATGTGCACCACAAGCATGCCTGGTGCCCAAGGATGCCAGAGGTGTTTGGATCCCCTAGGACTGGAGTTACAGACAGTTTTGAGCTGCCATGTCGGTGTTTGGAACCAAACCAGGTCCTCTGGGAGAACATCGGGTACTATTAAGCACTGAGCAGTCTCTCCAACCAGCCTCTATTAGTTTGAGGAGGAGATAGTGACGCCTGCCCATGGCTTTCTGATGTAGCTGCTGAGGGGCTTGCCATCCAACCTTCCTTCACTTCTTATCCTAGCCTGGGGGCGGTGCCCTCTGCTCTGTTGTTCCTGCTCCTTTTCTTCCTGACTCACTGCCTCCTCTGTCCCTGGTGCCCCAGAGTTCTTTGGTCTCTCTAGTCCTCATAACATGTCCTATGTTAAGGTTGACATCTGAGTCTCCATCTTCAGCCAGCATATGTCACCTAACTTTATAATGTTTCTCAGAGTATCATCAAATGCCTCACATTGTCCACGGAAGAAGTGCAGTTCATCATCCCTCGACTAGTTAAAGGTACTAGTTAGTGGTCAGCACCGGAAACCCAAGGCTTAGCCTTACATCCTACCTCCCCCTCTGCTAACCCCTGTGATTCCCCCAAACCTTGCTCCAAACCTTGCTCGCTAAAGCTGTCTTGATCCTCCCATGCTCAGTGAGTGTGTCCTGGGCTATTAGCCCACGTCTTCATTATCATGCTTATGTTTTTACAGCATCTTCCTAGTGACTTTGCTCTTGGCCCTGGTATAATCAAGCACCAAGAGGAGTCTAGAAAACAAAACAAAACAAAACAAACAAAAAAGCTACATTCCCCTCCTCAAAGGAGCTCTTTCCTACTCTGCTCAGCTACTAATGGAGTATGCAGCAGTTCCTGCCTGTAGCTGCTTTGGCTACACCAGGCTTCTCAAAGTCATTCATAGGCCATTGCACTCTTGCCCCTGTGCCTTTAACAACCATTGCTTCTTCTCATTCACCATCCTCCTTTTTATTGATTCATTTTGGTGGCTGATGGTTGGAGATTAATTGTAGTTGCCTGTATCCTGGCTGATGCACAACACAGCATAGGCCAGTCCCTGAGGGTAGTAGGTTATCAGGCTGTCAGAAGTTAGTGTGTTTAGTATTCTCTTCTTTGATATGTCCATGAGTGCAGAGAAAATGCTAGAGTTACTGAGTGTTTAGGCCCTTAGGTGAGATTAGATAGAGAAAACTTTACCTAAATTCAGCACCAGAAGAAATAGCACTCTATTAGGTAGGCTTAAGTCTAGTAAATGACCAGGAAATGGAGGACAGTGGCTTATGTTAAAGTAACATAAGGAATCCTGGAATCCCAAAGGCATCTGCCAGTCCAAGAGCTTTTAGGTCAGTGGAGTGTTTGGGGACCTGGGTCCCTTTTACTTATTATATTCCACTTTTCATTAGGCTTATTTCCTGGACCCATGATCCAGTGAGCCATCTCTTCTGCATCGAGAGAATGAAGGAGGGCAGGAACTGGGTGGTCTGATGGAAAGCACTGGCTATCTTAAAGATTTCCAGAAACTACCACACATATTTCTATCATGTCAGCCACAGCTAAGTCATGCTAAAGACAAGTATATATGTGTGTGTGCATGCACACATACACAAACATACACATGCAAAGGTTCTGTTACTTTGAAGAAAGAATAAATTTCGAAAGACAGTATTAGAGGATTCATACAAACTATTCACATTTAGTCTGATGTTTAATCTGTACCATCTTGTTCAACCTTTTTCAAATTACTACACACACCTTCTAAACCAACCATAGATGTTCTTGTTAGCTATGGTTGGAAGAACCACCGTACTCTAAATGCTAGACGACTTTTTAGTGATATGGCATACATTGTGCTGTGCGACCATCGCTGTCCTCTTGACACTGCAGTCTCACCACAATAGAAGTTTGCCTGATGAAGTAGCATGTTACAGCCCTCTCCAGGACCCAGCCTCCTTCCTCATGAATAAGTAGGTCATTTTGATGATTTATTGTTTTCTTATAGACTTTTCAGAGCAGAAGATGGACCAGCCTAGTGGGAGAAGTTTCATGCAAGTATTGTGTGAAAAATACAGTCCTGAAAACTTCCCTTACCGCCGTGGCCCTGGGATGGGAGTCCATGTTCCAGCCACTCCTCAGGGCTCTCCTATGAAAGGTAAGGAAGGTGAACAAAGAATTTGTGGGCGATTCTCTAGGCTGGATCACAGCATCGCCTTGTTTGTGAATGAGTGCCTTTATTTTGAATTCTGAGTCAGATGGTCATCACTGCGTGCTATAATTCCAGTGTATTCTTAAAGAGCCTCAGAGAGCTGATTCTGCTAGATTGGCCGGAGGCATTGTAGTTGCCCTTTCCAGGCAAGACTATTGCTTAGGGAATAATACTGCAAGTGCATACCCTTTCAAGCAACTTGGAGGGTACAGAATAGTACAGGCTGGCCTGTGCCCTTGAGGACCTCAGTGGGTTCTTGGATTAGATTGCATGGCATTCACATTTCTGAAGCCATAACACAATGTAGCTTACATTGAGCCAAATGAAAACCACAGTGACTGAGAATGAAATTTAGAAGATAATGCTCTCAGGAAAGGTTTCAAAGTTTAACTAGTCCTTGGAGAATGTAGAGTGTAGTTAGGAGGAGACAAAGACACTCTAGGAGAGGGAAGTGTGCATCATGGGTTGTTTCTAGCCTTTGTACCTTAGCTGGCCATAACAGATTTAGCAGTAGCTCTCTGTAATTAAAGGTGGTTCACAGGGAATTGCTGTTTTATTCCAGCACAGAGTCTACTGACGGTCATTTTCAATATAACTGTCTTCTGCTCTATAGAAATAGACTTATGAGTTGGCAGTTATTGGCCTGGGTTGTGTTCTACAGCTGAGAAATTTGATACTAAATGGTACTTAGTAGAAAAACCATATAATTTGAGGTCTCAAGTTAGAAATCATGACCTTCAGGTGGCCTTGGTTTTTTTCCCAAGTGGGAGAGAAAGTGGTTGAGTTGTCACATATATCCCTTTCAGTAGGATAGTGAGAGCAGGGTTATGATACATGCATCTTACGAACCTTCTAGCAGGCATGGTCAGACTTCTTGTTCTGCTGACCCGATTTTTGGATATTTCAGACTCTGAAGCCTTTTCTTCAATTAGGAATTTATTTTTAAAGAAGGATATACTTTCATAAGGTAAAAATCTGTTAATACATGAGTGTAAAATGGGAATAATTGATAGGCAGGAATGAAAGAAACAACATTTTGATTGTCTTCCCATAAGTGAGGAAGATGTTTGGAACATAGCAACTTGACAGACGCGGCTTAGCAGATAATTCATTAGTAGTTTGAGATAACATTTAAAAGGAGCATTAGAGAGAAAAGAGTGGGACAGAACGCTTTTTAGAACTACAGAATTGAAGTCAGTCGATGGTGGTCTAAGACACAAGTTAGCTGGGATTGAGGTGTGGGCAAGTGAGGTTGCTAGTGGCTGGAGATAGGCAGCTGGGAGCAGAGCTGAGGAGACTATGGAGGGAGGCCAGCAACTCTGAGCTCTTCCTGGACCAGATTTAACTCTCTTTAGGACTCAAGGCCCCAAGACCCTCTTGGAATGCAGGAGATAGAGTTTTGTTTCCTTCTGATTGCTGGGGGCTAACGTACACAGGCAAGAGCAAGGCCGAGTGGAGCAAGTATTTTGTGTTTCCAATGATTCAGATCGCCTCAACCTCCCGAGCGTGCTCGTGTTGAACAGCTGCGGGATTACCTGTGCGGGAGATGAAAGAGAAATCGCAGCCTTCTGTGCTCACGTGTCAGAACTCGATCTTTCTGACAACAAGCTCCAAGACTGGCATGAGGTAAAGTCTTTGTATCACCACATGTGGGAGAAGACCATGCTGACCATCATTATATTCTTGCTTACGTAGTGTTATATCCTGCTGACTCTGGTCCTCACTAGAGACTTTGGCCATCTCTGTGTGTTAAGGTCAACAGCAAGTTGCCAACTACCTCTGGTGAATATTTTCAGTTGGTGCTTATCGCTGTGACCCTGCTTTTATTGGTGTGAGTAGCATGGAGATGTTTTATTCCAGGCATAGAAAGGTTAATGCTTCTTCAGGAGCTTCGACTAACAGTGGTTTCTCTGTTTCTCCGTCCCCTGTCCTCTGCTCACGCCCTGCTTCCACTTCTGTATCTCTGAAGTCAAAACTATAGTCCTTTTCTTGTTATTGAAATCTGTGACAGGTCTTCAGAACTTCCCTTATGTTAATCAAATGTTGAGTAGATGAAACTGATGCTTTTTGACCTCAGAGTAACTCAACGACACAGCAGCAGCATCCTAACATTCCTTCTTGCTATTATCGATACCATTACCTACCTGATTGAAACATGTACTGATAGTAACTACCACAAAGTATAAACCAGTTCTTCCACCTCCCTGTTCATTCTCTTGCCTTAGATTACTGTCTTTGTCTTTACATTACTCACTGTCTTTGTTCTGGCTCTTGGGAGACGTTTGCTTTAGTGGGTTTGCCATGCCTGTGAGATACCCTGTCACCTCCATGCTTGCACCACACACTGCTGAGTTAAAGCAGTCATGCTGGACTCTGCTGGATGGCACCCTTCCTCCCTTTTCCTTGCTTAGCAACCAAGGTCTGAATCCTGAGTAAGGTCCCTCATCACACATCTCTGCTGTTTCTAGAACTTTATGACTGTCTTTAGCCTTGCACTGCCATTCATAGCACACTGTGAGCATGTGGCACACATCATGAGCATGCAACATGGCAGCCTCCTTGCTTTAGTCATGCCAATCCCACTGTTCTCTTCCCTGTCATCTGGCCTCTGCCTGGGTTGCTGTCCATGTGTCAGATTCCCCTGGCCCTCAGTTCAGTCAGGAGGATTTCCCAGAGCACCTGTGCCCACCGATGCAGAAGGATTTAGCCCAGTGTGGTGTGGTCACTCGCTGACTCCAAGAGATGTGAGCTTGGTTCTGGTGGTGTTTCTGTCTACACACTAGAGTCAGATGTCTGTTGCCTGTGTTAAGGGATGACTGACTGCA
>NW_022196906.1:36259219-36397420 GCF_008632895.1 Mastomys coucha | reverse complement strand
ATCCTCTAAATTTGTTGTTTTGGAGATTTAAAATTGCACACAGGCTGTGTTTTTACCTCTGCTTTGAATTTGTACCTGAGCTTCTGCTTACTGGTTAGCAGTTTAATAATGATGTAATTGTACTTCAGAGAAGGGAGCTATCTGTAGGATGGACCAGCACACAGAGCTTAAGCTAGGAACCTAGCTATTTCTCTACATTACCAAAGGTCCCTGTTGTTTCCAAAACCACACTGCATACAGCCAGGGACTGCATATTTTATTTGAATGTCTCTGCACTCCTTTTGAGCATCCTCCTATGTACTTGGTAGCCTATTGCTGCTATTGCTTTCAGGTTTCTCTTCCAGTTTTCACCATTCCTTGTAATCCTCCTTGTTCTTAACTATAGTTTATCCAAGTCTTTTAGAGTAAATGTCAGAGCATAAAGAGACTAGAGAAATGCCAACTGCAAAAGAAGATTGATTATTTTGCCTCAATTCAACTCCTCACCAGGCTACAAATGCTCCATAGGTTACTGGGTTAAGACATCACATTTCAGCTGCCTTGCAACCCATGTATCTGATTATGCAAAAGATTATTTGTCCCTAGACATTAACCCATTTGAATTCAGCATGCATTAGCATAGCAGTGTTGAACAAAGTAACATAGTATGTTCTTTGAGTTTTCTGAGTGGTCGCTAACATTACATGTAATGAGCCATTTCTTTTGTTTTATGCTCTTAGCTGCTATATATCTCAAGGCTAAAACACATATGGGTGAGAAATGTAATACTTTAGAGAGAGGGAAAAATGTGTCTGTCTGCCTTTCTTAATTGGGCACCTGTATATAAAGCATTAGCTATTGACTTGAATTTTTGGCAGGGTGGAATTTTGTCCAACCTTTTCCAATGTATCTCTCCACCACCCTTTTTCTTATCGAAACCATTTTATAAAAGGAATTGAATAAAGTATTTAAAGGGAGGGAAGAGTTAGCCAGTCAAGTGAGGCAGAGAAAAGCTTGGGTATAAATTACAGATTTTATCATCAATCTCTTTTCCATTTTCCTTACACCTTTAGTTTCTTCCTTTATAGATACCAGGGTAGAGGCCTGGGAAACCTTGGAGCTGCAGGGGCCTTGGAGCTGGTGCAAGTTATTCATCTTTGCACATGACCAACTCAACTCATTCCAGCCAGGGGAGTCTTTTTTTTTTTTTAATTTAAAGACCAAGTGAAGAGCTGTTTTAGAAACTCGGTGGAGTGTGTCAACCTTTGCTGTTGGGAAATTTTTCTATCATAAGTAAAAAAATATATATTGTTTTCAAGACAGGGTTCCTCTCTGTAGCCTTGACTATCCCGGACTCACTCTGTAGACCAGGCTGGCCTCAAGCTTACAGAGATCTGCCTGCCTCTGCCTCCCGAGTGCCGGGGTTAAAGGTGTCTACCACACCTGGCTTCATAAGTAAATTTTTATCAGTCTAATCAACATTGTATTTTCCTGATTCTTATCCTTAGTGTGAGGTTACACAGGAAGCCATTTTGGTCTTTATACTTAAAGAGAAAATACGTATTTTTAGCACATAAATTTTCCTGCCTGATTGCTTAGCTTTTGTCCAGTTTAGTGTTTGAGGACATACACAGTGTCCTCACCAGACACTTGGCTGTTGGCTAACGTAGATGGTAAAAAGAGCATCACACAGCCCTTAGCTTGGAAGAGCCCAGAATTTGTTTTCCAACCTCTTAAGTTACTCACTTTGTAATATAGGAATATGGAGGATTGAGCAGGTGGATGTTGCGGAAGGATTTGTGTTTTGTCTCTATCTAATAGGAGCTGTACTTGTGTTTGAAGTTATTAAGCAGAATTTCATACCCCCACCCTCCTCAAAAGAGGTGAAGGGAAGCTGGTCATTGTCCTGTGTGTGAAGGTCATTCTCCTTGGTATTTAGGTCAGGAACGCAATACGTCATCAGCCCCTGCCTGAGCTGTTAAGCTGTGTATAGTCCCAGCCTAGATTTCAGATTCTAGCCACATATTGCATTATGGTTTGATAACATTCACCCACAGAAGTGACTGCAAGAGAATATTCTCAGCCTGTCCAGATCCCTCATGCTTCAGACAGCAGCTCAGTGCATCTTCCTGTTTGGTAGCTCACTTCTTCATTTGTATAACATTTAGTGTACAGAATGGATAAACAGTGAATGTGAGGGCTTTCCTCTCTGAGACAGAGAGGTACAAATTCAAAGCAGAGGTAAAAAAACAGCCTGTGTGCAATTTTAAATCTCCAAAACAACAAATTTAGAGGATTCAGCAGGGGATGGAATCAGAGGAGGGTGTGGTCTGAACACTTCCCCACCCCCAATGCCAGGGTTTACCCCTAAGTCTACCCAACTCTAGGGAGCCAAGGTTTCAGCAGCAGGTTCCAGGAGAGCCATGGGTGTGAGGGTCAGCAAGGCTTTTTCTACACCTGGGCAGTGTGGACAGAACATGCCTGGTGACTGCATGTCTCAGAGGGCCAAGAAATTACAGAGTACGATTTGTGAGCAGTGAGTTATGTAGTTTATGCAGACAAATAGATAAATGGATGCATAAAAGCTACCACTCGAGCAGCCCAAGGAGTCACACTTCACTTATAAGTCAGGTGACAAAACATTCAACAATTCTGATAAAAATCCTATCAAAAGAGAAACTATCACTAAGTCACACATACCAGATTAAACAGGACAGTGGAACAGATGTTAGAAAAGCTGAACAAACAGTATTCATGATTTTTCTTACACAAGAAAGCTGGTTTAGGATTTGTGTAGCACTTGGTAGCTGCAAAGTATTTCAATGGCTAATGTCCAGTATATATATTGATGTGTGAGGGGGAGGCTAGAGGACCAGGCAGATTTGGGGAGGTCACAGAAAGAGTTGCAGCAAGCGAACTTCACCAATCTATAGATGCAGTCAGTCATCCCTTAACACAGGCAACAGACATCTGACTCTAGTGTGTAGACAGAAACACCACCACAACCAACTTCTGCTAGCCATCCTGGAGTTAATCTTATCATGGAACTGAGAAGATCCTGCAGCTCACAGGTGCTGTGGCCTCACCTTCTGTCTGTGGTCCTCTCTGCACCTCTCCACATCTCCTCCAGAGGTCTGAAAACAAACTGACACTCGGTCTTAACCCTGAGTGACATTATGTGTACCTCATTTAACCATTTCACCAGTGAGGAAACAGACTTGAAAAAGTTAAGTGATGTGTCCGACACTAGTCAGCTAACAAGTGTTGGAAACTGATTTGATCCAAGCCTCTCAATACTCTGAAATCAATTCTAACTGTGCCCTCTTTTCTGACTCCCACACTGCCTTAATACATTTCAGGCATTGGCCATCGCTCTGTGCTTCCTTCCCTTGGTCCTTACTAACCGTGCCAGCATCTCTGCAGTTGCTGTTCATTTTCTCCAGGTTATACTCTTGATGTACTGTGGAACCATAGTCAGATTATTTAACATCTCTGAGCTTAGTTGTTTTACTTGTCACAATAAAGAGTCACCTCTGGCAGATTAAGAGTTAATGAGATAAGCTGTGTCAGGGCAGGTAGAACTGCAAAGTGAGTAGTTACGCCCAGTCAAGTCTCCTGCCCCACTTGTTTACATTTAAGTTGCTAAGTAAATTGGTGATCATTCCTCACCAACATCCATTCTTTATTCTATCTATCTATCTATCTATCTATCTATCTATCTATCTATCTATCTATCTATTATCTATCTATCTATTGATCTATATTGAGTACTTTGGGATTTTGAATAATTACGTCTTAGAATTTAGTTTGTCTTGGAAACTAAATTTCAACAGACTGAAGCATCCTTAAGTGGTGATGTCTCTGCAGTCAGTTTTGAACACATCTTTACAGGAGCCCTGGGGCTGGGGATTGAAGAAGTGTTTACTCAGACTTACTGTGGTATTGAGAATGGGAGGGAGAACACAGTCCAATTGTGTGGCCCAGTTTTAGCTTTTTAAAACTGTATAGCCTAGAAGGCCATCTACATCATCCTTTTATACGGGGCAGCAGCATCAGGACCTTGCTAATGGTCACATAGGGACTCTCAGCCATGCTACTCCCTGGAAACAGACTAAATGACTTGCCTCAGTTTGCCGAAGTCCCTTCTGCTGCTCTGTAGGCTCCTTTGCTGAGTGGTACTGCCCGAGGTAAAAGGCCCTTCCCCTGAACCCACTCACTCGGGCCCTCTTAAACGGGATTGTTCTTTGACAGCTCCAGTTGCTGCCCGGTTGAAGCTTCTCTCTTTTCTCCACAGGTCAGTAAGATTGTGTCCAACGTACCTCAGTTGGAGTTTCTAAACCTGAGTTCCAATCCTCTGAGTCTGTCAGTTTTAGAAAAAACATGCGCTGGGTCCTTCTCTGGGGTTCGCAAACTTGTTCTCAACAACAGCAAAGCGTCGTGGGAAACAGTGCACACGATACTGCAGGAGTTGCCAGAGTAAGCCCATGCACGTGTCACCATGCATGTCTCTGCATAGAATTTTCTGCTGATCTTTCATCTCAGAAATTCTATATATATATATATAGAATGAGAAGCTTCAGAAAAAAATGAAATCACTGGAACAAGGGTGTGGGGTGACCTGTTCACCTTTCCAGGGGCAACATAGGATGGCATCCTTCCTGAGAAAATACCCGCAGAAGCATTTGCCATCCAGAGCACCTCAGCCTTTCTCCATTTTAATCTTCTGATTACCCGACTCAAGAATTATGCTTTAGCTGGGCAGTGGTGGCGCATGCCTTTAACCCCAGCACTTGGGAGGCAGAGGCAGGCAGATTTCTGAGTTTGAGGCCAGCCTGGTCTGCAGAGTGAGTTCCAGAACAGCCAGGGCTATACAGAGAAACCCTGTTTTGGAAAAAAAAAAAAGGAATTGTGCTTTAGCCCTTTCCTTTGGAAGGAAAAAAAAAATCTCGGGTCTCTAAAATATGGTGATGTTGAGATGCTTAAGTGCACCTTACATTCTTTTCAATAATTTTAGAAAGAAGTTATACTTTGGGTTGTCAGTTTAGAAATGTTCTGTTCTGTTTGTATGTGTTTATGCTTTTATTCATCCAGAGGAAACCTCTGATAGTAAGAAATAAAGCTGTAGGTTTTTTGATTGTTTAAATATAGAAATTATCCAAGACCCCCAGAATTTCCCCTCATCCCACTTATTGCCCGTAGTTCCTCACTGTCAATCTAATGAGCCTTCTTCACTGGGTAGAGCTTCCAGCATGGCTTCAATTTTTTTGTTTGAGACAAAGCCTCATGAAGCCCAGGCTGGCCTCAAACTCACTCTGTGCTGAGGCTAGCCTTGAACAACTCATTCTCCTTTCACCACCTCTCAGATGCTGGAATCTAGAATGGTTTGTGTGTACCACTAGATGTAGCAGTTGAATTAACTTTTAAACTCAGATGTTACATGCTAACCATGAGACCTTTGACAAGCCTTTAACCTCTTTGGGTTCAGTTTCCTTGTCTGTAAAGTAGACACCATTATATTAATGTTCCTGAAACAAGGCCTGACATAGAATAAGGATTTGGTAGTTACTCTTTCTTTTTATAAACATTTGTCCATGTTGTTTCTGGAATTTTCTTTCATTGCCTTTACATTTTATTAAGACTGTTTCTCCTCAAACACTGCAGACTCTGGCATTCAGGGAAGCAAGGGATTAACCAAGCAGCGGCTCCTGTCAGACTTGCTTCACGCTAGATTTACCTTCCCCATGGTACACTATTTTCAGCTTCAGGAAAATAACTCTATAACACATGCCAGAGTCTTACATATAGTGCATATTTATTCATTTTTAGTTTCTAAGTCAGGCTATCACCACGTAGCCCAGGCTATCCTTGAATTGGTGGTCTTCCTGGTCCAGCCTCCTGGGATCAGTGGTACTTGGATCATTTAGTTATTGAATACATGGCAGTGTGTGTAGAGATCCACCTCAACTACGCTAAACAATTGGCTGTTCCCTCTTCTCTCTGCAGTTTGGAGGAGCTCTTCCTGTGCCTTAATGACTATGAAACAGTGTCTTGTCCTTCTGTTTGCTGTCATTCCCTTAAGCTCCTACACATAACAGACAATAACCTCCAAGACTGGACTGAAATCCGAAAGCTGGGTGTAATGTTCCCTTCACTGGATACCCTGGTCCTGGCCAACAATCACTTGAATGCTATCGAGGAGCCCGCTGACTCCCTGGCTAGGTTGTTCCCTAATCTGCGATCCATCAGCCTCCACAAGTCAGGTGAGACACAGGCTGGCCACCTAGCCCCTTGTTCTGGGTCAGACTGGTCAAGCTCATGCATGGGATATGGTAAAAATGTGTTTTAGTCATAGCTGTGCTGGTAGCGGGGTGGGTTTCCAGCAGGAACCTATGACCCACTACATTAGGACATCCCTCATCTTCATAAGTACTCTAATAAGTCCTCAGGAGCATGGACTTATACTCATAATTTTTATTTTATACATTAAAAGGGTCATATAAAAGAAGTAAAGTGAAATTGATGAATTAGTTATTAAAAGACAGGAAAAGAATTATAAGCTAGATCATTTTAATCTAGATGCAGGATAAGGAATCCCAGTCTCCTAGCCTGTTAAAGTGCTCATTTGTACCTCTTTGATAATTACCTTACTGGTGTTGAATCCCATGCAATACAAAGATGAATGCATGTTAATGATTTTTACTCAAGACCAGCTTTAGATTAGCTGCAAACTTAAGTAGAAAGTACAGATGGTGGCTGTGTATGTACATCTGCCCCACTATCTACCTCCCACAGGCACTCTATGTTTGTAGCAGTCCATCACTGAACTGGTTCTGGCAAACATCTGAGAGTCCATCATCTCCCTTAGATGCACGTGGGCTTTAAGAAACGAACAAAACAGTTGTTCCACGTGGTGTGCACAGAGAAGCTCCGTGCTCTCCCATACCCTTGGTCCACCTGTTTATCCCTCCAGTACTGACCACCCCTGATCTTTGCATTGTCTCTGCACTCCCACCTTTGCCCCAGGGTCATTCATTGTAGTCACACCATGTGGGGCTTTAAATCAGTTTCTTTCACTTAGTAATTCACATGTATGCCCCTCATGCCTTTTCATGGCTTGATAGTTTCTTCTTTTGAGCCCTGAGCAATATTCCATCTTCTAGGTATACCATAGTTTTATCCAGCAGCTCATGAAGGGTTTTTGCTCATTTTCAACCTTGAACAGCTATGAATAAAGCTATAAATATCTGTGCAGATTTGCAAGTGGATATTAGCTTGTGATTTGTTTAGGTAAATAAAAAAAAGCATGATACTTAAACCATACAGTTGTGCTTAGTTTTGTAAGAAACCCCCAAGTCTCAAAGTACTTGTGCCATTTTCCACTTCCTCCAGCTGTGAATGAGCTGTGTTGCCCCCATGCATGTCAGCTTTGGGAGTGGCAGTGAGGTGTGCTTTGCCTTCTAATAGGTGTCTTGGAGTGACCTCAGGAAAGTCTCCATCTGCTGACTTGACATCTATGGTGTCTGTTGAGGGGTTTTGTGCTTTTAGGTATAGTGAGGTTGTTAGCTGGGTCATATATAGTTGGGCCATTAGTTGTGTTGTACTGTTGTAAGACACTATTCTTGGGAACAGGAGAGCAAATACCTCAGATAAGGGACAGATGAAAGACCAAAGTACAGATACCACAAAAGTCCAACTTGATAAACCAATGAGGTTTTTGGGGGGTTATTTATAGAAATATGGGTAAGGGATTACTTACAAAACAGATGACTCAAAGACAAGACCAAAGTCCACCCAGCGTGAGTGTTAGTTCACAAAAACTGGGAACCTGGAACACACTGAACAACCTGCAGGAATCTCAACAATTTGGAGGGTGTCCTTGTTCAAGTGCCTCAGCTGCTCATTATGTTTTCTCCACAGTTGCGCTGGTCTCTGCTTTTGTCAGGTTTATACTCTGCAGTCTTCACTGTTTATACTCTTAGGGAAGGTGGGACCTAAAGAATCTGGTCAGTTTCAGGGACTTCCTGAATTGGTCTTAAGTTGTTTATTTCCTGTCTCAAGGAGCTTGCTTCCCTTTAGGATTTCACTTTCCTTTAGAGTGGTTCCATTGTTCTACCTCTCTATGAACATCCTATTCTAAGCATTTTCCACCAAGATGGAAAAGTTTAGTCTAGAACTAACCGTTAAAAGAAACAGGTTGAATTATTAGTCAGTTTAATTTGGGTTTTTGTTAGGTTATTAGTAATTTGGTTGTAGTTTGGCTCCTAGTTGGGTTGTTTATTAGTTTGTTCTGAGTTGATAGGCTGTTAGTGGTGGTGTTAAGTTGCAGTTGAGTTGCTGTTGAACGGTTTTCAGTGCTGTAAATTGAGCCAAGGACCTTGTTTGTGCTAATCTATTAGTGAACTATATCTCTAGTCTCTTTTTATTTTTTATTTTGAGACAAGGCCTTACTAAGTTACCCAAGCCAGTCTTGAACCAAAGACCCTCCTTCTGAAGAAGCCCCTCAGGTAGCTGGGGTAACAGCCCTGTTCCACCAGACTCAGCTAATTGAGTTTTAAAAGTTCTTGTATATTTCCATCAGTGCATCTTTATTAAACATACCTTTTACCATCACTACCACAACCACCACCACACAGAACCTCCCAATCTGACTTTTACTCTCATTCTTTTGGCCTGGTTTTCATCCTGTTTCTTAAAACAACTATTTGAGAAAATTTGGTATGCCCCCATCACCTCTAACACTCACAGTCCACGAGTCTGCATTCAAGTAAAAGAAGTCAACCAAGTCACTTTTTAGAAAAGTCATAGCATGTACCCTGTTTGCTGAAATTACGACAACCCAATTAGAAGCCATTGATGTGGAATAGGAAATGGGAGGATATTGGAGACCTCCTCCCCGTCTGTCCTTCACTACTGAGCTCACAAAGATGAGAGAGGCTCTGGAAAATGGAAAATGGAAAATGTTTGTTGTTTTAGTTGCTTACTTTTGAGAGAGGGTCTCTCTATCCTGTCCAAGCCTTGAACTCCAGATCCTCTTGCTTTAGTTTCTGAGCCAATGAATCTGGGCAAGCAGCACTGGGCCTGTTATCCAGGGAAGTTTTTTGGAGTTTAACCATATCCCTCTGTCCTAGGAGAGGGACCAGCATCTGACTGGCTGCTACCACCCCAGCATTCCAGGAACTGTTGGTAGCTGCTTGTCTGTGTTTATCTTCTTCCTTTTGTACTTTTCTGATTTTACTTAAATAATGTCTTTTATTCAAATAGGTTTGCAGTCCTGGGAAGACATTGACAAACTAAATTCATTCCCCAAGCTTGAAGAAGTGAGGTTGCTAGGAATTCCTCTTCTGCAGCCGTATACCACTGAGGAGCGCAGGAAATTGGTGGTGGCCAGGTGTGTTGCCCTGCTCTCATCTCTGCCCTTCTGAAGGGACATTAAAGGGACAGTGCACTCTTGGGGGAATTGTGGGTTGTCCCTTCTCCTGAGCAGGCAGTGTCCTCTCAGAGGAGCTGTGGGTTGTCCCTTCTCCTGAGCAGGCAGTGCTTGCACTGGTAGAGCTCAGGTCTGTATAAAGGAAAGTACTGTAGTGAGCAAGACATAGCTGTCCTGCTGAGACCACTGGGGGAAATTCTCCTGTAAATATATGTTTTGCCCATTCATTTTTAAATTCTTAGAACATTTGAAAGCTCATTTTGGGTGATGAGGTGAAAGACTGTTGATGGAGAGTCATCTGATGTAGGTATCCTGATTTCTTCTAACATGTGGCCATAGAGAGTGCACCTGTACCCAGAAATGGAGCCAGCTCAGCACCATCTGTTTTCTAGTTAAGACTAATGGCTGTCACTATCTTGTGTGTGCTTTCTGTCTTCTCTGTCCCTGATGCCCATCTGCACACTGTGCAACCTCCCACCAGTGTGTATGTGCTTACTTGAACTGTCAGCAGAGAAACAATTTTGACTAAGATGAAAATGGCCCCGAGGCTTTGCTTTGCTCTCTGCATGGACCCCACACAGAGCTCTTAAAGGACAGGCAGTAGGCTTTGAGGTTTCTACAGAAGAGGTCCTCCTTCAGCACAGTATTGACCCTTGTGCCCAGCTAATGCCCAGCTAATGCCCAGGCCCACATTACCATGCAGGTATTTCTTAGCACAGTCAGAGGACTCAGTGTTCCCTCATGGGGAAGCCTGAGTCTCATGGTAGGTAGGCTCTGGGCTTTATGTTCCTCCCACAGTTCTTTTACAAGTATAAGGTGACTCATGAGTTATATATTCATATTATACATACTGCATTTGAACTTGTGCCATTTAACATGGTAGCCACCAGCCTGGGTGTCTGTGAGCACTTGAAGTAATATCTTGGCTAATTTGAATTATAAAACAGACACAGGATTTCCCCCAATTTATATGAGTAAGAGACTATAAAAGAGCTTATGACTTACTTTTTAAAATATTGATTACATGTGGAAGTGCTTATATTCTTGTTATATTGAATTTTATAAGATATAGTGTTAAAATTTTACCTTTTTTTTTCCTCTTTAAAATGGAGCTGGAGAGATGGCTCAGTAGTCAAAAGACTCGCTGCTCTTCTAAGGCCCAGAGTTCTGTTCCCAGTATTCATGTAATACCCATGTCAGGTGGTATACAACTATCTATAACTCCAACTTTAGGGACTCTGTTACTCTCCTTGGGCCTCTGTAGACACCCCCACATGTGAGTGCATACACAGACATGGACACAAGTATATTAAAGGAAAGGTGTGAAGTGGGGCTATTAGGTACTATAGACCCACAGCTTGGGTTGAATTCCATCCACCTGTGTTGGAATGTGTGTCCTAGCATTGTGCTCTGAGAGATCAGGTTTAAGACAGAGCATCCGGTCCACATCTGGAAATGCAGCACTTTGGCATTCTTTTGATGACCTTACTGTACATCAGTCTTCACACAAGAGCAAGGCCCCTCCAGCTGTGTCCTTCTAAAAACAATGACCAGTTGTTTTATTTCCAGCTCCTTAAAATGTCTTTATTGTGGTTCTAACTTACAGATTGCCCTCCGTTTCCAAACTTAATGGCAGTGTTGTCACAGATGGTGAGCGAGAGGATTCTGAGAGGTTTTTCATCCGGTACTATGTGGATGTTCCACAGGAGGAAGTGCCATTCAGGTAAAGTAGGCTCTGTAGAGCACCAGGCCATTGAAAAGCTGTTGCCTTGGGACAAGATCTGATCTTTAGATCCTAGAGGACTTTGTAAGTAGGTTTTAAAGAGAAAGGGAAAATACAAAAGCAGACATCTTCTTTTCTGTAGTAGCATGCTTCTCAGCCTGTGGGTCATGAGCATGGAGAAGGCTCAGTGGGTAACAGTGCCTGCTGAGAAAGCATAAGCACACATGGGAGTCGGGTACATAGGCCACAGTCTTAGCCATGATGGGGGACAGGAGGGGAGGCAGGAGAGTTGGAAGCTCTTGGGCCAGCAAACTTGACATACATAGCTTGGATAAACAGCAGTGAGGCTGTCTTGAGTAAGGCCTGACACCTGAGGCTGTCCTCTGACCTCCACATGCACACTCTGAAGTAATGTACATCCAAAGCCACATATGCACACACACATGCAGGAAAGGAGAGAAGATGGAAAGTGTCCTTGAAGTATTAAACAGAAAAGAAAAAAAGAGATAGCTGGGCATGGTTGCACATAACAATAATTCCAGACCTCTGGAAGTGGAGGAGGCTATTGGACCAGGACGTCAGTGATACCACGATTAGGAAGGGAACCCCTATCTTGGAGGAGGGTAGGGCAAGAGAAGGAAGGGAGAAGAAGAGGAGGAAGAAGAAGAGGAAGAAGAGGAAAAGGAGGAGGGGAGAGAGAAGAGGAGGAGGAGGAGGTGGTGGTGGTGGTGGTGGTGGCGGTAACAACTGAGTTTGGTGGTTTACATATGTAATCCTAGCATTAAAGAGTCCAGTAGGAGAATTGGGTGTTGAAGGCTATCCTTAGCTACTTAGTGAGTTTGAGGTTAGCAAGGGCTGAATGTCTTCAAACAAACAAACAAACAAAACCCCACTATGCACCATTAAATAGAAAACTCCCAAGTAGCAAAAACAGCAACAGGGAATCTTCAAGGCTTACACTAGACTATCCCTCACTAGACTAGCAGGAGCCCTTCCTCCCTAGACCAGGTTTCAGCAGCAGGGCAGACATAAGGGAGGGATGTAAGGCAGGTTGAATGTAATATCTGCAATGCATCTGACTCGGACTCATTCCTGCTGGACGGACACGTTTTCTCCTCAGAGGAATTAGTATTTACAGTCTAATATTTGTGACTAAAAGTGATGAGCATTCTATAGGGCTATAAATTTGCATAAAAGTATTTTTGTGATTATTTAGAAATATTAAAAGTCCTAAGTATTTAAAAATACAAGAGAAATTAAATATTCTTAAGATTCTATAAATGACCTTAGAGCAGCAAGCTGGAGGGAGGGGGTATTTATCATACGTTTTAATGTAGACTATACACTTGAGGTTTAAATGAAATGGGAAAAAAATTAAATCCATGGCTGGCAAGGTGGCTTATCAGGTAAAGGGTCACAGTACTCGCCTCCAAGCCTGACAGTGGGAGTCTCCCCCCACAGAATGGAAGGACACAACCCCGTCCTTCAGGTTGTGACCCCCCCACACACACATACATCATGACATGAGCACCAGTTGGTGCACCTCCCCCATACACATGTCCAGACACACACACTTGCACCAACATACCCAAACATACATACATACACATTCACAGGCACATATGCACGCACATGCAGGAACTTACAAGCCATGCTAACACACAAAATAAATAAATCTTAAAGCTAAAGTATGACCCAGTATCTATTCCATTTGGCAAACTTACTAATACCTGTAGATAAAGCTGTGTAGGTACAGAAATAGATAAAATTGTTTTCTGTCCCTAATGGTATAATTATCTTGATGTGCATTTATTCGTCTGTAATAGTGTTCTAGAATGAAAGCCATAGAAATCAACCTTGATTAGCTTTAATCAGCAGAGAAATGTATTATAAGGATATTGAAAGACTTGTTAGGCAGGACCCAAGAGAAGTACAGACAGCTCCTGTTTGATGCGTCACCACTGGCACTGCTGTCTGTGGACACCACAGTGCAGCTGTGTCATTGGCCAATGATTTTTCTCATTTAAAACTCTATTAAGTACTTACTGCATAACTGCTGCCATTGTAGAGGTAGTTGATGAGGACAGCCAGAGGCCCCATCTTGTTTCTCTCCCATTTTAACCCAAGGTCTTATTGGCTTTCACTTTGACCCCAGGCTGGCCTTAAACCTAGGCCTCCCCCTTGTCTCTGCCTCCTAAGTATGAAAACTACAGAAGAATGTGGCCAAATTCTTGTTTTAACCACATGGTTAAAACTACATGGATCTTTTTATGCATTTTCTTGAATTTCTTTTGAGAAACATGAAACATCAGACTTTGCTTATTTATTTTGTTTTTATAGTGGACGCTGGTGCTGAGGAGGAAACCTGGGTTTCCTGGGTGAGCATTTTCTCCCTGACCACATCCCCAGCATCCCAGTCTTCACACTTTCCCCAAGTAGAAACCACACAGCAAAAGGAACAAGAAGGAGCTTACTTCTTACACTTTCCAGCATCTAGGTGTTCCTTTCCCAGTTGTACAAACCACGTCCTTAATGTGATTGTTATGCACATGGAGATGAGTTTCTGGTTAGTCTGGGTGCTCACTCCTTCCTTCCACCCCCTTTCTGTTTGCTCACAGCCTTCTTTGACTTCAGGCAGTACAGTTGGAGCCAGCTGTTTGTGTTGGCATCTGCACCCTTACTAGTTTTACATATCTCTGCTTTTATTCTTAGACTTGCAATCCCTTTAGACCTGGTAGTACAGGAAGTCCTAAAGAGAGCCTCTGGGTTCCATCTACACCTAAATATGACTCATCTATTTCCCCTGGCACTTAATCACCTACCTTGGCTAACATTTCAGCAAACTTTTTTGGGTGATACATTTGGCCTGGTGATGTGTGAAAATAGCATGGGTAGCTGTGAGGTGCAGTTTCCAGAAGGACACTATTCTGAGGGCTAAGGTTTGAAACCTTGGAAAGCTTACATCTAAAAGCCATTTTACAAGCTATTTATTGGACGGAATCTTGGGGTATGCTGTGAACTGCACTGTCATCTTTTGGGATTGCAGACCTAGAGTTTGTGGAGATGGAAGGAGAGTCCCCATCACCAGGTCTTTGGTAGTGACTGACTGTGGTTCTCACTAGGGAAGCTCTGTTGCTCTCTGTGTAATGCTGCAGTTGAACAGGGCTCATGAGCTCCTTAAAGTGATCCTAAAGACTCCAGGACCCATTCACTGCTGCAGACGATTCACACAGACTGTTGAATGCATTCGTTTATTTTTGTGTAGGTATGTGAATATTCATGTATTTGTGTGTGTGTGCACTTATATATGTATCTGTGAGTATGGAGAAAATACATTGACATCGGCTGTCTTCCTCAGTTGCTTTCACATAATTTTTTTGAGACAGAGTCTCTTCCTGAAGCTGGAGCTTGGGAATTTAGTTAAAATAGCTTGCCAGCAAGTTTCAGGAATCTCTTCTCTCAGAGACTGTATGTGTGTGGTATCCCTAACTCTCTACAGTGGTGTTGTGGATCTGAACCCAGGTCCTCATGATTACGCTGTTAGCACTGTACTGGCTGACCTCTCTCCCCAGGCCCTGACACAGACTATTTAATAACCATTCCTTCTTGTCTGTCTCTTTATCTAAATTATGCCTATTTCCCATCCATTAGCACTTACATGTCACTGTTTGGCTGTTTCTATCCTTCAAGTGGAAGCAGATAGCCTAGTTCCAATCCTCTACTTGCATCCTTGGCCTGTGAAGTCCTTTTCAGAGATGTGGGTGCTGCTCTTTTTACAGCCTTGGAGGAGGAACTATCTTCTAGGTCCTTCTAAGGTTTCGTAAAGAGAAAAGATAGGTGGGAAGCAATGAGGATGATAAGATCACTCATCATTCTTGTGTCCTTCAAGATTTTGAATTCATGCATGTTATCAAAAAAATTGACATCTCAGCTTCCTTTAGCATAGCGCATGATTAAACCCACTTTTGTCAGCCAACTGGACACACATACACAGACACACACACAGACACACACACCACACACACACATAGACACACACACACACATAGACACACACACATACACACACACACACATACACACACACACACACACACACACACACACACACACACACACACACAGTAACTGCTCTCAGTTGCTGATGGGAGCTGTCAGATTTCAGACATTTTGGCAAGTGCCTATGCCAATAGAGCCAGCAAGAGCTAAAGATGTCCTTCCTTCCTTGGTCTGAGCCCTTGGGCTCTACCTTACACTTACTTCCAATATGTGCCTTAGTGACCAGAGTCTTTCTGTAATTATCCTCTCTGAGTGTGCCCTGATACTAGCCAGCCAAGGTGTATGTATGGAAGGGCGGAAAAAATGGATTAGTGTATTCTTGCAAGGGGCTTTTTAGAGGAATAGACTCATGAAGAAGTGTGGAAGGACTATAAACACCTGCACACACCTTCATTCGAGTCCCCTCCTGCATTCTTTTCTAAAGATGTTTTACTTCTTAGATTTATTTATGTTTTACTTCTTAGATTTATTTTTTAGTTATAAGTGTGTGTTGGGGAGTAGGGTGGGTCTTGCATGTAATGCAGGTGCTAGTAAAGGCAAGAGGTGTCAGATCCCCTGGAGCTGGAATTGCAGGTGGCTTTGGACCACCCAGTGATACTGCTGGGAACTGAGCTCTAGTCCTCTGCAAGAGCAGCCTGTGCTCTGAACTTCTGAGCCATCTCTCCAGCCCTTTCTCCTTCTCCAGTCATTGTTTCAGCTTGCCTGTGCTCATGTGACTATTACAGACGTTACACTCTTACAATTTAGAAGCAAAGACATAAATTCTTCTATATTTTTTATGGTACCTTAGCTGTTTTCTTAAAAAATAAAGGTAGTTTTTTGGGGCGGGCAGGAATGGGGTCTTACTATGTAGCTCAGGCTAGCTTCAAAGTCATGTTATTTATTTATTTTTTATTTATTTAAAAAGTTTATATATGTATTTTTGGGAGTCAGTTGTGCGGGTGCCTATGAATGCCAGAAGAACTCTTCAGATTCCCTTGAACTGGAGTTGACAGGTGATTTGTAAGTTGCCCGACAAGGGTACTGGAAACCAAACTCCGGTCCATTGGAAAATCTGGGACCCTCTTAAGTCCTGAGCCACCTCTCCTGCCACTAGCTCTAAACTCTTGCTCCTTCCTCAGCCTTATAAGTGCTAGGATAGTAAGCATGTGCCACTATGCCTGACTACACTGCATTTTTAATAGTACCTGTATTCCAGCCTCCTCCTTGGGCATAGTTTATGGGGATTTTGCCATGTTATCCTTTTATTTAATCCCATAAGCTAGCAGGTGCTGTGCCTCATGGCCTTCAATTTGCACTATCTTCATTCTTGGCAGCACTATCTCAGTTACCCCAAGCCTTCCATGTGACCATGGGTGATAATTAGTTCTTTCACATCTCCACATTGAGGCTTTAAAGAATGTCTTCTGGGAACACTAATATGATACCCACTGGCCTCTCCTAGGCAGAAACCAAGCACAGATTGCCCTTCATTACCTGAGAGTCTATTGCTTGTAATTCATCTATTGCCTGCTAATTTCTTAGTGCAAACAACAGAATCATCTCTGGACAAGTTAAGTCAGGTAGGAATTTAGTAAGAGAATAATAAAAGCTGTGTGGCTCACAGAGCTGACAAGAAGATAAGAGAATTACTCTCAGGCAGGATCAGTGGAACGAAGACCCAGCTAGGATTTCTCTATCCGTACATGAGTAGCGTGCTCCTGACAGTGACGTTTGGACAGACAGCAACAGGTAGTATGCCATCATTGTAGCCTTGCCCATGAATTTTAGGTCTGTATTTGCTGCCAGTAACCTCTGAGAGGTAGTGAGATGACTCAGCAGTTAAGAGTGTTTTCTGCTCCTACAGAGGACCTAAGATCAATTTTCAGGACCCACATGGCAGCTCAGAACTGTTTATAACTTCAGTTCCGGAGATCCAATGCCCTGTTGTGACTCCTGTGGGCTCTTGCCCATATGTGGTGGACAGTCTGAGGCACACACAAGCTGCCATGTCTGCGTCTTTGCCTAGTACCTAAGATTGAAAGTGACAGGTTTGTGCTGTTTCCTCTCTTCTAGTTTTTGGGGACACAGGAAGAATGCATTCTCTTCAGTATTTGAATGTCTTTCAGCTGCTTGTATCTCATGTGTTTTGGGCCACCCCTCCCTCAAGGCTGTCATCTGAAGCTCATTCAGATACCAGATAGCCAAAGTTGACGTATGTCATACACTACAATGCCTGTCCCAGCAGTTTTTATATAAATCTGATGGGTTTATTCAGCAAATGTTTTTGAGCCCTTTTGATATGCCAGAATGATTTTGCATTTAAAAAGGAACTGTGGGGGCAGGCGACATGGCACAGCTGGTAAAGACGCTTGCCACCAAGCCTGACAACATGAGTTCCATCTACTGTGCCCACATGAGAAGAGAGAACTTGACACCTGAAAGGTCCTTTTGTGCCTCCATGTGTGCCATGGCATCCACACCCACACCCACAACAACAAATAATATAATTCATAAATAAATAAGTATAATACAAATTATAGTGGCATTTATGTTTGACAGCAAGAGGAAGTGACAGATAAGACACTGTATAGAATGTGTATACTGAAGTGCATAGCGTGTACAGTATGCATGCTGTGAATTAAGACAGTGCTAGTGGGTGGAGCATTGGCACTGAACTCACCCTTTTCTCTTCCAGTTATATACATTACGTCTTCCTAAAATACTGACGACACACATAGCCCTGGTGCAGTTAGTACACAGTGGAAGTATGACTCCTTAGGAAACCTCGGGTTTATATTGACTCAGTAGGGCTTCAGTGTCCTGAAATCTACAGCTATGTCCATTTGTTTTGGAGTAGACATTTCTCTTCCTTTGACTGGTCCTGCTGCTGGTGACGGTGGTGCTCTTGAATGGTGTCCAGTTCGATTTCCTGTACCCTGACTTCCATTCTGTCTCTCCTAGTTTGGTTCCCTGAGCCCTTCCTTCTCTCTGGGTTTTCTGCCTTGTGTTAATTAGACATGAAGTCAGTCTTCTTTACTTAGACTTGTGAGGAAAGTGACCCAGGTTGTCTCTGAATGACATGTGAAGGGCATGATGGCTAGCTGAGGGTTCCTGGGGGCAGCAGAGTTGTTTTCTCCACACTGTTTGGCTGTGATTGATTATCTTACAAACGGAACTCACTAAGGACGATCCAGAGATCTACAGTCTGTTTTCCTACCCCAGAATAAACCATTTTGGGCACAGAAGGGAGCCACACCTCAGTGTTGTGAATGTGTCTCATAA
Source organism: Mastomys coucha (assembly GCF_008632895.1). NCBI lineage: Eukaryota > Metazoa > Chordata > Mammalia > Rodentia > Muridae > Mastomys > Mastomys coucha. The sequence goes on along the minus strand of NW_022196906.1, from coordinate 36,378,968 downwards.
GAGTTCAGCAATTGCCTATGGGTGCTCGGTTACCCTTGTCATTGTAGTCTTCTGTTGAGTGGAGCCTCCTTGCTGTGGCTGCTCATGGCAAGTAACTGGCCAGCTTGGAATGGAGACTCCCGACACAGGCTGTGTGTTTATTTACTGTCTGAGACAACCAGAGAAGAAAAGCCGCTGTTGTCTGTCTCTTGGCCTTTGAGCATCCCAGTGTTTGCTCTGCTGGTCAATAGGCTTCCTCTGTGCCTTGTCTCCCAGTGGCTCTTGGAGCAGTGGTGTACTGTTTCTTAGTAAGTTGAGTGTGTGCTGCAGGTGGCTGGAAGGATGTCCTCTGCTGGTTGATCATGTTTCAGTGACTGGATTCTTCTGCTTCACCAGGAGAACTTCTAGGAACTGACTCTAGATCTTAGTTGGAGTGCAGGAGATGTTTTAACTTATTTACTGAATACTTGCTATATACCAAGCAGCACTGGGCCAGGAACTAGTGGTGCAAGGATAAACAGCGGTATGGGAGAGGCTTGCTTTGGGGCCAAGCTAGAGATCCTTTCCTTCCATGCGTCCTGACCTCTGACCTCCAGAGGCTGAGTTCCCAGCTCTTTCTTCCTTGCATTCCTCTTCCTGCACCTGTCCATTTCATACTTGTAGCCCATTCCTGTGGGCTCTAGATGCCACCTGTGTGGGGTAGCTGTAATTAATAAGTGTAATAATAAATAAACAATAAATGTAATAAGGTCGGGTCAGGGATGAGTTACCCTGACCTAGTGTTTCCAGTTATCAGCTTGACACCTCTCCTGGATGTGGAAAGTGTGTCTGAAATCACGTTTGATGTCTTCTTACCCACACACGATCTTCCTCCACACATGCCCCCTGCTGCCTCCTCACTCCTTCCATTCCTGCTCTGAGCTCTTAGGAGAATGATGCAGTCACTCATGATTTCTTTCTCCTTATTCTCTATGGAAACCATTTGGGTTCTTTTCCTTTTGAAGTTAGATTTTCACAGACTCTCCATAGATGGCCTCTAACTTCTGTCTGCCTCGTGCTGGAGTCCAAACCTTCACACTGCATCTTGCCTGTACTGTTAACATTACAGCAGCTGACACAAAGTCCGGTTTATATATTTCAAACCACAGAAGCAGGAACCTGCTTGCTGGTGACCTGCTTGCTGGTGACCTGCTGGCTCACTGTCACCTCAGGCTCTTGTGCTCTCTCCCAGCTTGGACTGCACCAAGCAGGCTAGGCTACCAGTGTGGCTTTCTCTCTTGCTCTCACCTTATTTCATGAGCATACCCTAGCTAAGACAGTGCACCTTGTCGCCTGTAATTCCTTTAGCCCACTTTGATCTCACTTGTTGTCTATTACCAGACTTGATTTGTATTACATTGTCTGTCCATTCGTATGTTGGTGTCTTCATGCCTCCCACACTTGGTACTGTCTGCTGGGCAGAGCAGCGTGTTCCCTGTTAAGGCCTTCCCTTCTCCCCAGGATCCAGACGTTGCCTGGCAGTGTAGCACTGCTCAGTGCATGACTGTGCTTAGAGGGCATGAGGAAGATGATTAGGTCAGGGAAAGGACCACCCTATCCTAGAAAGCATTTGTGCTTGCCTGCTCAAGGTAAGGGGGATTATTCTGACTGGAAGTAGTAGAGGTAAGAGAGGAGCCAGCATGGTGGTAGCACTTACTGTTCTTTCTCACTGTGGTAGGAAATTGCTGTAAGTTTGATGTGGGGGGTGTTTGCTTCAAAGGGTGGGCTTGGGCTGTGGTTACAAGGAGGGCGAGAGACCTAGAGAGTAAGTTACTAATTGCAACTGTGGGAAACAAGGCTGTACTCTAGACACCGAAAGCCTTTCTAGAGGATGCCTGTGTAGGATACTGAATTATAGAATTTAGTCCTAGGGAATCACAGTGAGCATTTCTGCTTGTTTTTGAATGTTTACAGTCATGGTCCCTCTAGGGCAAGACAATCATCATTCATGATGGTGGGGATTGGGGGGCTCCACACTCAAAGCCCAGCACGTGTGTTGTTATTGCTTTGCCCTTAACCCGATGCCTGTCGCACTGCTTCTGTTCACGAGTTTCCCTTTATCTTGTCTTTGCTTCCTTTCTCCATCTCCTCTGAGAGATTGGATTTAAATTGCTTCTTTAGCACGGAGCTAATACGTAGTCCTCTGTTTAATTTTAAAGAGAGAAAAAAAAAACAAAAGGAGGCAAGTTCCTTTAGGATCTCAACTTGTCTTGTATCTTTGGGGGTGCAGTGGCTTCTTGTTTTTGAGCTCAGTGTGGGAAAGTGAGTGAGCTAGCTGGTTTGGGGTGTCCCTTTTTTCAGACCTTAAAATTTCAAACTTTATCAAAAGAGTTATAAGAGCCAAGGTTCCAGAGGACAGTTAGCCAATGGACAGATGGACAGAGAAGAGTTGCTGTCAGAAACCAGGGGCAAAGCCTGGAGCAGCCTCTTTAAGCTTTTCTTTGCTCGCTCCCCTCAAAAATGAAGGAAGGCTTCTTTAGAATGTCGGGGACTAGGTGCCCAGTTCCTCGAGTGCTTGCTTAGTGTCACCAGTGACATGCTTTGTGAAGTATGGAGAGTAGCTTTTCCTGCTCGAGACTAATGGCTTTTCTTAGATGAGTTGATTGCATCTCCCATGATTGTGAGACAGGGCAGCAGACTGTATTTGGACACCACCTTGATGAAGGCCCGTTTTGTCTCCGACGCTGGAGGAATCCTAGCGCACTGTGTCCGTTACCTCATATTCCTTCCACACAGAGGACCTGCTGTTGTGAGGAACATTCCTCCCCTGGACACGGGTCTCCTGGGGTTCTCCGCATTGCCAAGCTCCATCATCCTCTGTCAGGGTGGTGACACAGCACTGCTCACATTCAGCTGGGAGTCTGATGGAGACAAAAGGGGCTTTCTCCTCCCAGCTCCTCAGAGCCCCTCTGAAATGTTAGCTTTCCCTGTGGCCTGCAGGCTTTGTCATTCCAGTCACCCAGGACTTGCTTTTGACTTCTTGCCTCTTTCTCAGCCTCAGCCTCAGCCCAGCAGGAGGTAGCTGCCTTCCTGATCTCTAAAGCACTTACGGATGAGCATTTCAAAGAATAGAGGCCCAGTGAGGCCCCGTGTACTGCTGGTCTTGGGGACAGTCTTTGATCTCTGAACTTTAGCCTTGGCCAGAACAAATAGCCAGCATTACCATTTTGTTTGTAGTGGTTTGTTTGTTTAGTTTTTAAAAATAAAAAATAAAACTAAAAACTACTAAGAATAGTAAGGTACTCATTTTTCTCTATTCAGAGCTGATGAGTTTATTTTTCACAGTATTTTACTTTAATTAAAACGAAAGAATATTTCGGAGAAAATGTGAGATGCTTTTAGCCTTCCTGGTTATTCTCTTTCTTACTCAAGAAAGTTACCAGAGCAAGCATCTATTGTGTGTGTGCTTACACATCCAAGTGCAGGTGCCCACAGAGGCCAGAAGAGTTGGTCAGATCCCCCTCGAGTTGGAGTTTCGGCAGGTTTGAGCTCACATCCTCTGCAAAGCTAGTAAGTGCTCATAACTGTTGAGCCATTGCTCCAGTTCCTCATGTCAGAAACCTGGTGTGCATCTTTGGTATCTCTTTAAAACCAACAACACCACATTTAAAATAGGGCTTATACTTCTGTGTCAGTGAAGTATCTTCCATGGTCTTTTCAGTTTCTATTTTGTTGAAAACAGTATTAAACTTTAATGCCAACTTCACCAATCTTTTATTCAACGGCTTACTCTTTAAAATTTATTTTATACTCAGGAGTGGTGGTGCACACCTTTGATCCCAGCACTCTGGAGGCAGAGGCAGGAGGGTCTCTGAGTTCAAGGCCAGCCTAGTCTACAGAGTGAGTTCCAGGACAGCCAGGGCTACACAGAGAAACCATGTCTCAAAAAAAAAAAATATATGTGCCTCTGTGTGTGTGTGTGTGTGTGTGTGTGTGTGTGTGTATTCACCCACCATATCTCCCTCCCAACCTCTGAATTCTTTTTTGTTTTGATTTTTACTATAAACTCCAGTTGGTGCTGGTAGTATGTGCATGGGTATAGGGTGATAGTATATGGCTGGCTGTGTGTGCTGGTCTTATGCATGTAGCCACAGCTGCTACTTATTCTAATCACATTAAAGGGGAGGTTTTCTCCTATGTGATGGACAGTTAAGATACTCTCATGAGTTTTGTATGTGTGCTGTGGTTTGCATATACACCATGGTTTGCATGTGCACTGTGGTTTGTATGCGTGCCATGGCTGTCACCATGTGGAATTGCTGTCTGTGTGATTTCACACAGCACTTGATACCTCCCCTTCTCTGCCATCCTGGCATGGATTTGGTGGTTTGTAGTAATGTCTCTGTCCTGTGTCTTGCTTTTTCTCCATGGCTCTATTTCAGGGGCCTGATCTGGTCCACTGGTATATGTAGGCATATTTATCCATTCTTGTACCATTACCTCATCACAACGTTACACTGTCTTAGTTCCTAGCCAGGGTAAGCTTCTTCCCCACCATTGTTCTAATATTATTTTAGTTATTGTAAGGCTGTTTCTGTCCCACATAGGCTTTAGGACAGTAAGTTTCACAAACCCTGCTGTAACTAGATTGTGAACACTGCATTTGTTAGCAGCGGGGAGAATTAGCAACTGGCCTCACTGCTTGCCCTGTGTTAGCGGAGGAGGGCTCTGTGCAGTATGTACATAGCATTGTGTCCTCACGGGCATGCGCGTGCTTTCTCACAAATGTCTTGCACAGTTTTGTTAAGTTCCTAGGTACTAAGTTTCTAGATACTTTATTAACTTTCATTGCTCTTTCAAATGAGATTCCTTTTTCTAGTTGGCTACTGTTGGTTGCCAGGATGGCTATTGGCAGTTTTGTGTGCTATTTATCTGACCTTAACAGCATTTAGGGTAGTTCATAGTTACTTTCTTGGGGATTTCTCTTTACATACTTATTTCCTCAAATAATTTTTGTGATTCTTGTTTCTTGTTTCCTTGAATGGAACATCCAGTGGGATTTTTAAAATGACAGACAGGCCAGGTGTAGCTCAAATGGTAGAATACATGTGTAGCATGTGCTGGAGGCTCTGAGCTGAGCTCGTAGACCTACCCAGACTGAAATGCAGTAGAGGTTGTTTAATGAATGGCCTTCTTTCTCCTTGGAAGAGAATGTATTCAGTGCATACATTTTGATATGAAATTGGACTTTTACTGAGCTGCAGTAGTTTTTGTTCTTAGTTTTCTAGGGTGTTCCTTCAGTCATTGAAAAGCACCAGGTTTTATAGAATGCTCTTTTTGCATTTCGATTAACATTGTCTTCCATTAGTCTGGATTTTAACAATAATGTTTGTTTTGAACCATTTCCAGTATTCAACTAGTTATAGAATAAGAAATATCGCCGGCAGTAGTGGCGTATGCCTTTAATCCCAGCACCTGGGAGGCAGAGGCAGGCAGATTTCTGAGTTCGAGGCCAGCCTGGTCTACAGAGTGAGTTCCAGGACAACCAGGCCTATACAGAGAAACCCTGTCTCAAAAAACCAAAAAAAAAGAAAAGAAAAGAAATATCCTTCATAAGCAAGTATGATTTAATCTCATGTTAATTTGAAATGTTTCCATTTATTTATAAATATAAAATTGACCTATAATAATTATCTGTTCTTCTGGGTTATACTAGCTTTGTAAAATGAATTGGGTTGGGTTCATATTTTTCTACTAAGTATTTCATTTAGCCTTAAGAGTTTATACACAATTGTGGTACCTCTTATGATCTGTGGAGTGTGTCTTGGTTTCTACATTGCTTTATTTTTATCTTGATGGGCAATTCTTCCACATGAAATCTGGTTGAAAATCTTGAACCTGAAGCAAAAAGAACCTCTTTCTACTCATCTGTAGAAAGCAGCCATGGAGGGCTTGGTTCCCAGGCAACCACTGATAGGAGTTTCTTGACAAAATCCCATGGCAGTTATGTGCTAAACTTGTGTGTGGAAATGGCCACAGAACAGTTGTCTCTGTGCTGCCTTCTTTTCAGCTCACTCCCTAGTGAGATTCTTGCCATGTGAGAAGCACCATGTGTTGGTGTGGATTGCCTTTGCAGTAATTTCACTTCTGCATTTCCCTTTTTTTGATGAATTCTATTTGGTTATCTTGTATCAGGATCCATTTTAAACGTGTGATGTGAGCACACGCACAGGCCTGGAGACACCATGTGCCCTGTGCTGGTACTTTCTGCCCTGTTCTTTTGAGATAGATTCCCACTTAGTCTGGAGCTGGTGGTCAGCTTGCCCCAAAAGTGTCTGGCCCTCTTCCTCAACAGTGCTGAGGTTAGGTCCAGCTTTTTACATGGTGGGTACTGCTAGCAAGTACTCTTAGCCACTGAGGCAAAATCAGGTTTATTGTCCTATAACTGACATAGAGTATATTTCTACCCTTTTTCCTGTATATTTCTGAGTTTTGACAAACCCATTATGTAATCCCTCTCCAACAGAACCAGAATTTAAAATTCTCATCATCTAAAAACTATTTCCTCTCAACCCTATGCCCAACTTTTCCCCTGTGTCAGCTACTGCTTGTTTTCTGTGCCTGTTGTTTTGGCTTCTCTAGAAGAGCACACCCATGGAATGTATATAGTCTTCTGTAGCCCTTCTTTAATTGAAACATTTATTATAATTAATTGTAAGTTCACATATAGTTGCAAAAACAATATGTGACAGGTAATAGCACCTGCTCCCTGTAGCACAGTGTCCAGCAGAACTGTATGAAGTATAGCAGCCAAGAATGTGACATTCACCAGGCCGCTGATCATGTGTACTCACACATGTGCATTGCAGGTGTGAATCGTATGTAAACTGCTGGGTGTGGTGGTATGCACTGGTAATCCTCAATCTGGGGAGGCTGCGCTGAGACTAAAATGTTGCTGTCATTTGCTCTCTAGCCAGTGTCACCTAGTTAGTGAGTTTCAGGTCAGTGAGAAACCCTGTCACTCAAGATTGTCCACTTGGCTCTGTAATTACAGATATGCATACATGTGCGTGCATACATGTGCACACACACGTGCATGTGGGGAAGAGGGTTGCTGAGGTGACGCCCAAGATAGCCTGGGGTAGGGACATGGTCACCCTTGTTTTGCATACACTAAAGAGAGATGTTTGTTCTTAGTTACTGAGTGGCATTTGTGATACTAGCCAGGTTAAGCCGTTAGTACTGCTTGAAACTACTAAGGGCTTTTCCTTTGCTTGTTTTGTCATTGCTGATCATTAATAAGAGTTAAGGCTCATGGGGCACTCAAGCTATATATAGATTAATAAGACATTTAGGAGAAAGGGGAATCAAAAGATGTTAGTCGATTGGATGAAGGCAGTGGAGGAAAGAGATATCATACATGACAGGAAGGAGCCAGACTGCTCAGGTTTTGGCTAGAAAAATTGGATAGTTTTCACTACTGTTTATTAAGATATGAAAGATTGAAAGAAAAGATAATGGGGACAACCATGGATTATTCTGTACATGTTGATTTTGAGAATGTATAAGACATTCCAGTGTCCCAGCATAGAATCATTTAATTTATAAATACGCTTGCTCACGTGCCACAGTGAAGCTTAGATTACAGGGAATGCTTATGGCTGAGGTCAGTGCATGTGTCTGTTGTGTCAAGGGAGTCTAGAAATACAAAAGTTACCTTTGTTAAATTGTAATTTCATGTTTAAGCAGACAGGTTTACTATGAATTCCCTAATCCTTTTGTTGATGTTTTTCCCCTGGAAGGACTTCCCTCTGTCTTTTCTTGTTTCAGAATGTCTCCAAGCTGAAATTATTCCTGAACAGAATTGGGCTAGGGACAGTTACCTTGGCTGTTCTTCCTCACCAGATTGTCTGGTTGATAATGATGGCATTCCTCTTTCTTCCCTCCTCCCTTCCCTTTCTCCTCCCCTCCCCTCCCTACTCCTCTACCCTCCCTCCCTTCTCTTCCATCATCTCTCCCCTCCTTCTTTCCCCTGCAGAGGTTCACCATGCCCCAATTCACCAGTCTCCTTGACTTCTTAGGATTTTGTATTTCCAGTTACTTCTTCCTAGGCCACCGAGCTTCTGGTGCCTTTTCTTTTCATGGTGCTTGCTTTGAGATTGCATGCTGCCTCCACTGTTGAATTTGTTCTTGTTCCTTCCCTCCAGTCTTCTTCCTGTGGTATTTCTTTCTATTTCTGTGGCTTCTATAGCTTATGTATGAAAGTGGGCACATCTCAGGCTTCTGAAACATGGCGTGTATTAGCTCTCCCTGACTCCTTCATTATTACTTTTTTCTCCTTTCTAGGAAGAGCTTGGGGGCTGGAGTGTTGGTCTTGTTTCTACTTTTCTGTAGTCTAGAGGGGAAATGTCCAGACTATACTTTAAGTTAGGGTCAGCTCACTTGACCATATGAGTTCCACTACTATTTTTGAATTTCATTTGCAAGATCATAGTCATCTCCAGGTATGTGAAGGCACATGACAGGAGATATTGAGAAAGGTTCCAGCCATCTATAATCTCAAGTCCTGGTGGGTTTGTTGACTTGGGTTTCTGTGTCCTGCTGTAAGCTTTTTTTTTTTTTGTATTGCTTTTTCCTTCACTGAAGCCCTGACATCCTGATGGTGGACAGACAGATGGGCTTCTGATTGCTGGAACTTTTCTCTATTCTGGTTCTACCTTGACCTGGCTGACTTCCTCCATCCCTGGCTCCATCCCTGAATCCTCCATCCCTGGCTCTGCTGTCTTTTAGTGAGGGAGACTTTCTCTTTTTATCTTCTTTCTCCACAGTGGTTGGTATGGTCTGAAGATCTGATTCTTGATCTGCTGACCCACATACTGCAGAGCTCTGGGCTCCATTTGAAAGGTTCGGCCTTAAGGTTATACCCTCCGTTCCTGTGTTGCTGCTGTTGCCTATGGATCTGTTTTTTATTTTCTTGTTTTAATCTGGGCTCCAGCACTGGGAGACATTCTACAGGCTGACAAATTCCTCCTGAGGAGACTTCAGTCTTGGGTTTTCTAAGGTGTGTGTATGCTTTACTGTTGTAAGCTCTGGAGCAGCAGGCCTATGATGCTGATGTCTTACTTGTATATGAACTTAGAATGTTGAGGGGTTACTCACCACTTGTTTAATTTCTGGCTGCCTTTCAGGTGGGAAGGGCAGGACTTAGCCTCCTGCATTTGCTAACAAGGAAGCAGATCCAAAGGACTGAGCTGCAGAGTCATATGAATCACAGCATAGACTTGAAAGTCAGGGCCTATGCTATTTTTACTACACCCCATTTCTCCCCTCCATCTCTCGGTACATGTCTCACTGTGTCATTAGTGTTCTACTAACCTTGTTATGACACTGATTATACTGAGTAGAAGCCAGGAGTAGGAGAGCTAGAGCACAATGTTACATCACTGTGGAGTTCTGATCCTTAATTAACCTCAGCAAGTCTTAGTAGTGGTAAAACTAATAATGGTGAATTTTTCTTCCTGTCTGCTCTATAGGACACTGCCCAACTTCCTCCATCAAATCAGACTTAATTCTTTCAAGGCTAGCAGTGGATACAAGAGTTTCCATGTGTGGGAATTTAATATTAGGGACCCTGTTCTCACCCCTGTAACTCACTTTCCTCATTCGGTGCTTTGCTTTTTTTATTCTTGTACTGATGACAGAATATCTTTATTTATTATCTTCTTTTTCCAAAAGTGAGTCCTTGATCCTTTCATAACTGTCTTGTATTTGGCTGAAGCCAGGCTGGAACGTCAAGAGCTGGATAACGGATGAAGTTCATATTGTTATTCTACATGATGGAAGCATCCAGAAACATCTCCCCTCCTTTTCCTGTATTACTAAGAAGCAGGTGCTTAGTTATGCAGGTTCCTTTCTCAGTGGTAACACCCCAAAAGGGTGCATGCACCTTTAATCTCAGCACTTGGGAGGTGAGTTCAAGGCTAGCCTGGCCTACAGAAAGACTTCCAGGATATCAGGGGGTACATAAAGAAAAAACCCTGTCCCAAAAAGGAAAAAAGAAAGAAAGAAGGATACTCTGGGGGCACTTGACTCCTCCCTGTAGCCTTTGTAGCACCCAATCTCTCTAGTGGTTTCCTTTCTTAAACTATTCATTCCTACCCAGTTGCTTGAGACAAGAGTCCTATACAGCCAAGACTGGCCTTGACCTTGCTGTGGAGCTGAGGATGACCTTGAACTTATAATCCTCCTATCTCCCCTTCCCAGGTGCTAGGTTACATGTGTGTATCATACCTTGTTTTATGCAGTCCAGGTCTTCTTGTGTGTTTGGGAGATACCCTTGGCCCATCTAAGCTGCCTACTAAATAGCCGAGGCTTTGGGACCATCTTCAGGATGATGCTCCTATCCATGAGCACGTGGCTTTGCTGTGGCCTCAGCAGAGTAGCTGTGTCAGGACACTAAACCCACAGCAGTCACTCAGTAGCTAGATGTACATGTAGGAAGGAAGGGACAGTCTGGGACAGGATGGATGAGAAGATACTGAGGGTAGCCATGCTATTTGCCTGTGTGTATTGTGAGTAGTTTAAGGTGACATTCTTTTTCTACTCCTAGGTATCATGAGCTCATTACAAAATATGGGAAATTGGAGCCTTTGGCGGAAGTGGACCTAAGACCCCAGAGCAGTGCAAAAGTAGAAGTCCACTTCAATGACCAAGTGGAGGAAATGAGCATCCGCCTGGACCAGACAGTAGCCGAACTGAAGAAACAACTAAAAACTCTAGTGCAGTTGCCCACAAGCAGCATGCTTCTCTACTACTTTGACCACGAGGCCCCGTTTGGCCCAGAAGAGATGAAGTACAGCTCCCGAGCACTGCACTCTTTTGGCATTAGGGATGGAGATAAAATTTTTGTGGAATCAAAAACAAAATAACGTCTACCAGCCTTGTAAAAACTCACATAAGGACTTCCTGCAGGGTGTTTGTTTCCAGCGTGCTCTTCTTTAGGAGGAAGGGCGCTTCCATTTTGTTTTGGGTTTTGTTTAGCTTTGGAAGGGTTTTGTATATTTTATTCCCCTAGGATGGATAGATTTTTGGTATTTTCTACCACAGATTTTTTCAGCTCAGTTAGCAGACATAGCTGCATCTCCAGTCTTTATGTGAGCGCTCTCTCTCTCTCTCTCTCTCTCTCTTTCTCTCTCTCTTTCTCTTTCTCTCTCTCTCTCTCTCTCTCTCTCTCTCTCTCTCTCTCTCTCTCTCTCTCTCTCTCTCTCTCTCTCTCTCTCTCTCTCTCTCCTCTTTCTCTCTCTCTCCTACCCCCCAAAGATGACAGAGAAATCACCGACTTCTTACTGTGTCACTGGGGTTTGTCAGCCACTGGGCTCCTTCCTGCTAAGCCCAAAGACAGCACGTGGCCTCTCAGAGGGGTGATGCACAGTGTTCACATCCAGAGATGGGGATCTTCCTTGGGAGGGCCTTCTCTGGCTCTTCCTTCCCTACCCTCCTCCTCCTCCAGTCCTTTCTGTTTGGGGGTCTGGTTTTCATTCTGACTTTTACCCACTTACTTGGTAGTTTTACTCTGTTCATAATTTAACTTGGTTTTGTTGTTTTGTTTGTTTTTCCCCTTCTCATTCCCAGTTTTAAATGGTTTTGAGTATTTTAAGCATTTTCAGCCTGATTCTGATCTCAGGAACTCAGTTATGTTTTAAAGAGAAGTAGATGGAGCGTTAAACCCTAGGAAACTTGTTGTTCTCCTGGAAGCCTGGGCCGGGTATTTTAACCTCTCCACCACTGCCCCAGAAGCCCCTCCAGTGTTAGATCAGCTGGCACTCCCGTTATCTGGCACTTGTCCTGTTCTGGGGGTCTTTCCTTAATGCTCAGTGAATGTACTTCCTGACAGCTTTATCACATAAGCTATTGGAAATAAAGGAAGAGTTCTGGGTACCCGCTCCTTAGCAGAGAATCAGCTGCTAAGCTGGCCAGGAGCATGAAGGAAGTGATGGGATTGGGGGAGAAAGCTTGCAGGCTTTCCACCTGTGTGTCATCCTGAGTGAGGGCCGTCCTTGCTCTCTCTAAAGGGAGAGATTTTAATCACAGGGAGCTGTGGCTCCCACCTTTTTCTTGGGACTTTGTGATGATGTGATTGAACAGCTGTTTTTGTTTTGTATTTTATGTCCCCTGTATTTTTGCCTAGTCTACGAGTGAACTTTCAGTGTCAAAGCCCCCCAGGTGTTTTTGCTGGGGTGTGTATAAAGCACTTGACCTTTGACACCGTCCCTTACCTACTCTCCTACTCTAAAATCTTTTCTTTGGCCTTTGTTAACCTGGTTGGTTTCATTGCAGTTTTTTGTTTTGTTTTGTTCTGTTCTAGTTTTTGTTTTGTTTTGGCTTTTAACATTTTTTATGTGACTCCACCCCTCCCTACAAACTTAATTTTGTGTAAACTCTTTAGGTGACCCATGTGACCTCTTCACAGATGGGGAGATGTATCCTTTTAAGTTCTCTCCTCCGCCATGTGGCAGGTGTTTGCTCTCTTGCCACCGCACTTCAGGTTCAGCATCTCTAAGGCTGCTGACCAGGGCCTCCTGAGGCAGGCCTGCATTCACTGCAGCATTAAGGGTGAAAGCCAAAGGGTTTAGAAAGATGAATGAAGCCGGTTCTCCTGCTGCAGACTTTGTCTCAGAATGCTAAAAAATGAGCAGTGGGGATCTGGCCGGTATAGACGGGGACAGTTATTTTGCAGTCGAATTTTCTTGACAGATTTTTGGAAATAGGAAAAAAAATTGTGGCAACCGTGTCCTGAAGATAAAGACTGGTTGCTTTGTGTATGTGCGTGTGAGTGCGGAGGAATTTGCAAGAGAAACTGTAATGGAGACGTGGCTTTGTCAGCCTGGGAAACAGTTGCACTCTTATTTTTGAACTTTGGAGCCACTATTGTCCCACGGCAGAAGGCAGAGTGAGCACTTACACTTTGGTCACAATGAGATATTTTATATATGACAGAGTTTTAAGAGAGGCTTTTTTACTCTTTGAAACTCGTATCTTCTGTTCTTACTCAACAGTGTTTATCTGCTGCAGGCCTAATCCTTTATTACAGTTGCATGTAAGAGGAGCCTCTCATCCAATCCAACTGGCATAGGTATTTTTAGGGCACTGTAATTGGTGGTTTGAATAATTGCCGAATCATTTCCAATTAGGAAAATCTTAAGTACAATCCTTGGCCTTTTAGAATTAACAGAGGTAAATAAGGAAGCGGTTTGAGCATGCGTACTTCCAGATTCATTTGGGTGGCTGAGTAAAGAAGCTGGTTTTGAAATAAAATCGGTGCTGCGTAGACATTTATAACCAAAATTATTTTTATAACAGACCCAGAAGGAGGAGAGAAGAGACTGTGGACCTTTGAGCCTGCATTGTTACCCATCATGCTTGTCTGTATTTCATACTGATTTCATCAGATTGAGTGGAAGCATATTGTTGACAGTTAGGAGGCGAAAGCTGTTCTTACTGGTATCACAGAGGTGTGCCTTTGGCACGGCAGGTAGAACATGCCTTTCTAAAGCAGAAGTTCTTCTCAGCGGTGGGAAAGGAAAAGAGTAACTCAAGAAAGCCAAATCCAAACGTAGGGTCCTCCCCATGGGCTGAGCTGCAGGGTCCTCCCCACGGGCAGAGCTGCTGAAGCTTCATTCCAAACGGATCTGTTAGTTTGAATTGTTGAGATAGCCTAGATTGCTTTAAGAGAGAGGGGGTCCACAGTTGCCTGCTTCTGCAGCCCGTCACCATAAATGCACAAGATAGCAGCAGAGATAAATGCCCCTTGTTCTTAGAGACCCTCTGGTGAAAATGAAGCCACGGAGCAGAGGGCTGCAGTGCTATACGCAGAAAAAGAAGGAGCTACATAAGCAAAGGAAGAGCAAATGAAATTCCAGCTGGGAATTTTAGCCATGTCACCCCACCAGCCCTGCTGGGAACAGAGAACACTTGGTTGTGCAGTATTGATCACCACGGGAGCCTTGCCACCAGTAGCTTTTCCTAACACACATGAGTATGGTTCTCTGTACTGCAGCTTAGGCCCCAGGCAAGTAGAACGTGACTCCAGACCAGAATGCTCTGTAGTTCTATGTACTGAAATTTTTGTTTATGAATTTCACTTTTCTCTTCATTTCATGTAAGACTGAAATGCAAACAAACTGCTTTCAAGAATGCCCAGAGGCTCTGTGTCTCCCAAATGTTGTTGTGAACTCTACCATTTTTCATAGGTGCTTCCTTAAAAATGTATGTTTATTCTAGTGACCAAGACGGGACTGGACTCTCAGGCCCTTTACAGTTGTCTCCTGCAGTTAATGGAAATATAAATATATATATATATTTTATTTTAGAATATAATTTAAACATGAAGGTCTATTCTTTGCACTTTTTATTAATATATATATAGAGAGATAATCTTTAAAAAAAATTAAAAATCCAAGTCCATTTACTCCTTGTGTTCTGAGTGTTTATTCTGGAACAGCGGGACAAAGATATATGGTGGTTTTTATACAGCTAAAGATGAGCATTGTTTCTGGGGTACCTTCTTGGTGAGATTGGCCTAAGCTAGTAATAGTCTGGCCATCTTGCCAAAGGTAATATGAATTTTGCTGAGGTTGAAAAATCTTAATTAAAAATTTTCTTTAAAAAAAATATTTCACTTACCTGTTAGCAAAAGTTTAGATTTCTACACTACTTGCTTATCCTTTGGAGACCATCTTTCTGTTTAGCATCCTCTTGAATAAGATTGAAATTTTCATTTTGGTAAAATACAAATTTTCCAGTTTTTATTCAAGGGCCATTTTTCTTCAAAAGATAATTTCTACAAGTTTAGAGTTTGGGACATTTTACACTTATCTGTTTATCAACCATTTCTTGGTAAGCTGCTAGGAATTAACATTCTTTTGGAAATTAAGGACCAAGGAGCATGCTTCTGTACCTCGAAGCTAGTGTCCGTGCAGTTCCCGATGCTTCAGAAGCATGTAGATGGGATCTACTTAAGTCTAAGGTGATTTCTGCTTCCTGTTCAGAGTTCAAAGAACACATAGCATGCCCTCAGCTTTCGGGCTGAATTCTATTTAACTGCCATCTAGCTTCTCCAAATACTGAAAAGACGGATACACATCTAGGCATCCAGCCCTCCGTGTGCCACTGTTCCCTCCTCCAGCTGCTAGGTCATAGAGCCACCCCCGAGGTCACAGGTCCCTTTCCAGCCCCTCTGGAAAAGGAGCTCCCATTGCTTTTCCTGCTGCCTTTTGAGGTGTTTTTTTCCCCAATAAGGGAAATGGATGCACAGATAGGTTATTTATGTCCAAAGTGACAGAGTTGGCAAATGACACTTGGCTCTCGCCAATTGACAGCTGTGTGTGGTGCTGGGGCTGAAACCTCACAGAAGCACATATATTTTTTTGAGACATGGCTTCTCTGCATAGCCCTGGCTGTCCTGGAACTCATTCTGTAGACCAGGCTGGCCTCGAACTCAGAAATCCGTCTGCCTCTGCCTCCTCTTTCCTGAGTGCTTTTTGGTAACACAAAGTAATACAATCAGTGTTAAGTGAGAAAAGCCATGAGAGAGATAGACAGGAAGGAGCTAAAGAGAAAAATGTCACATTTGAAGGTAGGTGTCTGCTTTGCTTGGGAAATACAACAGGGGTGATGCGAACTGCCCGCCGTGTTAAAATTCAGTTTGTTTCATATTTTACATTACAAAGAGATGGCATTAAAATGTTCAAACTTCATTTCTAAAGAGGAATCTTCCACAAGGTTCAAAAATCCACAACATAAGAAAGACAGAACCTGAAAGGCCCCGTTGTAATAACTGTACTTTGTCTTTTGTTCCTTTCTTGTGTCTTCTCAGAGTTTACACAAATAACAGCAAATCCAAATATGCATTATTATGGCTTTCTTCTTACATAGCAAAGGGTATGACTTATGCATAGTCACAAGCCTTGCCCTTTTTGTTCATGAAGTATAACTTGGAGATGTCTCTATAATAGGACACAGAGAATCATCTTAGCCTCTTTATACAATGTAATTATTCATTGTATGTACCTCCTTCCTTGACACTTAAGTTTCTCTTCTCTTTCTCTCTGCTGCTTTCAGTGTGCCTCTGTAATGTTTGAAATTACCTATAAACTGTCTTCATATATATGAGGCTCCAGAGTGTTTGGAGATTTGACAGATATCACCAAATTATTCTCCAGTAGGATAATACAAAATTAACATATAAAGGGCCAGGCAAAGTGGCTTGCACCTTCAAACTCAACACTTGGGAGGCAGAGGCAGGTGCACCTCTGTGAATTTGAGACCAGCCTGGTCTACATAGAGAGTTCTAGGCCAACCAGGACTACACAGTGAGACCTTGTCTCAATAAAACAAAACCAAAAGAACATAAAGCTACTGTGATTTACTCTGTGGTACATCCCTGCAGAGTCTACAACTTCACTGTATTGGGGCTTGATACTGTGGGCTTTTGAAAATAAGTTTACCTTCCGAGGCAGGCTTTGTAGACCTAGGCTCTTGGATTCAACACATGGCTGACATCATAAGTGGTATCGGCCAGGCTTTGTGTCAGTGTGACAAGATACTGGGCATAGGTGAAGAAGGAATTATTTTAGCAGACTCTTCAGAGACTTCAATCCAATGGGCTTTGTTGGTTCTGGGCTCATGGGGAGTCAGGGCACAGTGCCTAGTGAAACTGACAGAGAAGGAAAAGCAGGAAAGAGTAGCTGGGTTAAGATACACCCATAGATGCCACACTTTCTTAACTGGGCCCCACTGGCCACAGTTTCCACAGACTCTTCAACTGTCTGTCAGATTCTGAGTCTGTCCATTGGTGGACAAGATGATTACATCAGGATACTTCAGATCTCCATGTTTCCAGAAATAACCTCCAGACAGGCCCAAGGTTGTGCTTTTACTACAGTTGATGTTTCTCTGCCACATCAAGTTGATGTGTCAGTTATCACCATGAATTACACACATCACCAATCCTAAGAACCATCGTCCCTCTGGAGCCTGGCTATGGAGGTTTCATCTCTACCACAGAAGGCACAAGTGTTAGGTTTAATGACCTGTGAGCACTTTATTTCATTAGCCCTAAAATATTGTGCTTATTTTCTCTAATAAACTTTGGTCAGAGCTGATCCTTGCTTGCCATTGAAGTGTCTTCTACACTAACCACATGCTGTCCCTTGGGGGAAGGAGAATACAGTGAGCCTGTGCCCCTCCAATCTCAGTGTACTAGCGAGGTTATTTGAAGAAAGCCAGTTCTGAGGTTTCAGCTACGTGAGTGTACCTAGAACTTACTATTTTAACTGCGTGGCTGCTTCTAGGAAGGTTGCTCTGTGGTAAAGGACCCTCCTGCTGTGTCTTAGGCCCAGATCCACCCCAACACCACAGAATAATAATGAATTTTTCCATTAGAGACACTTAAGTTGGCTTTAGAAAAATAATAAAATTTCAAATATGAACATCTTTTGTTATTGAGACTTTAGGGAGTGTTCTGACTCATAAATAAACATTAATAAGTATCACTGTGATTTTTTTCAGAGATCCAACATCATATTTTTCATATAAATATTGGCCCAGACCCAGAATATCGAACACAAATGTGGCCAGGACAGAAAGAAACAGAACCTAGGGAAATAATTTTTGAAAAGTAGGATCCTAAAACATTTGCTTTATCATCTAAACTCAATATTTGCAGTGTGCAATTAAATATTATCATCATGGTCTGGTGAAAAATATGGAAAATTTGGAAATATTTACCCTGGGTTTTAAAAGTCTGTTTTTAGGAATGAAAACCTGAGCCTGCAAGGTGGCTCAGCACGGAAAAGCACTTGCTGTGGAAGCATGGTGATCTGCACCCGACTAAATAAAGGGGGGAGAAGGAGCTGACTCCTGAGAACTCTGCTCTGATCTCCACACACACACACATACACACACACACACACACACACACACACACACACACATACACACACATACATACACACACATACACACAGACACACACACATACACATACACACACACATACACACACATACACACATACACACACATACACACATACACACACATACACACACACATACACATATACACATACACACACATACACATACACACATACACACACATACACACAGACACACACACACATACATACACACATACATACACACATACATACACACACATACACACACACACACACACACACACACACCAATAACAAAAATTAACTGGCTGTGGTGGTACACAACTTTAACCCTAATACCTAGGAGGCAGAAGGAGGTGGATCTCTGTGAGTTTGAGGCCATCCTGATCTACATTGCACATGCCAAGTTAACCACAGAGATTCATAGACCTTGGCTTGAACAAACAAAAGAGATGATATACTAATTGTTTATATTGAGTTTCCCATCTTCTGACCAGGAGTGAAGATCTGAAGGCAATAGGAGAAGTGTACTTCTAGATGTAAGAAACATGGAGGACTTGGTTTCAGTTTTAACTTTAGTTTTGGTGTTCTTGTCTATTATGTAGAAATCCCCAGGAACCCAACTGTATTTTCCTCTATCATGGCATCCACTTTGAGGATCTGGTATTACTACTTCCTAGGGAAAAGTGTATATGTTGTCTTAGATAATAGTCGTCTGTCTCATGTAGAGCTAGGGGTTTGGGGATGGGCCTCACTAGTCACTAGATAGGTGTTAGAAATAAATGCATTCTGAAAATACAAAGTTTGTATCGAGTTTGTTGTGTGTAGCTTTCACTTCCCTGCCTAAGCTCAAGGAACAGGCCGCACTAACAGCCCCCACTCAGCTTCCCTTGAATCCATGGATAAAAGACACACACACAGTTGTTCATTTTCTTTTGTTTTTGTTTTTGTTTTTTTGTTTTTTTTTTTTGAGACAGGGTTTCTCTGTATAGCCCTGGCTGTCCTGGAACTCACTCTGTAGACTAGGCTGGCCTCAAACTCAGAAATCTGCCTGCCTCTGCCTCCCAAGTGCTGGGATTAAAGGCGTGCGCCACCACCGCCCAGCTAGTTGTTCATTTTCTATTTGCGTTCTTGGCACAATTGCTGGGCATTATTAAACTCCTGCAGCTAGTATGCCCTTATCAATATTCCTATCTCCACACCTCCCACCTGCCCTAAACTTTAGGGGCTCAGTCACATCTAGCCCCTGCTAAACGTCCCTGACCACCTGCCTATGTGGCCTCTCCGTTTCAAGATCTCATATGGCTGGTCAACTTTTCTCCATCAGAAGCATAGTGAAACTCCCCTCTCCTCCCTTGTGTCTATCTCTTTGCCTCCAGGGACCTGGAAGTCCTGCCTATTCCTTCCGCCCAGCAATTGACTTATGGCTTCTTTACTGGCATCAAGAATCAGTTGGGGAACAGAACAGCATCAGAACCATCCCTACAGAGTTCAAGGCACCAAGGTTCCAACTTCAATTTCTTGGGAAGCAAAAGTTGAGCTATTGTGGTGGAGGGATATGGTAGCAGAGGGCAGGTCATAGTAGGGATAACACCTGGAGAAGAACAGAGAACCATCAGGATGGGGAGGAAAAGCCCTCAGACTGAGCTTCGGATCCTTCAAAGGTGACCCCACCCAAGGGATGTTCTAGAACACGAAAGTCTTGCCTTGAACAGAAGTGGCTCTGGCCTTCTCCCAGTGATTTTTCTCAGCCATTGGAGCAGAAGGACAAGAACATACTGCCATTTTGAATGTGGTGAGGACACTGAAGGGGTGGCTGTTGGAAGCTGTCTGCTCACACTCCTCGGAGTCTCCTGGAAATCACCGAAGGATCTGACAGGTGCATCTTCACTTGCGCTCCGCTGTCCAGATGAAGCAAGAACAGCTCTAATCCCTCTGCATAGCTGAGAGACTCCTCTAGTCTCTGAGTATCCTCTGTTTCTAGGGGAGACCTGAGAAGAAGGTCAGGTGCCTGGGAAGAGTGATGTGCAGCTGCCCTCCATGGCAGTTGATTGCAGGGCCATAACTGATGTCTGTGGACTCCTTCCCTCTAAGAGCTCCTCAGCTCTTGCATGCTGGTCTTACCTGGTAGCTTCATCAGAACCATAATTGAGAACATCCTGAGACCCTGATGTCCATATGCAGCTCAGGCTGGGGTTGTCACACGTGTTCCTCAGTCACAACTAAGTAAAATAATGCCAAGAGGCACCAAAACGAGTCACCAAGCTCTGCTTTGCTATCCCTCCTTAATCCCACTTTGTAGCTGCATCCCCTTGCCTCTCCTGCTCATCCTGTCTACTGCTCTTGACACAAGGAGTCCAGGGTGCCCTAGGTTGTGGTCTCATGGGGTTTTGCCATGGTCATGGTCTCTGCTAAGGGAGTACCCTCTGCATCTGCTGCACCTGTTTCTCAAGCAATTTACTTCACTGCTCACCTGGGCTGGCATCATCTCATCTGGTCCACATGTGCTTCAGTGACATGCCCTCAAGTGACTTATTTCCTCCCACCTGGCCCTCCTCTACAGCTCTGTCACTTTGCAATACTTTTAAAAACATGTTAAACCCGTGGAGCATTAGTCAATGTCAGAGCCTTCAGAATCCAGCTGCCTCCCCAAAGAATTACCTCTGAACCCTGCTAGCATCCAGACCAAGCCTTGAATACATGAGCCCTTTGGAGGACACTTCCTATCTAAACTATAAATATTTAAACCAAGGCTTTATCTCTACTCACTCTTATACGATAAGAGCGGTTCAGTTTCCATCACTTTGCTGTGAAGAAGTCAGTAACTGTCTCTTAGAGACAGTGGCATGTCAAGGGATTCAGCTGCGCTCTGTCCTCCACAGATGGGACATTTGAAGATCAGAGGCACCAGAAGAGCCTTGCTAAATGGGAGTTCATATGCTTGGTCTCCTCTATCCTCGTCTCTATGGCTGTGGCCACCTTATAAATGTACCCATTGTATCAATACTAACAACCCCTGCTTCATGTTGGCTGGTTGTGTGGTTCTGCCTACTGAGTCCCTCTTCTGTAGCAGATGATCTTGTGGGTGTTTATATATGACATAAAGATCTTCACACTGTGTATTCATTCCCTTATGTCTGCTTACACGTCTTCACTCTAGGCATCCTTGTCCCTGGTTTTCCAACTTTTAAAGCCACTGTCCAGCTGGCAATGTGGTTCAGCACCGCCTCTGAGTTTATACATACCGTCTGCTCAAAACACTTCTCCTTCAGTACAAAGTACATGACACATTGTATTATCCAAAGCTCCACACACTGGGAAGATGCCTCCTCCTCATTGCTAACATTACCAACAATCTCATGAAAGTTTCCAAAAGTACCACACAAGACATGCATGTGAGGCTATCACATAGCTACCATCTATCTGCTACACACACACACATACACACACACACACCACCTACACCAACTTTACCTCAGACTATTATGTATACCTTCATTTAAGTGGCCAGATCTAGGATCTGAGATCTGGAGCAGGGGTATTGGTACCACTGTGGCTGGTGACAGAACCTGAACTACCTGGTTAGGCAGCCTGTTCATGATTATTCTCAATGTATCATTTCCACCCTATGATAGATTACTAGGGTCTACTTGCCTGTGGACCATGGGTCTAATGTGCTCAGATAATAAAAGAAAGGAACAAGTGGCCACTTGTCTCTTGGGCAAATGTCCTATCAGAGACCCCAGTCACATGCCAGGAACTGATTTTGAAGAGGCAGACCTCTTTGCTGCCTGAGGCATGACCTTGCTATAGAACAACAGAGGCTTGCACTGTAGTTGAACCACTGGGTTTTGCTCTGAGCTACCCATTTCATCTCGTTCCACTACTAGCATCTTCAACATCAAAGGGTCAGCTAGACCTATGGCCCAAGTGGCAAAGCTGTTTGCATTGTAGCCTGTAGCTGCTACAGAATTTGTTCACATTCTCAGCCCAGCTCGGTGCTGGCTGAGTTCCATGGTTAGAGCAATTGGGGGTGGGGGGGATGTCTAGAATGTGTAGCTTTCAGAACCCAAAGACACAAAGAAAAGAGAGTCTTTCGCAGCTATAAAACAAATATGTTGCCCTTCTCTTTGGAGGAGATATTCCTGGCCACCAGGTTTGGAAAGTTTTATTAAAACAGTATCCTTGAGTCTAAAGGATTTATCTTCCACTTTCTAGAGCATATGGTACAAAGACATCTAACCTGCTGCCATCCATGCCTCCTTGTGCTCAGGACACTGAAGTTTGTCACTATGCACTGAATCAGTGTGATATACTGGGAGACCCAGATGGTACAGAACACTTTGCATTAGATTATGAAAGAAGGTGAGTGTCTTAGTCTATTGTCTATTGTTAAAACAGAATGCCAGAGACCAGATAAGTTGTAAAGAAAAGATGTGTTCTGGCCTAGTGATTCTGCAAGTATAAGAGCATGGTGCTGGCAATGCTCAGTTTCTGGCAGGCTTATGCTATTCCAGGCATGGCAAAAAAAAAAAAAAAATAGGAAAGGTCATCATGAAAGAGAGATTGGACAAAGAAAGCTGAGACTTTACAGCAACCTACTCTCGAGGCGGCTTTGTCCTACCTACCAGGCTTAGAACTTGCTCTCACAGGACAGGAAGTTGATCTGCCCCAAACATTTCTCCACCCAAACACTTTCTCCTGAAGCTCAACCTTCAACACTTCTGTATTGAGAGACAAGGCTTCAACGCAGGCTTTGGTGCTGCCAAATCATATTCCAGCCTAGAGTGGTAGGAGACTTCCCATGGCCCTGGGTTAGAGCTGTGAATGTGTGTTGCGCTTTGTTCCATATGATGGACGCCATTGCTGGCCTTTGTTCCCAATGTTTCACTCATACACAGGAAGCCACGTTAGTTGGTGCTGAAAAGTTAGCATATTGACAAAGCAGCTATGGTTCTGATGAGCTCACAGTAGTTCACAGCCGGTCTCGAGACATCCATCCTGAGTGGAGATATGGTACCTGTACATTAAGATTGTATGTTAAGGTACGTTAAGGTGACATTAATCTTAACCAACTGATCCACCCTTCCACCCAGAATGCATCCTCTTGTGTATTCATGACCTAGGCTGGGATGTTTCACAGGCTTCCCACTTACCTTCATGACTAGGAAAAATGTCTACTTGATGGGTCTGCAGATGTCTGTAAGCCAACCTTTGCCAGGACATTATTTTTCTCCCCTAGGCTCCTCATACTACATTCTTCAGTTATTGATTGTTGACTTGGACCCCTTGCCCAAAAGTCCTTAACATGTCCGGGAAGCCCCTTTCCCGAGAGTGCAGTCTCTTTATGAGCCTGACCTGAGGAGCCTGTTTAAATATGTATTTGTCACTGGTGTTGCACAGGCCTTCCTTTTGGGGATCTCTTACTTTTCCAGCCTTCTGATTCGAGATTTGAAAATTGGCTTGGGTCTAGACGTGGAGCAGAGATTGTGACTAGTTCCTTTTTATGAGACTGGGCCTTGAACCTTGAGTCTCAAGCATGCTATGCAAGCACCCTACCACTGGGCTGCGTCCGCAGCTCTACTTTCTCTTTTGATTTTGAGACGCTATCTTATTAGGTTGCCCAGGCTGGCTTTGAGCTCACTTAGAAGCCCAGAAAGGCCTTGAACTTGAGATTCTCCTGTTGAAGTCCCTCCAGTAATTGAAATGACAGGCCTGAGCCACCGAGCTCAGCTAGACATCACAACTGACTAGGGAAACTGCTCTCAGCCTTGGTTTAATTCTTCTGCTATGCAGAATGCACACAAGTGCATATACCATTGGTGGCTATCTGGCCTCTCTCTGCCCATGCTTTGTTAACCGTTCCCAGTGTTCTTTATGAATCAAATCCCCCTTGATGCTCACTCTGATCTCTTCTCTGTTATGAAAATTCTAACCGCTGCTTCCCTCCAAGCTCTAGGTAGGAGGGTGCCATCACCTGGCTTTGGCTGTTCAGACACTCCTCTGATCATGCCTGGTTCGATCTGGCCTGTAGAGGAGAAGCACACTTAGCCTCCCAGTGCCGGGTGGTTTCCTGCGTGAGAGGTAAGTCTCACTGACATTTGGAGCATGCTCACTTCACTGAGCTTTTTGGGTGCCTTTTCTTGCCATTTGCCACAGTAATTTTGGCTCTTCAGTCTTACTGGATCTGGCCCACCACCTTTCTGCAGACTTCTAGTAAATGGCTGAGGTCTGAGTTTGAGCTTTCCCTGGGGTCCCTTGACCCAGTGTTAAAACCATCATCTCTAAAGTCAATGAATCTCCCTGGTTCTGTGCCAGACCTCAGCCTCCTCGGCTGAGCACCCTCGGAATGTGTCCCTTTGGTTCTCCCCTGTTATCCCAAGCCAATGTGCTAGCTCCTTTGGGAGCTCAGACTTTCACAACTCCGGCCAAGTTAGACTACAACTCGAGCCTGAGTCTCAGCCTTGCAATTGGGAGATGAAGTGGGAGCAGCTTTTAAGCCAGGCAATTTGCTGTCTTGTGGGGAAAATTCCTTTCTATTAAGTTTGTACACAGGAAAGAAATTTTAGCAGCTAGTGAAGTAGAGTGGGATGGATCTGATGGCAGAAGTTTTGAGAAATCAAGGGGAGTGAGCATCTTTGGGGGCATCTCTCCATTACACATGTATCTCCCAACTAAGTAATGACACTGCTTTCTGAGAAACATATTGCTGGACATGCTTTCATTATGCAGATGTCATATACAAGTTACAACCACTGCAGCCTAACTTGGTGCTGTAATCTTTTGCAGCCACTGTTGTCCATGTGGTTTGCTGTGGACAGAAATAGTGTCATGTGGCACATGGCTGTGTATATAAAGATATTTATATTTTATGTGCCCACACAGGATACATATAAATGTGTGTTATAATGAATCATACAATATGCATATGTGTATACATCTGTAAATGATATAGATTTAATATATATAAATTTTTTCCCTATGTAGACCCCAATGTTATGTAGTAGAGCTGCTTAATGTGAGCTCCTGCAGAATCTTGTCATTAAACCGAAGTCCCTAGAACAAAACCTTTCCAACAGGACATCTTAGACCATGTCACAGTCATGCCAACTGACCATTTCTTTCACAAAAAGGGTGCAGGAAACCTAGGACACAAACCAGAAATATTCGATGCATAACAACTGTTCTACTTGCTTTGGGGGAAGTTCATTTTTGCTTGTTTCTTTCCCTAGTGACTTTTCTGTCGACTAAAAAGCAGCATCAATCTATGCCATCCATGTCTGTAAAGCATGAGTATCTTGGGGAACTGGCACCAGCCCACTTCAACTTCATCAATCCCCCATGTAAATCCTGGCAGGAACCTTTACGTACCTCACACTCTCAACCAAATGAGTCTTGCCATGAAAAGAAGCTTTTGTTATCCACCCATCTGTGACCACTGAGTGTGCAACCAGAGCACGCCCCCGCCGCCCAGCTTCCAGCCCAGCCAGCAATCAGCCAGCCCAGCCTCTTCCCAAGCACCTGGTGCTCACGGGCCGCCAAAGTCCTTCTTATTCATTTATGCTGCCATCTTGTGAATCTGGTTCTGCTCAGATGGTCTCCATGCCAGTAGCAGTCCCACCTCAAGGAGGACAAAGAATTCAATATGGGTCCAAAAGAGGCTGGGGTAGAAACATCCTTGAGTGCCCTGGAAAAGGAAACTAAAGCAGTTAGCACGGGCCACCAGCTGGGGTTTTAAGACCCTGTTTTGCCTCTGGACGGTTAGGTCTGATGAGACTGCACTAAAGGTTTAATCGGACCAGGCAAGGGCTGCTCTAGGTGAGTCTTGGACTTGGATTTAATTCTGTTTTGCACAGACACCAAAACCCTATGTCTTCTGTTACAGAAATATGTGCCTTTTGGAAGAAAGGATTCATTCGACATCTGTAAGTGGGCCTATGGGGAGAATTCACGTTACCAGTGAAAGAATAAACACATTGTGTAATGCGTATGCAGTTATCACAGGGCTTTGGCTGTAGATGGGGAAACTTATGGCAAAGACCAGGTTCCCCTAACGCTCTTGTTGTTTAGCACAACATATGCAAAGCTGGGTTGTTTCGATTGAGTTTTTATTTCTGGTCCAGGCAACACATCAGTGTCTGGCCAGAGAAAGATTTGAACATATTTAAAATTCCCATTGATTTGATTTACAAAAGGATCTTTCATGCTGCATGCAAATTATTTCTTCTTGGTTTTGTTAATGAACTCCACTTTGAGTATTTTAATTTTAGTGATACTTTTGCAGTCTTCCACATGTTTACATTTTTCTTAGAGATTTTTGCACATGAGGAATGTGTCTCTATCACTCTTTCCCTCCCTCCTTCCCTCAAACTTCCCCTCCCAAATTCATGATCTCTTCTTTAATTATTATTTTTACATAGACACGCATACGTATGTGAGTGTGTGTGTGTGTGTGTGTGTGTGTGTGTGTGTGTGTGTGTGTGTGTACAACCTGCTGAGTCCATTCAGTGTTGCTTGTATGTGCATTTGTCCAGGGCTAATTACTTAGGATTGGATTTAGCTTACTGGAATCTGGCAAGCATCAAGCTGAACACAGTTTTCCTTTGTTTGAACAAAGTTCTTCCTGGACACTTCCAGCAAGAGAGGCCTGTGCCCCCTCCCGATGAAGACCCTCAGGGGCACAAGTGGAGGTGTCTGTCACAGGCATAGTTTTCCCTCCCCCACTTAGTTCTGCCTGGGAAATGACACTGCCTACCTGTGTATGAATCAAAGAGAGAAGGAGGAAGGAAACCTTGACACATTTGGGCAAGTTTCTTTAAATTCTTTATACATGTCTGTAGGGGACAAACAGGGTAGAGCCTGTATGTGAACGCATACAGAAAGGAGGAAACAGGAGAAGGATGGATAGAAGAAAGAAAAGAGAAGCAAAGAGAAAGAAGAAAAAGAGAGGAAGAAAGAAAGAGAGAGGGAGAGAGAGAGAAAGAGAAAAAGAGAAAGAAAGAAAGAAACTTTGGTAAGAAAGCTGATGTCGTTTAAATGTGGCGGGGAGCCCCTTTGCTGGGCTTGCTCCCAGGCTGCTGGATGCTAATTCTGTAATGCTAGACAGTTGCCTTCTTTTGGGTACAAAGACAGAAAGGGAGGGTTTCTTTTGTGTTTCTCAGAGCAAAGTGATTCTGATCAGAGAGAACCAAGGTTTCAGCTCCAAGTACCTGACATTTCCATCTGAATCCACTTTTTTTTTTTCTTTTTAAAAGAGGGGGAGGTCTAGTTTTTCAGGAGAAGAGCCTCTCCACGCAGTCCTGAAACTGATCTGCAGATTTACTTTCCCTTAATCAATAGAAAGCAACTTGATTGCAACTCAACACTCCCCCGACTCTACAGCAGGACTAACTGAATTTTTGGTTTTAAGAGTATGGGATTCGGACGTGATTTCAGGGATCAGAAATAATTGGCAGCCACGTGAGGAGAACTGACGTGTGAATTCTTAGACCTAATTTTCTGGGCTCACCAAGATTTGACTTAATACTTTTCACTCAATTCCTCCAGTCTCGACAGAACAGGTTAGTGGCATTTTTCATAAGTACAAATGTCTAAGTGAATCCTCCGCCCTGCCGCTCTCTGCCCTGCTCCCCGAAAGGCCTGAAGCTTGCACGGCACCCGCCTCTTCTAGAGCTGTGCATGATGCCTGCTGAAGCCCTCTGTCCTCTGCAGTAAAGCCGGCTAGTGTTTACTATGTGCTTGAGACTTCAATGTGCATGCCTGCCAACTGAAGATATGCCATAAGACTCTCACAGTATGGAGTCATTGCTTTTGCTTAAAGGTTGGGCTGAACGTTTCTGATCACCTCAAATGATAAGAGAAGACGTTTATCTTTAAGAATGCTGTGAGGAGCAGGTTTCCTGCTCCGCACTCTGGTCCTCGGGCCAGTGCATGGTGAACTTGGATCTTGCACATGTGCTTGCGTCTTAGCTTTCTGGAGCAGTGCAGACCATCCACGATCCTAACAGGGGGTAAAGCCACCCGCTCAGCTGATTGTAAATTAACATGCAAATGAGTTTGGTTTTGTGCTGTTCCTTCTTTTAATTAACTTCCCGGAACTAACGAGAGTTGCTTAAGTGCGGGGCTCTATTTCTGTTGTATTTCCAGGGAGCCATTCTGGTGTGCTGCTTTTTTTTTTTTTTTTTTTAAATCACCAAAGTAGCCATTGATCATTCATTTCACTGTGGAATGTCAGTGGACAGGCTACCTGTGAGTCTGGTCAGTCGAATGATGGATGGGCTCCAGGTTATTGAGAAGGGATGACATACTCTGAATCCTCCTACCTGGAGAAACACGTGATAATTTAAGTAGTATTTCCTGGATCCTGATGGAGACTAGAAACATTAGGAGAGTTGGGTCTTTGCAGAAGTTAGAGTCCCAGAGGCATGGTCTGAGACCTGCATTTTTGGAGTTGGGAGCTATTTTTTTTTTATCAGATGCAAAGTAGACACCTTCCTCTTGCTCCCTGCAGTTTGTGTTTCTCCCATCTAACTTCCTGATAACCTACGCTTCTAGGCAGCCACCTTCTGGGGGTCTACTTTGTCCCCCAACTGTTGAACTCAACCCGGGAGCCTCCTGGGAACTACAGCCAACTCTGAACGATTGGTGTTGGGATGTGAATTTGTTCTGTGATGGTTGTGGTGTGTCTCGGGATTTGCCACCAAACACACCTGGTGTTCTATTTACTCTGGCAAGCAGGGGATCTTTTTTTCCTTTTTCTTTTTAAAATTCCAGGATGAATTATTCATCATTACTTAGAATTTGGGTCTCTTTCATCTTCGCTCTTGTTCGGCACCAAGGTGAGTACGACAGCATCTCATACAGCTCTTGATCAGCATGCTCTTGAATTTATAAAGAGACACTTTTGTTGGCATCGTAATTGCAAGGGCAGGTGTACATGTGTCTGCAGATACAACAAGGAAAAAAAAGTAAATTAAATTCTGTTGTCAAGGGTAAAATGCATTAACTTTGAGTGATGCTCACTTTTTCTTATTTAACTTTGAACACAATTTGTATATGCCAGCAAAGGTCTTTAAACCAACACTGACTAATTCTAGCTCAAGTACTTGCAGGAGATGAGGGTGTCCAGCTCCTCCCTCATCACTGATACCCATTTAGCCATTTAGCTTATGGGTGAGACTTTAAAGAGTGATTGTATTTTTGACTCACGGTTAGGAAGTTGTAGTAGTAGCCTTGATGTTGATGTCTTGTCTCAGAGACCTAGGGCATAGGTCAACAGTGGAAAGCTACGAATAAACAAGCTATTGACTCCCTCAGGCCTCATGAGCCCTTCTTTCTCTTTGTATCTCTCTTAAGTTAGTGAAGGACTGTGCATAGGCCACCCTACCATTGTACATGAGATTTTAGATTAGAAAGATAGGGCCATCAACACAAGCCTTTTAGGACTAATATTCCAAAACACCTTTGTTTTGTCTGTTAAGTTGAAGCTGCTACATAGTCCCAGGTCTTAGATGAACCTTCCCTTTAAGATCCTGCCCATTGTCCTAGAATTGGGTGTGTTAATAGTTGTCCAACGCAACCCAAAATAACAGTAGAGTGATTGCCCTACAATTAACCCTTTCCATCTCTCACGTCTACACCAAGGATGTGTAATTTTCTTTGATGAAAGAGAAAAGTCCTGGAAACCTAACTATATTTATGGTGTAATTCCCAGTTTAGAGCGAGCATGAGTAGGGATAGTGTTTCTGTTGCTAACTGTGACACTATCAATTGGCTCAGCTGCTAATAGTTCTATTTTCAATAGTAGTTGGTTCTGAGATGGGAATCGGTTGTTGTTTTCGCCTGCTCCCTTTAGTCGAGTGCCATATTTTATTCAACAAATCTTTTTTGAGGTTGTACAGTATTAGATGTACTTATCTGTAATGTTTTTAAGACAGAAAACTTTTAACTGTTGTTTCTGTTCAAAAATAACAAACTAAGTGAAGAATCTTGGAACCAGAGAGAAGTTGGATCTCTGTGGTCAGTGTTTTCTGTGTCCTTAAAAAGGGGGTTTGATTCTCTTCTCCAGACAAATTGCCCAATGCTGTACAAAATACCAATTAACTTTTGCATGGAAATGATTACTGTACTGTATGAACTGGAGCCCTTTTCCATACTAGGCAGGACCGCAAAAAAGCTCCCCAGGAAAGACAAACCTGTAGTTTGATGGCTATATGCATAAGTAATTCAAGACAGTCAATCACCTTCAAATCTAATAAGTGCCCATCTATGTTTAATGCCATAGTAAGATGGCAAAGAAATTTTTGGAAGTTTTCATCGTCTAGAAATTTGTACTTTGTTACCATATTGTAAATAAGAATATTCCAAGAGCCTTTCTAAATACTTATTTTGACATAAAACACAGATCACTGGCTCTGAAGATTCAATCAGCCACGGCATCTCCTACAGGTTAAGATTTGATCAGCTTCCTAGAAACTTCTGAGATGTGGGAACAATGTGTGAATATAATGGCTAGACTAGTTCCCCCTGCTTTCCTGATGTTCTCCCCGAGATTAAACCTTTGTCTGGGCAGACCTGCACCAACTCCCCACTCCAGAACTAGAGAGCTTTGCCCAACTCTCCCAGCAGCTATCTGTTGACTCTGCAAGCTATTTTTAGGGGCTGTTGTCTGCTCACTAAAAGGGCTCCCCCAGGGGAAGAACTAGCTGGGACCAGTTTCTCTCCCCCCTTTCAGCTGCATCAGTACAAAATGGGGGCTTTCCCAGAGAGAGCCGGTATGAGGCTGAGCATCAGTCTCACGATGGGCTTGAGGGCTGTGGCCATAGCCTAACATGGATCAGCTACTCCCACCCCCACACCCAGAAACAACAGGTAAACGTTCAAAGGAAGAAAACTATTCTGTTGTCCAACTTTCATTCAAAAGAAGAAAGAACAGAGAAGTGCTATCAGATATGACATGTAGATTATTTCAGAGGTACACTTGTACTGGGTCCTTGGTAGTGCAGGCCCTGGGGATATTGCCTTATTTTTCCCACCAGTCTGAGCCACACCTTGCAAGAATTTTCATGGGAAACTCCAGAGTTTGCGCTCCAAGTATCCAGGGAGGAAATGCTGCTATCCCAGGTGGGGTCTGTGTAATGACTCACTTTTGACGAGGAGGACCAGGAAGAACACTGTCTGCTTCTGCCCTACAGAGTACTCCAGCACTCCAAACCCCACCACGCATGTACAGACGCATGCACATTCACTAACACATGCATATGCATGCACCCACACATGCATGCACACTGGCACCCCCCTCTGCTGCCTCAAGGATCCCATGTTTGCTTTTTGTGAATAAAGCTGGACAGAGGTCCTTGGGCTGGTCTTAATCAAGGTCACTCACAGGCAGTTCCTACCAACCCTCTCCTCCTGTTGTATTGGTTCAGTTACTCCTCCTGGGCTCTGATGACTTCTGCTATGTGGTAGGAAGGAAAGGAGCCTTAAGAAAAATTGCCATGTCTGTCTCAGTAAATCATAGAATTCTTAGAGTAGGAGGGTTCTCTGTGGTTACATCCACATTCTCTTCATCTGGTCATCTACTCAAGAGGCAAGCTCTTCTCATCCATGCATGCCAGATCTAAAGGCCACCTCCAGACCCCGGGAGCTCCAGCTACCCGTGGTGGTATGACATCCCCACTCACTATCACCACTGGTCTCTCTGATGCACAGCAGAATAAATCACATGGGTCTTTGCCTTAATCAGAGACCATGTCCCTTCTGTTCTTTCCTTTCCCAAAGACACAAGATCATCAGCTAGGTATAGCATAGACTCAGACTGGTGAGGCTGAGGCCTTGCCTTTGGCTTGCAAACCATACCCAGACAAGCTGGCTTTAGTGGACGGGAGGGATAGTAGCTTGCCAAACAAAAGAGGCAGCTGCCGTCTAATCTATCTAACTACCATCTCTCTTGACAGCTCAGCCCAGGGAGCTCATGTATCCATTTTGGCAGAATGATACCAGAACCCCTAAAGTAGACGATGGAAGCTCATCTGAGATTAAGTTGGCCATCCCTGTCTTCTTCTTTGGTGTTCCTTACCGTACTGTCTATGTAAGTGCAGAAGCGGCTCTCCCTGTTGTCTGTTATTAAGGAAAACACTTTAAAACCCCTCTTCCAGGGCCCCAAGGATTGGAGATTTATTGGCGGCCAAAGCGACAAGTTCTGAGACTTCATGAGCTGATGGGTTTTATGATTAAGAAAGTCAAAGGTATATTTAATGGCTAATGTTCATAGTGGAGGAGTATACAGGGCAGTAAATTGCCTTTGTGGGTGATTAAACACAGAAGCAAAGCAGAGGCCCAATGCTGCTCACATTATTTCTGCTACTCAACAAGATAAAAAAAGAAACAAAGAACCACAATAGGAGCAGTATCGGGATTTTTTTTTCTCTCCCTTCTGGGGGTGGGAAAAGTTTAGACATCTGCTCTTCTTGGGCTTCTGACCAATTTGCAGCTGAGTTGGAGCATGGGAGTTGGATAATCCATGATTGCATAAAAGTTGTTTGCAGAATTGGCCCCCTTCCTTAGGTCTGTAGCTATGCCAGAGGGTCCCATTGTCGGAACCTGAACTAGGAAGCAGTTCCGAGTTCTCCTAGGCAGCTGCAGTCTCAGGCTGGGCCACTTGGATGCTTGCTGCTGTGGTGGCTGTGGTTTGGAGCAGCAGAACCCGCCTCTGCCTTCACAGACTGAGGGAGACAGGTAGATTCCACCATATCTCACCCTAAATCTGTGCCCTAGCCCAGAGGAACGAACATCTAAAATTTGGAGCATGCCCACCTCTGCCACTGAGACTGCTGCTTTGGCAGTTTCTAGTGGACAGCTTGAAAATCAACCCCCCAACACACACACACACACACACACACATACACACACACATACACACACACACACATACACACACACATACACACACACACATACACACACACATACACACACACATACACACACACATACACACACACCTCTACCTACCTAAGGGCTCCTGAAACACTGGAAGCCTTGCCTGCTGTGTCACCTTCCACCCTAGCTGACTCAGAAACTGGGGGAGAGCGCCTACTTATCTATCTTAATGAGCTCTCCAGGTAATCCTGGTGCCCACAGAAGTCTGAGAGCCACTGATCTCTACCACAGACTATAATCAAAACACACGTTGAGTCTCGACCAGCTTCCTCCACAGGTGAGCCTGTGTGTATTAATCACACTTGTTTCACCCTAGCAAATACACAGCTCTGGCATCCTAACCTGCTTTCTATGCTCTCGTCACAGCAAGGGGCTCCCAGGTTTGTCTGAGGGAGCTGGCTGTGAGTTTTGAAGTGTGCTGCCCTGCTTTTGGAGATGAGACGTCTTCCATTCTGGGATCCTTGGCCTCCCAGGCCTCTGAGCATGAATTTCACTCAGTTCCTCTTTCTCTTCCACCACACAGTGTGACTCAGAGCTTAAAAATTCATGGTCTTGCAGAAGGACAGGTTCAGGGCAGCATCATTTGTGCGTAAACTGTACCTTGACTTTCCAGTGCTCTGAGAAGTGAAGTCCTTCCATCATTTGCAGGAGGGCCTCTGGGTGGCTCCTTTTTTTTTCCCTTAAAGACAATGGGTTCCCAGCCTCTCTCTATTCTGACCCATCTCATACGCCAAACCTCACAGGCTTTCTTCCAACAAACACATGCTGAGGTACCCTCAGTCCAGCTGTATAGCCCTTCCCTATGGGACTAGGGTCACTGTTGATGCCTACCTACCCTGTTGCTGATAGGTAGGAATATGACAAACAATTTGATATATAGGGCAATCATCTCTAGATTTTCTCTACCCACGAAGTGCAAGTATTCCCAGCACGGGTGTTTTCTGACACTAAAGTCATATGAGCCATGGGATTAAGTCAATTTCTCTCAAACACAGGATTGATTTCAGGTCCTGAGGGAACTGAGGGGACACATTACAGTAAGGTGTTGTCATTTCCTGTGCTTATGGAGCCATTTACAGATCATGAAGGACTCCCTGTTAGGCAGTCATTTACAAGCACAACTTGAGGTACTCATAGCTCAGGTTTTATACAGAGATGGTACAAAGATAAAGATGCTCTTGAGTGACAAGAACCAGACAGAAACTGGACATATTTAGGTCTTAACCTTGCCCTTTTTCTGAGTGAAGAAGTAGTTATGACGTCAAGAGAAGTTGTTTTATTTTGTTTTGTTTTTCTAATGGCTCACCCTGAGAGCTGAGTTCAGCAAAGGAGTATTTGATTCATCTTTCTCAGCCTCCTTTTTCATTATATAGCAAGACTCAAGCTATACTATGGAGCTCTTCAGTTATTAAATTAACTGTTTATGCTTGTCTGTCTTCTCCTGTCTGTTTTGCATCTATGACTCTCAACAAATTTGTCTTTTTTGTCTTCGTTATTCTCAGATTGGCCTGATACCCTGCCTCTTATTCTTTCTCGCTCTCCCTCTCTCCTCTCTCTCTTCTCTCTCTTTCCTCTCTCTCCTCTCTCTCTCTCTCTTCACACACACACACACACACACACACACACACACACGCACACACATACCAGTAGCATTTAATAAATGCAAATAGAGATAAGACAAAGAACATGAAAATGAGACTGAATTAATAAGGAACACTGCTGACTACAAACTGAAAGTGACAGAAAACCAATGAGCGTGTCCAGGAGGAAACAAACCTCTGCATAAGAACAACGGTAGCTGGTACTTAGGGGTTCAAAGCTAGCGTTTCAAATCCCCTTTCATTTGTGTGTTTGGCTGTCTGTCTGTCTTGGTTCGTGACTCTGAAGTTTCCCTCTTTTCAGGTCCACTGTGCAAAACCTCTCTTATTTTTGTAGGTCAATAACAATGGTGTTGTTTCCTTCAACGTGCTAGTGAGCCAGTTTACGCCAGAGTCCTTTCCCCTGACGGACGGGAGGGCCTTCATTGCTCCATTTTGGGCAGATGTGCACAATGGAATTCGGGGTGAGATCTATTACAGAGAAACCATGGACCCCGCCATCTTGAGAAGAGCCACCAAGGACATCAGGAAGTACTTCAAAGACATGACAACCTTCTCTGCCACTTGGGTTTTCATTGTGACCTGGGAGGAAGTCACTTTTTACGGAGGCAGCAGTACCACACCTGTAATCACCCAACCTTTCCACTTTCTACTGTGTCTCCGACATCCTGTCTGTCCTCACTACTGATCAGAAATGTAATTGGTAGAGTGGAGGAGTGTCAGTTCCATTGAGTTAAATGAATAGGTCTCGCCACCCATTTTCCAGGAAGCAGAGGGAAATATCAGCATGAACCAGTCCAGTCAGCTGAAATATTTCAGATGTGTCACCCCAGTCACAATTCATTACCAATGTCTAACAGGAGTCTCTCGACAATATTCTTACAGGAGGCATTCCCTTTTGTGAGAGTGATAAAGGCAAAGCCCGTCATTCCAGGCCATGTGATTAGGAATCTTGTGAGGGACACAAAGGGCTTTTTCTCTTGCCAGGGGCACAAATGTTTCTCACCATCGATAATTTCCCTTTTTTTCCCCTCCATAAAATCTGGTAGCAGGAGAGAAGCAGGAGCTGGATTGGGGGAACAAATGGCCTAGCTCATTTTATTTTGTTATGACATTTTTTTATTGTGACCAGGGCTGAAATGATTCCTACTTGATGTTAATTAGAGTGGGCAGTTAAAGCAATTCCTGAATAAAGTTTCAACATCTGCTCTGAAATCCCAAATGAGCACTCAGATAAAAGTCAAATAAAAAAGATTATCTCTGGTAATATCATAGAGATAATCAACTTTCTGCCTAAAGGGACAAAACCCAGTTTCCATGAATGAATGTAGCTTTGTTTGGGTGACCATGAGAGTGGAGAACTTTGAAGTTGCAATCACATGCATCTTCAACTGTAGTTTCCTAGTAAACAAAGAAACAAAACTTAAATATATATGTACTTAAATATATATAAATATGTGTGTGTGTGTGTGTGTATGTGTGTGTGTCCGCTTCTTTCTTAGGGTTATTTGTAATTCCATTTGTTTTCCTGGCAATGAATTGACTGTTCGGGGGTGGAACAGAAATTCCTGCATAGCAGAGAGAGGTTAAAAAGTGCTGGCCTTGCAATTCATAGCTAGGACCCAATGGGGATGTGTTTTAGCATTGTCTGACTAGAGCAACTCGGAGCACTTTATTGCTAAGAGGTCCTGCAGAACAGAAAGACGCATGTTTAAGCAGCAGATGCATGGGCTAGAAATAACCTCTAAAGAAGCATACGTTTCCCCCTGTCACGTTATGGATTGCTAACG
Source organism: Mastomys coucha (assembly GCF_008632895.1). Taxonomy (NCBI): domain Eukaryota; kingdom Metazoa; phylum Chordata; class Mammalia; order Rodentia; family Muridae; genus Mastomys; species Mastomys coucha. The sequence continues at coordinate 36,342,720 of NW_022196906.1, read as the reverse complement.
ACTCCTCGGGTGATGTTTTATGTCCTTTAAGCCTCATATCTTACAGCGTAGGAATGCAGGGTGCCAACGATCGATAAATTTTAGTGTCCGTGAAGGGGTAGGGGAAAGAAGGAAGGCCCATCAAATGCTGACCACCATTTCCACCACTAAACCCTCTGCTGGCTGTAAAAATTGCCAGGAGCATTTAGGTGCTTTCTGCTTTATAGTTTGGATGGAGTTTCTAAAGCGGGTGAGATCTCTTTCTGTGAAGACGGACGATGAGACCTTAAAGGGCTTTGAACTTCTAGAGGGAAAGGAAAAGATGATGGATTCTATAGACCAGCAAAGTGTCCATCCATCCACCCCTACCTTCGAAATAGACCTAGCTATTCTACCCAAGACCACCCACAGTCACAGCCACTAAACAAGGGGTAGAGAGATCTTGAGACAAGACACTGTCCCAGCTGAAAAGGAAATGGATGTGTTTCAGGAGAACCAGTGTTTACTGAACTTTTAACTATGTGCCAGTCCCATAGTCAGCTATTTCTTAATCCCCAACAAAAATCCCTCAAGTGCTGTCTGTGTTCCAAGGTGACCATAATAGAAATTCATGCCCTGTAAGCCTCAGAGCAAAGGATCACAGTGAACTTGCAGGATGGCTCCTAACTTTGTTCCACTGCCTCTACCAGGAAGTTTAATAAGAAGCTCTCTGAATTCTCAAAAAAACAAGGTTGTGCAAAACCAGGGAAAATCTAGGAAAGTCTTAAAATGAGTATTGGAAAAATATGTGTGTGTAGGGATGTTTGTGTAAGTAAGAGCAGATGAGGTGTGTGTCTGTGTGTTTGTGTGTGTGTGTGTGTGTGTGTGTGTGTTTGTGGGAGGGGGGGTGGATAAGAAGTGATAGAATGATTTTGGGAGTTGATCCCAAAGGCATTTCCTTGATTCAAAGGTATTTCCAACAAATGTTGAATAGAAATTCAGTTCCGCAGGGGAATCCTGGGATGAAAAATGTCCAGCTTCAAACTGTGCATGGCCCTGGCTCTGCACCTATCCTTTAAATCTAGCCCCACTAGTGATCTTGTAGAAACCTTGAGTTTATTGATCATTCATCTCTTTGTCCTACTTTCCTCTTTTGTTGAACGAGCCCAAAGAACGAAGTCATATACCCAGCCAACTCTATCATAAACGCCATCGGCTGTGGCAGGCACAGAGCCCGAGGAGAAGCTTCTCTTTTACAAAAAGGGCTTTTCTTTACTAGCAAAGTGCTCTTCCCTGGGACTGTCTAGAATGGGTTTCCAAGATCCTCCGTCCCAGTCTGATTACACAGGATAGGAATTTGGGTCTTCCTCTGCTCTTGCACAGAATGTTAGCTGGGATGCTATCAGGCAGCCGGCAAGAGGCTTGTGGAGGGAGAGGGCGGAACTGCTACTTTTGATTCTATTTTGATTTGCCTTTCCTGAAAGCACAGGCCCAAGGCTGAGGATGAGGAAAGGGACATAGTAAAGGCTAAGGCCGGATGCAGCTTATATCTGAGAACCATCTGCAAGGTTTGGCTTTCTGTAACATCCCTGTCCCCTTAAAAGCTTAAGACTAAGCTTGGAGTGACCATGCTCCAAGAGGTAGGCTGGGTGCTCTGGCTGGATTCCCATGGTCCATAGTGCAGTCACTGCTCAATTTCCAGCAACTCATTTCACTTAGTCCTTAGCTGCTTAGCTCTAAATGGAAGGAACCCAAACCATTGCCCATCTTAGCATCAGTCTGAGTTGCAGCAGAGCACACTGAGGATCTGATAGATACAAAGTAATGCATAAATGCTCAATTAGAGGAACAATTTCTTTCCAGAAAGAGCTTCTTTAAAAATCACTTCCCAACTTTCATCTTAAACGGGGAGGGGAGGGGGAGACATCTGATCCAGAATGGTGATGTTTTACAGGAACAGAGAAAGCCGGCTCCAGAGGACTTTGGGTTCATTGTGTCCCTCCCCACCCCGCCCTGCTCACTCTGCTCTGGGTGCAGATATTTGTGCTGAGGTCCCTGGCTTGACATTTTCTATAGTTTATTCTCATGCTGCCATCTATAGGTGTTCTCAAGTCATTGCATGCTCTAGAAGGGGACTCTGAATCTTCTGTTTTAGCCCAAGAGAGATGGGAGTGGGGGTGGGGGCACTGAGTCAGACCCCGGGTTTCTCTCAGGCAACTTCTCACTTGGATGCACAGTTCTACACATCTTGCTTTTCTGCACTGGAGGTGGGAATACATTTTGAGCGAAGGCAGGATGTGTGGAGGGCTGGACTGAGGTGCAGTTCAGAGCTGTTGGGGGTGGAGGTTAGAGACACGAAGTGGTTGTTGTAGGGGGTGAGGGTAGCCACCTCTGTGTGATGACCTCCTGAGAATGTGAGTCATGAGGGTTTCTGTACATTCTTCAGGTGAACACCTTCCAGGCCGTGCTGGTGTCTGATGGCTCCTACACATTCACACTCTTTAATTACTATGAGATCAATTGGACTACTGGGACAGCCAGTGGTGGTGATCCTCTGACAGGCCTTGGAGGTGTGATGGCACAGGTAAAAGGTTCTCTATATCATCCTCTTATAGATTTAAATTACTGTATCTCTTGCTTGCTTTGCTCAACATCGCGGACAGAGTCCCATTAATACCATTAATAGAGCATTAATTGTACTCTAGAAACACAATTTTGATCTTGTAAGTATGCTGAGGGGCTAGTCTTATCTATCTTTGATACCTTGCTCTGGGCATGGGGTGAACTAGGCAGGCTTTCCATACCTTGAATGGCGGTGACTCATAGAATCCAGGAAAAAGTAATATATTGTTTCCAAGTGTGATGAATTCTTAAAGCAATTGAGTCAGCTAACTAATAGGGATGGCATGTGCTCAAACCCCTTTTTGTGTCTGTGTTTGTGTGTGTGTGTGCTCCAGGCAGGATTTAATGGTGGAAACCTCACAAATTTCTTCAGTCTTCCGGGGTCAAGAACCCCTGAGATTGTAAATATTCAAGAGACTACAAATGTCAACGTACCAGGACGCTGGGCATTTAAAGTTGACGGGAAGGAAATTGACCCGGCCAATGGCTGCACCTCTAGAGGTAAAAAAACAAAAAAAAAAACAAACAAAAAAAACGCTTTCCTCTTTTCTCTGACAGCACGGGGCTGGGTTTCCTTCTATTGACAGGTGAGCTTTCCAGCCAGGGGGAGGATTCATTCCTGACACCTTACCCTTTTGACATCTCTCAGCTGTGTGATGGAGATCAAGGTAATTTTAGCAGGCACATTCACCACCCCGGGAGCAAGGCTGCATGTGGTCAGCTTCCAAGTCCTTGCCTGTGGTGTGAATGCGGCTAACAGTTTGGAATATCTCCAGAGTGAAGCAGGGCCTTGAGTGACTTCTCAGCCAGATGGATGGAAGGGAGCCCCTCTGTCTTGCCTTATTTTGTTGTTGTTGTCATCCCTTTAAGATTCTCTTCTCATCTTTACTCTTGTTCTACCATCTGCACCTCGTAGATCCCCAGGAGTGGGTGAGTTTGGAGTGTTGCCAAGCCCCTGTAATGGTAAATCAGAAGCTCCTGGTACCAGGAGAAAGAAAAAGTAGCTGAGTTCTAGAGGAGTTTCGAGAATCCTCTCAGGGGTAGAAAGGCATGCAGGGATTGGGGGGATCAGAGCTGCTTTAGGTCCTCGGGAAGGCACCTCTGTGGGTTTCCTGTTCATTGGCCTCTGTAGTATGACGTCTTTTCTCAACCACCAAATCTCTTCAGATGCATATAAGCCTGGGAGTTCTCACAGGAGCATCCCCATGTATTGATTCCTGCTCCTCTGTATTCAAAAGTATCCAGGAAACAAGATTTCTCTTAATATCTCTACATGTAGAGGCTGTAGAGGCTACAGTCACAAGAAGCAAAAATGTCTCTGTTTACCTGATGTCCACCTAGCCGCCCATCCATCTCCACTACTTTCCCATCAATCCACTTCTCTAGCCACTTGCCTAGTGGCTCACCCATCCAGTAGCCCTCTCTCTAGCCACTCCATCTCCATGTACCCTTCTACCCACCCATCCATCCAATCATGTGTTATTCTTATCAATCCATCTATTCACATGCCTACATCTGTCTATGCAGTAGCCCAACTCACCTGTCCATCCAGTTTATCTTTCTAAAGAACAATGTAATAGACCCATTGAACCCCAGCTACTCTTCAGATAGCAACGATGTCGATTCTCATAGTATTCTAGCTGACCATGAGAATACTATGGTGGCAGAAATAGACATAGGTGTAATGTCGATACAGTGCAGCACATGTAATACACATGGTACAGGGTATTGTGGAAACATGGGCAGTGTCAGACAAAATGATTGCAGATCTGTAAGAGCTCTTTGCACCATTTAAGAAGATCTCTCTTCCTTGGATAGAAAGCATGCTCTGCATAGTTGGCTGCCAGACATATCTCTTGCCTCAGCTTCAATTTTTAATCTATATAGAAAAGCCAGTTTCATCTGGTCTGAAGTTCCCATGCCCTCTGCTCCCTCCCACTGAGTACTGAACCTCTGACTTGCCCTAAGGCAAGCTCATGTTTGAAGATGACCTGCCTGGGCATCGTTGCCTTGTGCACTCTGTGAAGTCTTCCATGCTGGAATAACAAATAAGTGCTATGGAGCTAAGTGGGTATTAAACTGGATAGGAAAGGATGTAGTCCTGGAGCCCCTCCCCCATGACTTCTGAGATTGTTCCTTCTCCCTTGTGGGAGGGTCAAAACAAGACTACTTACCATCTGTGTGAGACTCTGTCTCTTCATCTCTCACCTCTTGACTTCCCAGATTCTCTTCCCCCCCCACCACTTCTTTCCTTTCATTCAAGCGCTGAAGAGTTCAGTGACTATGAACTGCAACGTGAGTTCTCAGTGGCAGCCTCACATCTGAGTCCTGGGAATGAACAGCGTGGTGATGGACAGCATTGGCTGGCAGCGCTGTGGGCATGGTCCAGTGCCAGCTGTGTTCAATGTTCTCACTTTCGCTGCATGCTTTTCCTCTTGAGTTATGTGTTTGGGTTTCATATGCAGGACAAATTCAATATTCACACAGGACTTGTGCATTTTTATGTGCCCCTGGACGTCTATCAATCTAATGAGATCGGGATTTGGCCTGGGTTATAAGCAAGGGACTCTGTCCCATAGTGCTGGCTTATTAAATCATCATTTCACAAACAAAATTATCACAGAGCATCTATCTACCTTTTGGTCCAAATCTCCTCTATTCAGAGACATTTCACTCTCATTTATTGGAAGCCTGGAGATATAGAGACTGGAAATGATACTGAGTAAATGCTCTTATAATGTATGCAAGCTTGAGCTAGTGCCAAGGTGCTGGAGGATTTAGGGCTTGTTTTAAGGGCTGATGCATACAGCCTACTGGGAATATCAAGACGTTTATTATCTCCTTTTAGGTGCAAATCTCAACAGGTAGGAGGCATAATTGCTTGTTGATACATGTTTGTGTTGGACAAATATAGCAAGAACTGTTCCTAAGGTACTCCTGCCTTCTGCTGGGGTTAAGCTTGGACAACTCGTAGGATATTCAGGAGTCTGTGTGTGTGTGTGTGTGTGTGTGTGTTTAGATAATTTACTTAGGGAAATGATTTTAAAGATTAAATGTCTACCAAATAAATGGGAGTGAATATTTATTAAAAATTAGTACATGCCTTAAAACCATTCTCCTCCATGACCTGGCCTTCCTCCTGACCTAGACTTGGTCAGAAAGTTCTCTTCAGGAGATAAAGAGAGAGAAATACTAGACTTGGGCAGGTCCTGGAGCCGGAGAGAAGACAACACGCAAGGGTTTGAGTTCAGCTTAAGCAGCATCTATAGGATTTATGAAGCTTTGAAAGCAGCACAGACGAGGTCAGTCTTTTCTAGAATGTTCCCAGGGAGCTGGGATTTATGTCTGCTTCCTGATTTGTGCTGTTGACCTTTTGGGGGTACACGCTGCACATACTGTTGATTAAATGAACAAATTAGCAAGCAAACAACTGATTGCTGTGTTCTGTGGCTATCAGCCGGGTCTGCTTTTGGAATGCCCTTGCTCATATTCTTGAAAAGGAAGTGGCTCCTGTGGGTCAGAGACTTTGCCACAGATGAAGCCAATGTGTCTGTGCTTGAATGTGAGCTCGCTCACCAGCTGGGTGTTAACAATGCCAGCAGCTCAAAGCTGGATTCAGACCCCCCTCCCCTCAGCTCAGAGTCTTGGCTGAGTTGCTGAGTGATGCTGAATGAATTATTCAACTGCTCTTAAGCCTCAGTTTCCCTGATTGTCAAATGAGGGCGACAATTGGTAATCCCTAGCTAAGTGGGTTCACAAGTGCCTTGAGAAGGCATGACCAAAGCAAAGCCTTTGTCCTGGTACCTGGCACAGAGGGGAAGCACTCAGTAAGTGTTGGCTCTGATGTCCTTATTCCCAGGACAGTTCCTTCGTCGAGGGGAAGTGTTTTGGGATGACCTGAACTGTACCATCAAGTGCCGCTGTCTGGATTTCAACAATGAGATCTACTGTCAGGAGGCCTCCTGTAGCCCCTACGAGGTGTGCGAACCCAAGGGCCGGTTCTTCTACTGCAGCCCAGTGGAGACCAGTACCTGTGTGGTGTTTGGGGAGCCACACTACCATACCTTTGATGGCTTCCTCTTCCACTTCCAAGGCTCTTGTGCTTACCTGTTGGCCCGACAGTGTCTACAAACCTCCAGCCTCCCCTTCTTCAGTGTAGAGGCCAAGAACGAGCACCGGGGGGGCTCTGCTGTCTCGTGGGTGAAGGAGCTCTCTGTCGAGGTCAATGGCTACAAGATTCTCATTCCTAAAGGAAGCTATGGGAAAGTCAAGGTAAGACCCTCTCCAAACTTCATGGGGAGATGGAGAGGGGTCAGAGATGCTTCAGCCTGGGAAAACCTCCCTCTGTTTATTGTTTTGTCTGTCTCTCTATAAAATTCAAAACAGTTAGATGTGCTTCCTGCCTGGAAGATGCTTTAATAAACCAAAGTTTATATGTGCAAAAGTGAGCTTCATAGTGAGACCATATTTAAAAATAAAAAAGTATGCTCACATTCTTAGTTCCTTCACTGGTGGACACTGCTTATACTTGTATATGTATACACATAGAAACAGGTATGTGTCTTTCAGAAGTCCCGGGAACAGAATGACAAGCTTAGTTTCTCATAGACTTGGTTTGCAATAATTAAAGTCATACAGTCATGGCCAGGCTACAGTGTTCCTACCCCAAATTCAGTACAGCCTTGGGTGTCATCTCCTTCCTGTTTGTCCAAGAGCCTCTGTTTCATCCACAGAGAAACTTTCACATTGGTTGGCCTCCAACAGGTATGGCTGTAGAGTAGCTTTCATGATATCCTTAGCGAGTTCTTCCTGTATGGGAAGATCCCATGAAAGCTTTACTCAAATGCCACTCTACAGAAAACCTCCACTTCACCCCAAGCTCTGCTGGTCTGTTTAGCATATGCAAATGACTCCTGTCACAGGGGTGTTGACTAAAGAGGAAGCCAGAAGCTCCTAGTAATTACTCAATTGGTGGAGGCCTTAATTTTCATAATGTTAATGAAGACCTTCTTGTAACCATGTAGTTATCCAGGCAATCATAACTTGGAGACCACAAGGGGTGATTGTAGTACTCCATGTAATCCTTAATCCTGGTGCATGGTCATTAAATAGAGTATCAACCAGAACTAATAAAATCCGTGTTGTAGTTTTAATTGCCAAAGCATGTCCAACAAAAGGCAAAACCAGGGAAGTAATTCTACTTTTTTTTTTCTTTTTGGCTCTTCCATTCCCAAGTCTGTGCAGTTCATCAGCTTTATAATTAGGAAAGTGAGCTATGACCATGGATGAAATGCCAATGTTCTCGTTATTTGGTTAGTCTCTCTAGGGACAGGTTCATATATCAGCAAAGGATTCTAGTACAGAAGTTTGGAGTTTTTCCATTGGACATTTATATAGCGCCACACAGAGCCACCAAGCATCATCTTTCTCCTTGTGGATAGACACATTCCCTGCTAAATTTTTTTTTCACCAGTTTTCCCAACTTGCTTGCATTGTAAAAGAATAAAGAAGGTGTGTCCGATACCAGTGGCTGAGAAGAAAGTGCCATGCTTCGTCCCTGTTTTCCATTTTGATTAAAATTCTTTCTTGCTCGTGCTCAGACTTTTCCTTCTTTTTTCTTTCTTTCTTTTTTTTTTTTAAATGAAAGAAAGGACACTGTCGTCTCTTTCAGGCCCAGCAGCTCTGCTAATTTTGCATGGCTCTGTTCCACCGTCCAGGCGTAGGGCATGGATTCCTCAATTTTCTGTAGCGACAGGGAGATGTGGATGTGAATATAAATGCCTCAGAGAGAAAAGGTTATGTGACTCCAACTGCAAGCTAACAACGGCGTCCTTTTCCCTTTGCCAAATGGTTTCCAGTGCCTCTGAATACACCTGCTATGCTAGGCAAGGGTGGCTAGATGAAGGCAGAGCCCTGACCCAGGGTGATGTGGGGACAGTGGGGGGAGAAGCCCAGGAAACAGGAAGGAGCCCAAGACTTCTGTGAAGCAGCTGACTTCCCAGCCATATTGTGCCAAGCCTGGAATGGCCTATGAAGTGTCCTTGTATATCGCAGGCCCCCTTTCTCCAACCCTGTCTCCAGTTGCTGCATTAGCAGCAACATTCTTTCAATGAGGGTTTTCTCTGTTGAATCCATTCTCAAATGATAAAATAAACAATTCTGGTTACATGTGCTAATGAAGCTTAACGAAAACCAGCTTAGCTAAGCATCCATACCCAGCAAATGTTTCTTAGTGACTATAGGTTTCCATGTTCCTCCCCTACATGAACTGGAATGGGTTAGCGTACTTCAGAGGGATGGGCAGGCCATGAGGTATGGGCAGGCCATCTAGCCCACAGAGGACGGAAATCTTTGACTCTGGAGTGGGACCTGCCATGCTGTCAGGGTGGACTCTAGCTTCATTTTCCTTGTCTGTCAAGTGAGAGAAGTTGTGTCCCTAGATTGGACTCCTAGACTATAGCCTGACTTGGTTGCCTACACTCATAGCTCATACAGGCAGCTAGAATCATTGGCAAAAGATGGATTTGGACCTCAGCAGGTTTCAGTCACCAGATCCATCCTCAAATAAAGTAAGGAGAACATGATACGAAGAACCTAAGGTTTCATAAATATTAAATAGAACAAACAGATGTGTCTTACCCAGCACAGAGCCTGGCACACAGTAGGCATTCGGCACATGCTGGTTCCCCACTGTCATGTCCAAGACCCACATTTTGTGATTCATCTTTTCTCCCCTCACCCTGTCCCCATACACATCCTGAGAGAGATCTCTTGCCCAGGAAAATGCCTAGAACACAAGGAGAGGAAAAGCAAAGAGTTGTGCCTGTTGCTAGGGAATGGAACGAAATGTAGGAATGAGCCAATGAATCATGTGTCAGGGTATTGTTCTCTAGGAGGTCCTGCTTTGAGCCTTAGGGGAACATAAGCACAGTGACTAACTGTGGCAAGAGTAAAGAAAGTGCCATGTACTCTTATGTCAGAAGAAAAGCTCTCCAACTGTAAATTATGGGCAGCTGTAATGGTGTTATCCAGAAGGCAATGAGAACAGAGACAGGAGACTCTGTGGGGTTCAGGGGTACAGGGACTGGAGAAAAATCTAGAGGCTGGTGGTTTCTGCTGATGACTTTGTGTCCTTGCTAGGAGCAGGAACTTAGGTTTTCACCTAAGGAGGGAAGGAAACATCCAGAAATAGATATGCTTAGAACCTGAAATTATACGCATCTTGGAGAAGATTTACTTTTCCATACCTCAGATGGACAAGAGATAATTTCTGTACTCTGCCAGTCTGACCTTCCTTACAGAATGGCTTTCTACACACCTGTTGGTTTAACTCTACCTAAAAGACAGAGACAAATGACCCAATCCCTTGCCTTTTCCATTTTTAACTACAGGGCAGTTTCTTTCTCAGGCCTGTTCAGGCCCCTACAGTCTGAAGGTTTATACCCTAACCATTCATACACTGATGTTCTACTAGTAAATTCTCATGGGGGTGTGTTAGAAGACGGAATGTGGGAGAACCAGTTAGGTGATGAGGGAAGAACCCTTGTGAATATGATTAGCTCACTATGGAAGGCCATAGGAAGCTAATTTGCCCATTCTATCACGTGAATGTACATCTACGGACCAGAAAGCTGGCATTTACAAACACTAATCTGTTGGCATTCCTATATTGGGTTCCTCAGCTTCTTAAATATTCTGTGATTTACAAATATCGTATTGCAACTCAAGTATGGCTAAGACAGAACACTGGTACCAGGAATGCTACTATGATAAATACATTTAAAATGTAGTAGTGGCTTTGAAACTAGGTGATGAGCAGAAGGTGTCACTTAGTTCTGAGATACAGACAAGTCAAAGCCTACATCACTGTGAGTAGACCATTAAGGGTAATCCTGTTGAGGGTCAGCTTTCAATCATATGTGTGGCATGTACTTCAGTAAACCTTGAGATTAGTATCATTTCCAATTTAGAATATAATGACCATGTAGAAGGTAAGATTCCTGTCCTTTCATATGCCCAAAAGTGGTATGAGTCTAGGTCAGCCTGGAAAGTTGATATGCATTTAAAGTCAAGCCCACTGAGGACTCTTGTAGTATTAATCAGTCTACCTCAGCTCTTGAACATGTGTGTCTTCAGAAGCTAAGCACCATAAGTGTGAAGATAAAACTTGATTCTCTGTTAGAAGCATTCCAAACCACCTGTTCACATTCTCTAGATAGCTGGGATTCACTCTTGATTTTTCTCTGCAGTTCTTATTCAATCCTAGGAGAGACTTCGCTGCAAGGGACAATTGAACAAGCTGCACAACTTGTCCCTCCCACTTGGTGTCTGGTTTTCGTCTTTTATCCCTAGCTTCGCTTGGGCCTTGGCAGCAGCTGCCTGTCTGGGCCCCTTTGCTTCTTATCTTGACTTAGTTTAGCAAGTCCTTCCTTCCTTCCTTCGAGCTAGGATGAGCCTCCTAAAATGCAAATCTGCCCATGTTGTTGTAGGGGCTCTCTCCCTAGAGAAGAAATTCAGCTCTTTTTGTGTTGTCTTGTCTTTAACATGGCTTAAAGGCCCTTCAAGGTCTGTTCTCAAAGTGGGAGCCAGAGTGGTTCTTTGAAAGTAGAAGTCAGAGCCTATGGGTCCTTTGCTTTAAATACCCTCTATGGATCAACATTTTGCTCAGAGCTAAAGCCAAAGTCCTATCTTGTTCTGGCTGCTACCCTGCCTAAGACCAGCTTTTGCTTGCTCAGCTCAGCCACATGGAGACCCTGATGTCTATAGCACCCAGAAAAACCTCCATCATAGGGCCTGCATATCCCTCCCTGGAATCCCTCAGCTCAAGGCTTCTTCCTCTCTTAAATGTTAACCTTCCCATGCATCTGTGCCCTGAGCATTCACTTATAGATATAAACTTTCTTTCTGAACACTGGAATCTTCACTCATGAAACATTAGATATGAGATGCCTTTTGTTTCACCACGGTTAGTCTCTAGCTAAACTCTAGGTTCCATCAGCAGGGGATTTTGACCAATTCACTTGTCGGTAACCCTCAACTCTTAGAACACTGCTTGACACTACAGAAGCCCCAGGATTTGGCTTGTGTCTTCAGCTTCATCTTTGGCTGCTTGTTCCTGAGTATTCCATGGCTTCCCCCCATTCCACACAGTTACCTCTAATCCTCCGCCTTTATTTTTTTTGTCCTGGAATTCTCTGCTCAACACCCACCCTGGGGCCTTTCTCTGGCAACTTGAGTTTATCTTTGAAGACTCAAGTCAGATTTAACTGCCTCTAAAAACCTGGTATGAGTCCCTGAGGCTGGGTTAAGTGTTCACTCCATCCTCCCATCGCACCCATTGATTCATATTTAGAACTGACAACTATAAATATCTGTTTGTGTTCCTCCTCTTTAGTAGGCTGAAAGCTCCTTGAGGAGCAGGGGTGAATATTATATTTTTAACCCTAAACTTCTCAGGTCCTGGCATAGTGCTCGGTACTTATCAAATATTCAGATTTACTGGTGTTGAATGATTGAATGAAGGTAGTCACAGTATAATGTGCTTAGAGTGAGGAGGCTTAGGGTGGCCTCCAAGATCAACTTGGAGCATACTAAAGTTAGTACAACCATGTTTCATCTGGTAGGAGGGTCAGTGGGTGCAACGGGCAGAGAGGGGATGCTGGATAACACACATGATAGCCTAGAGTTAATGGAGCATCAGAGAAATCAAAAGGGAAATCAAGGTGATCCACCTCTCAGTCAAAAGCTTGAAGTCAGCCTAGAGGCAGGTGAGAAGGGTGCCAGCCAGCCAGTCCCCAGACGCATGCACTAGCACTGTCAGAGCTATTGGGCTCAAATGCCCAATGCACTCTGGCCCACAGCCTGCCATTACCTAAATATCTCCCCCAGACATTTGCCACAGTAAGAGGTAAGGCCATGGAAGCCTGAAAACTTGGGGGTGACCATTCTCTCCTAAATAGTTGCTCTATTTAGCCTTGCCAACTTGTGCTGGGGCACATGCATTGCCACCTGCTCACCTGCCTTTTACTGTTACTGTTGGCAGGTTAATGACCTAGTGACTTCTCTACCCGTCACCTTAGAGTTGGGGGCGGTGAAAATCTACCAGAGTGGCATGTCTACTGCCGTGGAAACAGATTTTGGGCTATTAGTGACATTTGACGGCCAGCACTACGCCTCCATTTCCATCCCAGGCTCTTACATAAACTCCACCTGTGGGCTATGTGGGAACTACAACAAAAATCCACTGGATGACTTCCTCCGCCCCGATGGCAGGCCTGCCATGTCGGTGCTGGATCTAGGCGAGAGCTGGCGAGTCTACCATGCTGACTGGAAGTGTGGCTCTGGCTGCGTAGACAATTGTACTCAGTGTGATGCAGCCACCGAGGCCCTCTACTTTGGTTCTGACTACTGTGGCTTCCTCAACAAGACAGACGGACCCCTCTGGGAGTGCGGCACTGTTGTGGATGCCACGGCTTTTGTGCACAGCTGTGTGTACGACCTGTGCAGCGTGAGGGACAACGGCACGCTCCTCTGCCAAGCCATTCAAGCCTATGCTTTGGTGTGCCAATCCCTGGGCATCCCAATTGGAGACTGGAGAATCCAAACTGGGTGTGGTAAGCTGATGTGCCATCCTATGAAAGATGTCTCCCATGCTGGGGGCAAGGGATAGGATCTCAAGCTTCCTCTTCCAGACCCTGTTAAGAATCAAGGTCCAAGAGTAAGGGTAGTGTGTTGAAATGTCCCAAATTATATAGAATGAACTGTCCAAATTATATAGAATGAACTGCGAAGCGAACTTTCCTTGACCCTACCCAATGTCGTACCCAGGAAACAACATGCCACCGATGAACTTAATGCATCTAGGTACAGGAAAAACTTGACTAGGGGACCTCCATTTTGGGAATAGCAGCCCAAAGCTGAGCCAGGGAGAGTTGCTGCCACCATTGGAGTGGCTGTTGAGGAAGTACAGAGGCTAGCCTAGGGGCCAGAGTCTGCCTGGGGGTATGTATGGCTTTCCTCCCAGGCAGAGGCTTCTGTTATGGCTCTTGGTTCCTTAACTTTTGTGTCATTTGTTGTGCAGCATCTCATCTAATCTGGTGAGAGAAAGGACTGTGGACAGGAAACGTAGACCATCAATGAGGAAGCTTTTTTAGGTAGCCAGGCGTGGTTAGGAAACACCTGACTTTCACTTGTGGGAGTACCAGGTTCTTTTACGACGGGCATTTGGACAAAGCTTTTCCACACTGTTTAGTTGTCTGTTTCTTTCCACTCCACTATCCTATTTAAATCTCCCCTTTCCTACTTATATAGAAGCACAGGAATAACTTGTCTCTTTCTTGGTCCTTGGTTCCCTTCCCATGAGTGAGATTACAGGCAGCTGTGCTCCATCTCCCCTTCACGTGAGTAAATAGACAGTTGCTGTCTGTGCCTTTGAGAGGCTGCGGAGGTGAGATTTAAAAGTTTCTCTGAATTCCAAGGCCAGAAGGAGCCTCCCTCCACAAAAGTGGGTTGGATTCACATAAATCACCATGTGTCAGATTCAAATCTCAGCATTTTGGTCACGGGAACCAAGGGATGGTGTATCTTCCCTTGCAGTGCGACTGACTGACCAACCTCTATTATTCCCAGGGCAGCCATCTCACAATGCACGTTCAAGTTGAATATGGCTTCACTTTGAGCCTTATACAATCCAAGAGCAGTGAAATTGGCCAAGTAAATTTTTATGAATGGTCGTATGATTTTCCTAGGTTCTCATCTTCTTGTTACCTCCCCTCACCCTCTCGCTCTCTCTCTTTCTGGCATGAATTATATTTAATTCACAGCTGGTTTACTAGGCTTATGCCTGGTGAATTCAACTAGACTCAAACATTTATATAGACCTGAAGAGTCTTAAATAAGAGAAGCAAGCTTCTAAGGCACGGAAGGCCTTCAGAAGGCAGACTGCTCCCAGCCAGCCTCCCAGAGGAGCAGGCATACAGTCTCTGCAGATCGCTCAGCTTCTTTCTCATTTTTAATGTCCCAGGAATTCATTTCCACAGTCTGCCTCGGTCACACTCAGATATTTTAAGTGCCTTCTTGTTTGAAATTTCATGTCTTCAAATTGCTCCTCTAATGGGTACAATTTTCATTTCTCCTGAAAGTTTTATTTCTTTCTAAGAATGGGCTATGCTCTTTAAAACTCAAGGCATCTCCCATGTCCTTGGTGGAGGATTTGAAAACATCTCTGTGACCGTGGATCACTAAGTAATAACTATTGAGGAATAGGGTTAATCTGGCAAAGACAGACAACCTCAAGGTGAATGTCAGGGAGTTAAAGCTTAAGTAAGCTCTGACCACCACAGCATACAGAGAAAGGAACAGAGTCAATCCTTACAGGTGTCCCCTCCATTCTCTTCCTCAGTAAGTGGCCACCTGACCTTCATCTGGGGACTGAATGATGTGGGAGGAGCGTTTTTTTATTCTCCCAGCCACTGTGCTGGTTGGATTCCAATCTACTCACCTGTGACTGAGCTGTCTTCCTTTCTCCGCACCAGTGTCTACCGTGCGGTGCCCAAGCTTCAGCCATTACTCTGTATGTACCAGTAGCTGTCCCGACACCTGCTCAGATCTGACGGCCTCTCAGAACTGTGCCACGCCATGCACGGAAGGTTGCGAGTGCAACGAGGGCTTTGTCCTCAGCACCAGCCAGTGTGTCCCCTTGCACAAGTGCGGCTGTGACTTCGATGGCCACTACTATACCATGGGGGAGTTCTTCTGGGCCACAGCCAATTGTACAGTGCAGTGCTTATGCGAAGAGGGAGGGGACGTCTACTGCTTCAACAAGACCTGCCGGAGTGGGGAGGTGTGTGCCGTGGAGGACGGTTATCAGGGATGCTTCCCCAAGCGGGAGACGGTGTGCCTGCTCAGCCAGAACCAGGTGCTACACACATTTGATGGCGCCGCCTATGCATTCCCATCTGAGTTATCATACACCCTACTCAAGACCTGCCCTGAGCGTCCCGAGTACTTGGAAATTGACATCAACAAGAAGAAGCCTGACGCAGGGCCTGCTTGGCTCCGGGGTGTTCGGATCCTTGTGGCTGACCAAGAGGTCAAGATAGGAGGCGTTGGGGCTTTGGAAGTCAAGGTAAGATTCCTTGCTTCCTTCGATGGAGTGACAGAACGTGCCCTTTTCATCTGACTTGGCGTTCTTCCTCAGGCTGTGAGTTGATTCTTAAAAAGACCATGGATCCCATATGGTGGCATTATTTAAGAAAAAAAAATGATTAACCCAAAATGAGACTCTACCAGGTGGAGAAATGGAGCCAGGTTGGAATTCTCTGAAATAGATAGCATGAAATTCACGGCCCATAAGAACCAATCTTCACAAAAGGCTATGTGCCAAGCTAAGTCTTTCTTCTGACATAAGTTGTAGCATCGCCTTTATCACAGAGCTATTGAAACCAAGGCACAGAAGTGTTAAGAAACTTCCTCTAGGGACACACAGCTTCAAAGTGGGATTTAAGTGCGAGTAGGCTGGCGGCGGTCATGTATGTTCTTCATGCTTAAGGTCCCTTCTGCAGGCAGAAGGAAGTTCATTGTCACAATGCAGGGGTGCATGCCGTGCTGCCTCATATCCCTCTGACATGGGCTAATATACCCATGATCAGGTGGCCAGGCTCATTGATTCTGGAAGGAATCTTGGGAGTCACCTAGAGCAGTGTTTGAACAATGGGGCTAGGTGAGGGTTCCGAGGCTGATTTGGCAGAGATGACGTGGTGCCAGGAAAGGACTCTCTTTTCTTTCAGTCGAAGGGGAATTGAGAGGCGTTTGCAAGACAAAATCATCTCAAGGAGATTACAGGATGCATGTCCACAGAAGGAAAAGGCTGTGTTCTCAGCCCCATTAGTAAATTGACAGAGATTAATCTAGTAAAGAAATAGCAGAGGTATAGAGGTGGGTGGGCATCTAGACATTAGCTCTCCTATGTACCCCAAGGGTCTGGGGAACAAGAAAATTAAAAATTGATGGCAGAAGGAACCAGAAAGGTGTGGAGGAAGGGCACTATCTGGGGAGCAGTGCCGAAGGGAGATTGGCAGCAGGGGAAATACCGTCCCTCAGCTCAGGTCACTCAGGGGGTTTGTGTGGGACAAGCTTAACGTCTGGGGCACACCAAAATAATAGCAAAATGGGCACTTCAAGAGAAAGAAACAAGCTTGTGAATAAACCATTGGTGTTAGTGTGTAGTTTACATATACCATCAGCTCCTGAGTGTTTTCAAGGAGCTGGCCCTGGCACAGAGCTGGTCCTACCCAGCCTCGGAAGCACGAGGTCTCTACGGGTCTCTGCCCCTGACATCAGTGCTTTTGATTTTTCAGCTAAACGGTCAAGATGTGGAATTACCCTTTTTCCACCCTTCGGGGAGGCTGGAGATTCATAGAAACAAAAACAGCACAACTGTGGAGTCTAAGGGCGTGGTATCCGTCCAGTACTCCGATGTGGGACTTCTGTACATCCGGCTGTCCACCATGTACTTCAACTGTACTGGGGGCCTGTGTGGCTTCTTTAATGCCAATGCCAGTGATGAGTTCTGCCTTCCTAATGGCAAGTGCACGGACAACCTGGCGGTGTTCTTGGAGAGTTGGACGACATTTGAGGAAATCTGCAATGGCGAATGTGGGGACCTGCTGAAGGCCTGCAACAATGACTCCGAGCTGCTCAAATTCTACCGGAGCCGCTCCCGGTGTGGTATCATCAACGACCCCTCTAATAGCTCCTTCCTGGAGTGCCACGGGGTAGTCAATGTCACCGCCTACTACCGCACCTGCCTGTTTCGCCTGTGCCAGAGTGGAGGCAATGAGTCAGAGCTGTGTGATTCTGTGGCCCGCTATGCCAGTGCTTGCAAGAATGCAGATGTGGAGGTGGGCCCCTGGAGGACCTATGACTTCTGCCGTAAGTTAGGGCTGCATCAAGGGTCGGCTAAGGCTGGGGAAGTACCTTCTAACATGATTTCCTAGGCAGGACTTATCACCTTAGTGGGACTGAGCCCAGCAGAGTCTGATGGCTTGATTTTGGTCTTATTACCAAAACTAGGCTGTTTCTTACCTTAATTTTCACTTCAGTGTGTGTGTGTGTGTGTGTGTGTGTGTGTGTGTGTGTGTGTGTGTGTGTAGGTGTCATTGGAAGATAGAGAACATCCAATGCTTTGGGCTATGTTACAGGCCATTGTGAGCTTCCTAATACCTATGTGTTGGTAACCAAACTCGGGTCCTCCGCAAGCGCAGTGCATGCTCTTAATAGGTGAGCCATATATCCATCCCCTCCAACCTTATCTTTTGAGTCTGTGTCTCCTACTTCATCTAACACTCACTGACTGACTAGACTCACTGATCAAAGAACTCCAGGGATCCACCTGTCTCTCAGTGCTGGAGTTATAGATACTCAGGCTTTTTAAAATATGGGGATCTGAACTGAGGCCTTAAAGTTTGTGTGTCAGGCACTTCATCAACTGAGCTACCTCCCAAGTCCCTTCTGTTCACTCCTAAACACACAGCATCTTTTCATTGTAGAGCAGTGAGCCATCTCATTGACTGGTGGTTTTATCTAACAGAAAGCACAAACACCAGGGTAAAGGAGCAGAAACCTTTGTGAAGACTTCATGGGTACCTTTCCCTTGGGCAAAGAAGAACCCCATTCATTTTGGTAGGGTTGGGGAGCTTTTCAGGGTGTTAGAGATTAGCATTTCTCCCTAGAGCAAGCCTGACAATGGCTATTAAGATAGTCCCATGTACCTGGCTCTTCATTTTGTCCCCAGAGTATGTGATCCCTCTCAGCAGGGCAGTGGTGATACTAGGAGTCATTAGAATAACTCCTGAGCAGACAAGATACCCGACACCCAGCTTATCAGAAGCAGCAGAAGGGGAAAGGAGAGGCTGAGAGTGTGGCACCATGCAGCAGAGTAAGAACGGCTCAACTACCTCACTTTATCTCACTAAGAACTTTGCCCTAAACTAGGAAGACACCAAGTTCTGAGTCTGTGTATCTCTCTGACACAGCCCACCCTAAGTTTTATCATTTAAAAATGTTTTTAAAATAGTTTCAAAGTTACACAAAAATTCTGAGCACTCCTATGTAGTCATTACCCAGATTAAGTCTGTTGTATACGGTCTACCCCTTTGTTTCCTCTCCACACATCTATCCCTTAGTGTTCTTTGCCCTTTAAAATAGAATGGCTTTCTATTTAGACTTCGAGTCACTCATGTGGAACCTCAAGTGTGCACTGCATTCAGCTTCCTGCACAAGCTCCACATGCAGACTAAGGCTATATCCAGCCTGCCCCCTTGTGGGTGAGGCACATGCTTGTGTTTAGGCCAAGGCATGGATGGAATGTCTGTAAATTTCCTGTGTGTTTTCCTCTTACAACCGAACAGCAAAGTGTGGTGAGGTTTTTATCATGCATTTCTGCTTTTGTCTATCAAGTCTTTGCCTGGTTCAGAACCTACTGTCAATTTTGGTTTGTATTAAATCTTATGCACTGTGGTTACTGACTCACAGATTTCAGGTCTAAATGTTGTTCTGCTTGCTCTACCAGTTTGGGATCGCCATCCCACTGTAGGCAAGAGCCCTTCTCCCAGTTTCCCCCACCTGTCTCTCAGTGGAGTCACTAATCTGCTCATACCTTCTGTCTGTCTCACTGTATCTCATAAATATGGACATGGTCCAATATTTCTCATGTCATCTAAAAAGTATTTTTGGTGTTAAACTTGTTTCATGTTTGGCCTGTGGAAACCTTCAAACTCATCCCCCATCCTTTGCCATGTCTCCCTTTTGCTTTTCAGCACTCTCTTACTTTCTGATCAAACAAGATGGTCACATTTATCTGTGAATTCTCTCCTCCCTGGGTGGCATTCAGCCTTTACATTAAGGGGCCCTACTTCCTTTTGGTGAGGGGTTTTGTGGAGGTCAACATCTAGGCACCAGTTACCTAGTGCTCTTGGGGGTATTATTGTTTTGCTATAGGCTCTTTCAACAGAGTTCAACACACACACACACACACACACACACTCACACATACCCATATGCATATACACACAAACACATATGCATACACACACACACACAAACACACATATACACACACAAACATACATACACACACACACACACACACACACACACGCAAACACAACCCTTTAAACCTCTGATTTATGAACTTCAGAAATCTGATGAGGATGTGGCAGGCCCGGTGGCTGTCAACTTGGGAGAGGGTAGTTATGTTTCTGATGAGCCTTAGCTTCCTTTGGAAAGGACTGGCAGCAGATGCCATGAGTCCTGAGGCTGAACTCTTTACAAAGTCACCTTCAGCAGGAGAGCCACTCTGTTCCTATTGACTGCCCTAATAGTGGGGATCTTGAAAGACTCTTCCAAATCCTCCTCTGTGCTCTACCTGTCCACACTGCCTTTCTCCAGTCTTACTATGGCTTCTGACCCTGCTCTCACACCCAGGTTTCTGGGGGGAATTCACACATTGTGTGGAATTGCCAAAATTCCCTGTCTTAGATCTATGCTACTGCCAGATCATCCTTTTAGACAATGTGTGACTCCTGCCTGGCAGGGAATGCTTATGGGTTTTTTGTATTGTGCAGAGCACATATTGGTGGCACTCAGTTTAGCCAGGCCTGGCATTATGTGAGTGGTTCTTCTGCTTCCTAAGAAAAACATGTCACCAAGCCCCATTCTGGCCAGTGGAGTTGAGGCAGCTCATGCAAATGCCATTTAAAGGAGGGTTTGGGCAGAAGTGGCCACATGGAGCATGGTTTCATTTGGAAGAGACAGGCTTACACCTGGCCTACCTCCTAGTTTGGATCTTTTAGCTCCATTGAGAATGAGCAAAGTGTGCACACTTGATCAGCCAGCTGTCTGAGAATCGAGGGTGTACTATGACTGGGTCCTAACAAATAGATTAAGAAACAGCTACAAACAAGGAACAGCATCTATTTTGATCTTGGAAACAGACAACCATGCTCCCTGTGTTTGGACATTTTTAGCCAGCCCTCTTGTTGGCAGAGCCAGCTCCCCAATTAAGTAATTTCCCAGAGTGATTTCAGGGGCAAGGGAAAGTTTTATGACTCCACGTCTTTATGTTCCAGACTCTCAGACAAATCCAGACAACATAGTAAGTCATAAGCAACAGCCATTTAAATAAGTCATGTTATTTGCTTTCCCCATAAACCTGCAGTCAGTGCTATGGCATTCATAATTTAGAGACAAGTGTGAAAATCCCTCTATCCAGATATATATAATCAGTGTTGAACTAGCCTTCAACTCCAAAGCCGTATGGTATTGTAGTCAATGGAAATGGAGAGAGTCCTTTAGCCTAGAGGAAAAAAAAAAAAAAAACAGATTGGCTTTCAGTCCTCAGTGCAGAACGATCGAGTCGGTCCTCGTGGGTAGAGCTATTATATCCATGCAATTGATTTCTCTGTAGTGTCCTTCATGTCCTTGGATTGTAAGACACTGCCGAAGAATGATGGTATGTCTGAGGGCCTAAGAAAGTTCTATAGGAAGCTTTTGTTTTCTAGAATGCCGGAAACCTTTGTGGATCTTTAGGCTTATAGGCAGACTTCTTTTGTGCTCTTGGATTTGGCCCCTGCTCCTGTCAAATTGCTGCTGTCACCAGCCAAGGCATGGGGTAAAGGGAGTTGCTTACCCAGAACCTCACAGACAGCTGCTCATGCTCTTCTATGGCAGAAATTTGATCCAAGGAAGGCTCTGGGACAAAGTGTGACTTTGAAAAGAAATGTGAAAGAGTCATAAGACTTGGCTTTGAAGGGGGCTATGTAGGCAGAGGAAAGTGTGAGCAAAGGCAATGGGATTACTGCATACAGAGCATGATAAAGAGGTGAAGGAGACCACAGGATGCTAGATGCAGAGAAAAACAAGACCAAGAGAAATATATTGGACCAATGCAATCTGCTTAAGAGAAAGATGGTCCAAAGTGGAGGAGGGGAGTATGCTGTTTATTAATACTCTAATGTGGACTCAGCCTATTAAACTTTTGATCTTCAGAAAAAACCTACCAGGTAAATATGGCTATTGTCAACAACAACAACAACAACAACAACAAGAGAGAAACCAGAGCTCAGAGATATTCACAAGCTAGAACTGAGAGAGTAGCATCCTCAGGTTTCTATGGCCACAAGCAAATGTTTCTGTAGCACACCACACACTGTCTCCAGAATCTAAGCCAAGACGTCTGTTTCAACCCCTGCCTGGCTATAGGTAGATAGTTTGCATCACTGATCTCCCACATCCTTGCCTATAGAATAATGATAAAGACTTGTCTAAATCCAGAAGACCTTGGAGCGGGTCCACATTTAGCAGGTGGTCAGTACCGGGTTATAGACAAAGAATCTTCTGCATAGAAGATCAAGTACACAAACGGAGCCTAGGAATGTCTGACCCTTGGTTATGCCAGAGAGGGTGACAGTATTCAATTCCATGGCTTCATTGAGCTCATTGTCCTACACAAATATGAAACCACATGTGATTGTACACACATATGCAGTCACACAGATGTGCACATACACACATACTTCTGTCTCTCCCCTCTGTTCATTTTTCAAAGTTGTCTTCTCTTTGACCACCTTCAGCCCTAGAATGCCCGGAGAACAGCCATTTTGAGGAGTGTATGACATGTACAGAGACCTGTGAGACCTTGGCCTTGGGCCCCATCTGTGTGGATAGCTGCTCTGAGGGATGCCAGTGTGATGAAGGTTATGCCCTGCAGGGCAGCCAGTGTGTAACTCGGAGTGAGTGCGGCTGCAACTTTGAGGGGCATCAACTTGCCACCAATGAGACCTTCTGGGTAGACCAGGACTGCCAGATCTTCTGCTACTGCAATGGCACAGACAACAGTGTCCACTGTGAGACTATTCCCTGCAGGGATGATGAATACTGCATGGAAGAGAGTGGCTTATACTACTGCCAGCCCCGGACTGATGCTTCCTGTATCGTCTCTGGCTACGGCCACTACCTCACCTTTGATGGCTACCCTTTTGACTTTCAGACAAGTTGCCCTCTTATCCTCTGCACCACAGGAAGCAGATCAATCTCAGACTCTTTCCCCAAGTTCAGTGTAACAGCCAAGAATGAGGACCGGGACCCATCTCTAGCCTTGTGGGTGAAGCAGGTGGACGTGACCGTGTTTGGCTACAGCATTGTGATACACCGGGCTTACAAGCACACTGTGTTGGTAAGTAGTAAAGTCTGACCTCCAGAGTAGATCCAGCACCTATGAAGGTAGCATCCCAGGCCAGCTGGGTGCTACTGAGCCATAGTGGAGCAGAATCCAAAGGCAATCATAGTGTGCTAAGAGAGAGAGGGGCCTTGGGGGTTTTACTGCTGTGAACAGACACCATGACCAAGGCAAGTCTTATAAATGACAACATTTAATTGGGGCTGGCTTACAGGTTCGGAGGTTCCGTACCTTATCCTCAAGACAGGAACAGGGAGGCATGGTGCCGGAGGAGCTGAGAGTTCTACATCTTGTTCTGAAGGGAAACAGGAGAAGACTGTCTTCCAGGCAGCTAGGATAAGAGTCATAAAGCCTACAGCCATAGCGACACACCTACTCCAACAGGGTCACACCTTTTCATAGTGCCACTCCCTGGGCCAAGTAGATACAAACCATCACAGGGGATTTCTGTTGCTTTTTCTTACAGATCAAGAAACAGGCTCAGAGAGCAAAGGATTGCTAAAGTCACAGGCAAGTGAGAGCAGAGGCAGCATGAACAATACACCTTAGATCATAGCAAGACATATCTCCAAGGGCAAAAATCTAGATTCAAATCTAATGTTGGTAACCACTGTGCAACTCTGGGCAATCCCGTGGTCTGCTAGTGCTGTTGTTCATCTATAAGAAGCTGCATGCCCACCACAGGCTGTGGTTCTCTCAGTGACACTAGCCTCCTCATTTGCCATCCCCTCTTTTGAGATCTGTGTGACACCTGCTCAATGTGTTCAGGGCTCCCTGATTGTTTCCACTATTCCCCGTTGGCTGCCAGAGCATCTGAGTTCCAGAGTCTTGCTCACATTTGGAGCATTTGGTGGTGAGGGAGGAGCTCGGGGGGGGGGGCACTCTTCACACTGTCTTTACATACCAGGACCTCAGGTCCCTCCTTCTACCTGTTCATCCATGAAGTCTCCTTTAGCCATGATGCCAAGAGCAGCAGGACCAAGAAGTCTCCTGAACTCCCTAAACAGACTGTAGATAGCAGCCCTCTCTGATCCACCATCTCACCTGAGCCTGATGCTGAAGCCAGCCAGCTAGCCAGGAGACTCTGCGAAGCTGATTCACAGGCACTGATTTAGGGGATGAGCCTTCCTAATATGGGCCCCACAGGCCTGTGGTATACTTATAAGTCCAGTTGGGCTTCTTGGCATCTTGTACGATATCTCTTTTGAATGGTGAAATAAGGTAGACTAAGCTAAACACAACAGGCTGGAATCACTTGAGAAGCCCTCCTGGTTCTCTTCTTCCTGGGGATCTGTTCAGCTTTGACGCAGGGAAGGTCCAGTTTCTACGGATGCCTTCCTTTTACAATAGTTGGACAAGCTTACTTAGCATCCGAGGCAGCAGCCTTAGTTTGTTGCTAGTATGTTTTTCTTCAGTTTCTGACAAGGAGTCTCACTCTGGCTTCCAGGCTGGACTGGAACTATGACCCTTACACAGTGGTGTTTGTCAAGTGACTGAAGTAGGTGACATTATGATCCCTTTCTTTTAAGGTCCCTGTGGGTTTCCTTCTGATGCTGGTAACTTCTTTAACAATCTGAGACACTGAATGGACCAATGTGCATGTGTCCTATATATACAATGTTATACATGTGTATATATATATAGGGCATGTATATATATATATATATATATATGTATATATATATGTCATATATGTGTATATATAGGGCATGTGTGTATATGTGTGTATACACACACACATATATATGTATATATATATGTATATATATATATATGTATATATACATATATATACACATATATATATATATATGTGGATGCCCATGCCTCTCTAGGTTTGTGTGTGTGTTTGTCTCTCTCTCTGTATTTGTGTGTGTGTGTGTGTGTCTGTGTGTGTGTGTGTGTCTGTGTGTCTGTGTGTCTGTTTCTGTAAGGTACAGGTCAACATTAGGTGTCTTCCTTTATTGATTTGCATGTTGTTTTTTCATTTTTATTCTATCTTAAGTGTATGGATTCTTGGCCTATACATATGTATGTCTATGCACCACATGTGTGCCTGGTGTCCGTAGAGGTCAAGAGAGAGCAGTGGTCAGATCCACTGAATCAGAAGTTATAGACAGTTGCGAGCCTCCATGGGGGTGGCTGGGACTTGAACCTGTGTGAACTGGAAGAGCAGCCAGTGCTCTTAACCATTGAGCTATCTCTCTAGCCCCAATTATTATTTTTTGCGACTGTATCTCTCACTGAGCCTGGAGATCACCAATTGGCTAGATTAGCTTGCAAACACAACTCGGGGATTCTCCCATCTCTTCGTCTCAATGCTGGGTTTATGAGCATGTGCCTGGCATTTTATGTAGCTTCCGGGAACTTGTGCAGAAACACTTTACCAACTATGCCACTTCCCCAGCCCCGAGATTAAAATTCTAGCAGATGTCTCTACAGTTGAAGCTACTCATTATAACACCGTCTATCCATTCCACTTTCATCAGAGGTTAAAACAAAGGGATTGTTCACTTTGTCTGAGCATTACCTCACTATGCCCTCTCCTCTTTCCCCCATCTGATACATCCTCACCCTTAGGTTTATACATTTTCATGCAGTTAATTATATCCTTGATATTCACTATCCTTCCACTTGGTTGGCCTTTCAAGGTTGTTGGATGTTTTCTCCTTTAAAACACATTTATCTGCTGATAATCTTTGCCCAGCTGCTTGGCTCTCATCCTGCTTCTGCCTTCCCTTGCATGCTCTCAGCGGTGAAGGTGTAGATATACGAGGTTGCACAAGTTTGTCTGGGATTTTTTTTGTAAGCTCTTCCTATTTATGTGCACAGACCATTGGATTCTTGTTGTCTTCATTCTCTTTCTATTGCTGTGATAAACACTGTGACCAAAAGCAACCTGGGTAGAAAAGGTTTATATGGCTTATACCCTACAGTCCATCAACAGAGGAAGCTAAGAGAAGAACACAAGGAAGGAGCTGATGAACAGAACATGGAAGAGCACTGCTTACTGAATTGCTTAGCTTGATATTGATATCTACATATACACATACATATATATACACATACACATATACATATCACAAGTTCAGGGGTAGCACTGGGTCCTCCCACATCAATCATTAATGAATAAAATGTCCCACAGACTTGCCTATAGACAATCTGATGGAGGCATTTTTTCAGGTGAGATTCCTCCCTAGATGACTCTAGATTGTGCCAAATTGAAGAAAACAAATAAACAAAGAAAAACCACTCTGCAGCATATTCATGGCCACTTCCTGCCATCTCTCTCCTGCAGAGGAACTAGTTCCCCTTTCTTTTTGGGTATCAACTTTTTGTCCCTTCCAGTGTGGGGTTAAGCCCCACAGTGTCAGTCCACCTTCCAGGCATGTGCTCTGTCCCAGTCTCATGAGATTCATGATGGATGAGAGCCATGAGGGCTCTCTGCACTCTGTTTCTCAGTATCACATCTTTCTTTCCTTTAAAGGACAGTCATTTTTGGATGTGGGGTCCACTTAACCTATGTGACCTCATCCCATCATGGTTATATCCTTAAAGACTGTTTCCCGGTATAGACTACATTCACAAGTACCACTAGTTAAGGCTTCAGTGTAGCTTTCTGGGCTACAGGATGCTACTCACAATAGGGGTGCCTAGAGAGAAATGAATATCAAGCATGAGGAGATAAAAGAGGTATGAGGATTCTGGGCCAGGACCCTTCTTCCTAAGTGCCATGCTGGGAACAGTCGACAGCCTTCAGACTCCTGACGAGAGGCCACATCAGGATGTACCGGAGCTTTCTTATTTTGTGAGCCCATGGGATAGATTTAGCAGTTACGTTGAATTATTAATATGCATTACAGGACCTGCTTATTCAGTGATTTGCATTCTTTTCTCCTATGATGTTATTATTAGTCACCATAGCTGAAGAATAATGGCTGTCATCATGGCAGAGTGAGAGAAAGCACAGGACCAACTATATAGCCCAGAGCCCCAGGTCACCACTGGTGCTCTTAGAAATGGAGGATAACATAGAAGTCACTTGCTGGGACATGAGATTGTTCTATGATTCTGACCTTCTTGTGCACTAACTTGTGCTGCAGCAAGTGAGAAAATCAACAAGGGTAAATGAAGCTAGAGGTAAACACACTCTCTATAAACCAGGCAGGGAGACTGAGGGTGAGCTGCAGAATGTTAGTCACTGCAGGGGGCACTGCTGTGGCTGGGGCTCTGCCGGGCATAGCCAGAGCTGGACAGAGTTGGTCCCTCCCATGCCCTAACCCAAGGTACCAGCACAGTGTCCAGAGGAGGTACCCTTTGTGTCCAGAGGAGGCCTCTGGGCCCCTCTCACACTCTTACTAGGCTTTCAAGCTTCATTCTGGTAGAGTTTGACTCAACAAGCTACTCTGTACTAAGAAATGAAAAGTTAAAAAAAAAATTGTATGTGTGCATGTGCATTCATGTGTTTGAGTATAAACACACATACTCCACAGCATGCAGGTGGAGGTCATAGGACAATATTGGATGTTGGTCCTTGAAATCCACCTTGAGTGGTGTCTCTCATCTCATCATTGAGGTCACCAGGCTAGCTGGCCTGGATGCATCTATAGAATCTTTTGTCTATGCTTCTCATCCTCCCACAGGAATACAAGATTAAGGACATGTGCTACCATGTTCAGCCTTCGGTAGAGTCCTGAAGTTTGAATCCAGGTCCTAATGGTTATACAGAAAGTGTCTCCTCAGCCAGAGAATGACTTACACAATGGCATCAAAAATGATAGTAAACAGTAAAAATAATTAAGCACGGTTTCTCTCATAAGGAGGTAACAGAGTCTGACGGGAGAGACAGACCTCTTAGCAGTCAATGTCAGTGCAATTAGGAAGCATGCAGAAATGTTCTGTGCAAAGGGCCATAAGACAACAGAAGTTGTCTCGATCTGCTTTCGGGCTTCAGGGGTGGGTGCTTCTCAGAAGAGATGATCCAGATGCAAACCTGCCCATCTGCCAGGAAGAGAATGAGCTGAGTACCTAGCATCTGAGAAGCATCAGGACAGGCCTAGAAAGAAGGCAGGGTGTGTAATGTGAGACTGAAACCTGTAAAAGGAAACTGGAGTTAGTTGTTTAAAGAAACCATCACTGGAACGCTGACCCATGATCTCATTTCCAGCAAAGACAGAGCTCCTACCACAACTTTCACATCCATAGGCCAAACCAACGCCATAAGTCATGTATATATTTGTATCTTTTCTGTATGTACACAATGTTTCATTCTTTCCTAAACAGTGGTGTAGCATTGTTAACACGGCATCTACATCATGCTATCTATCACAAGTAACTTGAGGGTGGTCACACAGGTTTGTCTATCCCTGTTTGCTCTCTCCCATCCCTGCTCCCTTCCTAACAAAACTCCGTGGGACTTCTTTCTGGATCACCTACTTGTTACTTTATGTGCAGTGTATTTTGTAATCTGACTTCTGATCTCATTATTCCATTTAAATTCTCCTGCCAACATCTTAGATAATGTCCCCTCACCCAAAGCCTGACTGTCATGGGTCGGCCTTTCTGGATACAGCCTCTTTGCCTATTTGACACCAACAACGGGGCATTGTTGACTGTAGTCCTTCCAGCCTCTCTGTCC
Organism: Mastomys coucha; assembly: GCF_008632895.1. NCBI lineage: Eukaryota > Metazoa > Chordata > Mammalia > Rodentia > Muridae > Mastomys > Mastomys coucha. The sequence continues at coordinate 36,314,266 of NW_022196906.1, read as the reverse complement.
TCAGATTTATCCTCCATTCACAAGGGTGTGCTTGATGATCAATCAGCACTAAAGCGCACTCTTTCTTTATGACTAAGATGCTTTATCTTTTCCGGGCCTTTGCTTGGGGAATGCTCTTTGCTCGGAGTTCCCTTATCTTCACTCTCATCCCCCCTTGCCTCACCCACCCTATGCACCCTTTAAGACTCCATGTGAGTAGGGTCATCTGTAGACCCTGCTGATTCTGTCCCTTGGCTGAGTCTGAGGCATCTCTGTACCTACATCACTGCTTTTATCAATGATCTTCCTAAAGGATCTGTTCAAGTCCTTGCTTTATTATATGCAAGAGAAAATGGCCCATCCCTTGCTCCAGCCTACTGCTATGCTTGGTACACAGTAGTTGCCACATTAATGTCTGTGAGATGAATGGATTCTGCCAAGGCAAATATGCATAGACGCAGAGGGAGATGAGTTGAGTGTTGAGGAGAGAGAGTTGACCTAAAGAAAGAGTGTTAAGGGAGGATGCCCTTTGGTATCTTGTAGAAGGTTCCTTAGAAGCAAACCCCAAGATGGGGTTTCTTAAGAAAGCCAGGGAAAGCCTAGGGAAAGAGATAAAAACTGGCTTTAGACACTCAGATGTTGGATACTCTGAACATGGCCTACATCATGAAGCTGGTCACCAGTGTGGGTCATTCGTTAGCTACAGGATTCCCTTGAATGGACCAAGATCATCTGAGTTTTCACTGTACCACAGTCACAACAACTGCGGATGAGGGTCCTTGTTGGGACAAGGAAAACACCTTCCATATTTAATCATAGGAGACAATGGAGCTAGGATGGCATGCTTGGTTCATTTGGGAAACAAAACTGTGAGGCACATAGGAGGTCCTGAAGAGATGGTAGACATAGTGGTCCCTGCCCCTCAGTACTTAGAATCTTGCAGGTGGGACAAAAGCACCTATAATGGGTTGTCACTTGAGGCAGGCAATGATAGACACTTGGTGATATGCACGTGCTTGATCTTGCTCCAAAGTAGAGGAGAATATAAGAGAATTATAGATATGGCATGCTGTGCTTGTCCAGGCAAGGGAGTGATCACACTGGCCCTAGTCTTAGACTCAGAAAATCTTGCTTTATTAAAGAGGTAACATGGGAGCATAGCCTGAGGATGAAAGAGATGCTGATGGGTGGTGAGTGGCCTCCCAGGCAGAGGAATCAACAGAGTGAAGTCATCATCCAGAAAAAAATGGAATTAATAAATTGGAGATTGCCTAAAATAAATCCACAGCAGAGCTAGAAATAGAAACATAGGAGTTCTAGGTTTTGGTATTTTATTCTCAACGTTAATTGAATTTTTATTATCCTCCCATTACCTTAGAGAAAACAATTTGAACTCCTGGGGGAAAATAATGCTGTATAAACAGAAGGCACTGAAATAAATAGGTATATTAGTGTACAAAGGATAGTCGTTTAAGTCTGTTCAAACCCTAATAATAAGAGTTGACTGTCATAAACAGCATTACATACAAGGCTCATGTTCTACCTGGGCAAGCTCTGTGTGGGATGTGTCCTTCAGGAGACCAATGACTAGAAGGACTGAGAAATGTTTAGGTCAACTGGGCTTCTCTGTTCTTCTCCTTTTTTGTCTCTTATAGGTCAACAATGAACGGTTGTACTTGCCCCTGAAGTTAGGACAAGGGAAGATAAACATCTTTTCGTTCGGCTTTCATGTGGTTGTGGAGACTGACTTCGGCCTGAAGGTTGTGTATGACTGGAAGACATTCCTATCCATCACTGTCCCCCGGAGCATGCAGAATGGCACCTATGGCCTATGTGGACGCTACAATGGCAATCCTGACGATGACCTTGAGATGCCCATGGGGCTGCCTGCACTGAGTATCAATGAGTTTGGGCAGAGCTGGGTGAAGAGGGACACCTTCTGCCAGGTGGGCTGTGGGGACCGCTGCCCATCCTGTGCCAAAGTTGAAGGTTTCTCCAAAGTCCAGCAGCTGTGTAGCCTGATCCCCAACCAGAATGCTGGGTTTGCCAAATGTCACAGCAAAGTCAACCCCACCTTCTTCTACAAAAACTGCCTGTTTGACTCCTGTATCGATGGAGGTGCAGTACAGACAGCCTGCAGCTGGTTACAAAACTATGCCAGCACTTGCCAGACTCAAGGAATCGCAGTGACTGGCTGGAGGAACTACACGTCCTGCTGTGAGTCCTCCTCCTATCTCTCTTTCTTGCTCCTTCTTGTTTCCGATTGATGTGGGAGACTGGTCCTCTAACTCCATAGAAGTGAGGGCACATTAGGAACACTGACTTCAGCATACGCACTTTGGAACTCAGCCTCACTACCTGAAACAGAAGGTGTAACCTCCTACAGTCTTCTTTCTTTCTTTGTAGAGAGGGCTCAACACCACAGATTTGATGGGTTACCCTGGAGGATGGAATGAGACTACATATCTAAAGCTCAGAATATCACATGCTGCATTTGAACTCCAAACACACAATAAAAAGCTTCCTAGAGACTAACAGGGGAAGAGTCAGTGGTTCTCAACCTTCCTAATGCTGCGACCCTCTAGTATGGTTCCTCATGTTGTGGTGACCCTCAACCATGAAATTATTTTCATTGCTACCTCATAACTATAATTTTGCTACTATTGTGAATTGTAATGTAAATATCTGATATTCAGGATATGTGATATGTGATCCCTGTGACAGGGTCATTCAACCCACAAAAGAAGTCGCAACTCACAGGTTGAGAAACACTGCTCTTGAACCTCATGGGTCCATCGTTTCATATGTGTGTGTGTGTGTGTGTGTGTGTGTGTTAGTCTTTGTGACTGTAGAACATGGTAGAATATTAAAAGCATTTGAAAAGGGAGTTCAGTCCATGGATTCAAGCCTCAACTTTGTCATCAAGGATCAGTGTAACCTTGAAGTAACTCACATCCCCTTCCTGGTACTCAGCTTCTTCTCTGAAGAGGAGCCATAATGCTACCTGAACCATTTATGCACAGAAACACTAGAAGGATCAAATTAGGTCATTAGAATCCTAGCACACAATACATGTTAGGTATTATATTAATGGCTTACAGTGGTTAAACCCACTGCTAAATACCCTATCAACATTATTTCATTACTTCTTTACAATAACCCTATTAGACAAGGAAAAACTGAAGCTTAAAGGAATGAAGTAACTTGAATAAGGTTAGACAGTCTCAACAGCAAGGTCAGGATTTGACTCTCGCCCCAACACCCATGCACTACACTAGTGGGCAACAGGAGAGTGAGCTAGAGAATTCATCTACATTTAGCATGTGCACATAGGAAAAGGCTGGTGGTGAAATAAATCACTGTGAGTCTTTAGTTAACCTGCCATGGCCTATTTTCCTACCCCAGCCTCATTAACTATAGCACATTTCTTTGTATAAAAGGTCTGATTGTACAAAATAGCTACAAATTAATGCTGCTTGGTCGGAGTTTTAAATAAGGGGTACAGCGGGATCCACAAAGAACAAACTCATTTTTGTCCTGGAAAGGGGAGATTTAGGTACAGAGCTGTTGTGGTTTAATGATCAGTTGGTCTGCATTTCACACACAGCCGTTGGATTCATGGAAACTGGGGTGGGCAGAGGAGGGAGGGTAAAGAGTCCAAGATTATATCATTCAAGTTCAGTTCTTGAGCAAGGAAGGTGGGGGACATGATATCTGTGGATGACTGTCCAGAAAAATCAGTCTCTAGTGTCTTCAGTTATATATATATATATACACACACACACACACACACACATACATATATATGCCTATAAAAAGTCTGGGCCTAGAGCAATGTCCAGGTCTCCTGGGGATTTATTGGAATCAGTAGAGTGGGACTTGTGTTCGACTTCCTCTGAATCTGAAAACCATGAAAACCATGCTCTTGGCAGAGAGACCTCAGCCTGGCAGAGGATCAGAAAACATATATGGGAAGGAAGCTGAGCCTGATTCTTCTTGAGAGGTCTGTCACAGTCAGCTCTCTCTCTCTCTCTCTCTCTCTCTCTCTCTCTCTCTCTCTCTCTCTCTCTCTCTCTCTCTCTCTCTCTCCTTGCTCTGGGTTGACTGACACGGGATGGGCAGGGAGCTTGGGGAACAGACAGGTATAATGAATGACAAATGCCATCATGCTAGCTGTGACAAACAAGGGAATGCCTTAAGGAGCTGACAGCCACAAGAACTCTTCCCCAACTACTGGGTGTCAGCTTTTGTCACTCATGGGAAGGAAAAAGAATTGAGTTAGGGAGCCTGATGATGACCCCTCATCTAAGGACAAAGTTACTCTGTGATGGAGCTTGACTAGTGATAGAAGCTATGAAGATGGTTTCTCATTTCTTCCTGTCCTCCATACCATGTACATGGGTTTACCTAGTCATAGAGACATCTAATCATGGCATTGAGACTCAAGTCTGCCCGCCTCCACCTCAGCCTGGGATACCAACTCTGCTGTAGACCAGCTTTCCCTGGTTTCTCCCAGGCTGACACATGGTTCCCAGTGCAGAGTGGCTTATTTTTTCTTTGTTGGCATTTTGAAACGGGAGTAAAGACTCAAAAGACAGGGTAGGTAGGAGGATGGTGGTCATGAATCATAATGAAAAAGAAGAAAATACTTGAGAGCAAGCATATCCTCTGAAGATGGCATGTGGGCAGGGGAGGGGAAAAGGCATGGCTGCAGGTGGCTTAGCTCTCCCATTTGAGACATTCAAAAGAAAGCCTGGCCTGATGAGCTCCTTTGTATCTTAGGTGACTTTGACCTCTGGGAAGTTGGGGTCATCATGCCTCTAAAAGTTAACCCAATTTATTAGTCACGAGTTAGGTATAAGAATGGTACTTTCAGGGGAAAAAGGGGGGTTAAACCAAATTGCCCATTTGTCGTGTGCTGTATTGGTAACAAGGTAGAGTGCCAATTTTTCTCAACAATATTGGCTGTTCTTATCAATGAGATAATTTATTACTCAATTACCTTATTTGTAAACGCACCGAAAACCTCTCTACCCACGTTGAACAAATGGCCTTGGAAAGAAAGCAAGAGATAAATTGTCTTAATTACTAACCCCGCCTAGAATTCCACCAGCCAAGGCTGTTGTGCTAATTTTAGTCACTCTGTGAGGGACTTGGAGCAAGAGATACTGAGAACATGGTAAAAGGCACAGACCATAGCTAAGTGCTCCACAGCTCTCACCATTTTCCTGGCCCTATTCAGGATGTAGCATGTGGACTTGTGGACCCCTTCTTTAAGGGAAGCTGAGAAGGAGGTAATGTCCATACAGAGAACAATTTAGGGAAGTGGGAAGTATGGAGAGAGAGAGTTGCCCTGCTGAGTATCAAGAACTGCTGTCTCTCTGACCCATCTCTAAGTGCTTGGCAGATCATCAATCAAAATTGATTAGCATCATTGTTTTGGATTTCCCTTCTATCAAATTTTAGCAACTAAGGATTTGTTTTACCTATTTCCTTGCAAACTCAACAAATTCTTGTTGATTAGTTTTTAAAAAATGAATTGCTACAACTATTCCTATCATCAGTGATACCATCAAAGCCATCGAAGTCTCAAGTATTTTGTTACTCATGGAAAGAAAAGAAAAGGAGAGGAGAGGAGAGGAGAGGAGGGGGAAGGGGAGGGGAGGAGAGGAGAGGAGAGGGAGGAGGGGAGGGGAGGGGAGGGGAGGAAAGAAGAGGGGAGGGAAGGATGAGCTAGTAGCTTACAAACTATCTCATTGGGAAACTTACAAACTTCTCATGGGAAGAGAGCTGCAGTGCCATCCCCATTTTATAGGGGAGAAAATAAGTTCAGAGAGCATAAGAAACTTGTGCAAGGTGACCCTGTCAGTTAATGGCAGAACCAGGGTTCATAGCCTGGTGAGTCTGACTCCAGACTTGGGCTTGTCCATTCCATCCCAACCCATTCCTGCAGTCCACACAGGCAGTTTTAAATAAGTCTACTGGCCTGAACCAGAGCCATGTTCTTGACCACAGTACACATGAGCAGTCATCAGTCTCCAGCTCTCTGAGGCTGGAGAATTTAGAGGGGAAAGAAGTAATAAATCAGTATTTAAAATGTGAAAATTTAAAATTTTGACAGTTGGGTGATTATTGGTCACCTACCATGTTTTCAGTGCTGTTTGATGCCAGAGAAGAATCCAAAGTCTTCCCAGATATGAAAATGACTATATTTTACTATTAATACTCTATATTATACTATTAATCAACTAACTAATAACCAGTATTAATAGTCTCACAGGAACAAGTTAACGAACACAAGCTAACAAAAACATAACAGTGATGGGAAGGGCAGCTGCCGAAAGATGAGCATGTCAGAAAACAACAACAACAACAACAACTCAACAACAACAACAACAACCCCAAAGTACTATAATGAAACAAAGGAGTTTGCCCCACCCCCAATCACACACACAGTCAAAGCTATTAAACAAAACTAGATAAATTTGACCTCATAATTTTTTTTAGATCTCTATAGGGCAAAAACATAATTTAAAAAAATACAATTTTTTAAAAAGAAGAAGCAAAGTCAGAGACAAGTGATGAATACTTTATAATACATGTAACACACTAAAGTGTGTTTTTAATTTATAAAGAGCACTTACAGTCTAATAAGAGGAAACTTCAACAACACTGTGTAATGGATGAGAGAAGGCAGTTAGTTCACAGGAGACAGAAAAATGATTGTAAACAAATGAAACGATAGCAAGTCTCAAAGAAGTGTGAAGTAAATGCACACACAGCAGAAAGAGATTTTTTTCTTTTACTTTTCACATTTCCAGAAGTCAGAAATCTTGGGTTGCCATCACTGAAACCTCAGGATAGCAAATCTTTGTTCCTTGGTACAACCTTCTTCACTCACAGGGTAGCTCAGTGGGATCTGCCAAAGACTTAGGGGGCGGAAGCACAGCTCAGTGGCAGAGTGAGGCTTGGGTTGGAGATCCAGCACTGCAGCAGTAGAAGTGGTAGAAGTGATGATGATGATGATGATGATGATGGTGGTGGTGGTGGTGGTGGTGGTGGTAATCGGGGGGTTACCTATCCTTGCTTAAAAATTTCACTTCTAGGAAGTTATTCTATAGCCTAACATAGGTAGGGAAAAATACATACCATGAGATTCAGACAAAACCCACACACCATGAAGTGGTACAAAGACAATTCAAGGCTGAATGGAAGAAGTATTGTCAGAAAAAGCAGGAGAAGGTTTGACAAGGTATAGCATGGTTTGTAAATTACGCTCCCATTCATGTGAGAAACCAAAACTGTGGATAAGGTACACACATGTCTATGTGCATAGACAATTTATGCAAGAATCCACTGGAATTTGTTAGTGATTGTACCTAGGCCATTTATATTTTCTATGACCTGAGGGTGGTATCTTTTGAACTAGACTTTAAAACCTATATAAGAACACTGTGGTAGTGCTTCTATAAATATGTTCATGTATTAAAATCCTTAGGACTATGCACTCTACAAGGTTCTATTTACCACTCTGATGAAAGATAACCCCCTCCAAACCTCTTCCATAGATTATAGAGACATTTCCACATAGATGGCTGTTGTGCATTTAGTATGCATTGATTAAGAGAACAGCTGCTACAAAATTCTCAAGCAAGTCTTGCTGTAATGATTGGTTAATATTTATTGAACACTGTGTGCCCAGAGCTCTTCTGATAATGCTGTGCTGTTGGTACCTGCACTACGTACACAAAGAAGCTGAGGCTTGACACCTAAATGACCTGTCTGCATTTCATACTAGAACTCAACAGTATTCGCCAGCACTTTATCTGCCTTCCATAGCCACAGTTTTAGATGCATCTCAGGACATAGAATGTACTGATCCGGGTCAAGCTGCCCACATGCACATATGCACACATTTTCAGAGGTTATGTGGCTCAGGGGTCTCTTGCTGATAAACCACTGGTTTAGACTAAAGGGTCTATGGAGGTTTGCAGGGAAGAGTGAGTGGCATTTTCTAATAGGAAGAGGGCACTATCCCATGATTCTCTAAGTGGGACAGAAAGAATGGGGAGTTTGGGTAAGCAGGGTGTGAAGAATATTGGTACGAATGAAGCCCGAGAGGCTGGGCTGGTGTGCACACCTTGTTTAGCCCAAGTTGGGATTCCTTGTGGCCAGTGGGTTTTCACAGTGGCAGGCAGTAGAGATCGCAAAAAGCCAACACTAACGAGAGGACAAAGATTACGGAAGGATACTCTAGCCCCTTCCATCTGCACATACCAGCCTGTTGTTTAAGCAATAAGAAATCAGGCAGAGTCTCTTCATAAGCAAAGAGCATGGGCAAGGGAAAGTGGCCAGTCCCACACTTCTTCCCTCATCCTAGGCCTTTGACCTCCCAGACTGAGGCTGGGGGAAAGCCTGCTCCTTGTGACTTGACTAGTCCCTTCTGTTCCAGCGGTCACCTGCCCCCCCAACAGCCACTATGAGAGCTGTGTGAGCGTCTGCCAGCCCCGCTGCGCCGCCATCCGCCTGAAGAGTGACTGTAATCACTACTGCGTAGAGGGCTGCCAGTGTGACGCAGGCTATGTCCTCAATGGCAAGAGCTGCATCTTGCCCCACAACTGCGGCTGCTACTCGGATGGCAAATACTATGAGGTGGGTACAGGAGGTGGCTGACCTCTTCCTCCACACCAGACTGGCTTCTCTCTAAGGCCCAGGGCACAGTCAGAACTGGCCAGGTCCTCTGCTCCATGATGATGAATGTGCAGTAGGTGAGCAGAAGCTGAGACACTGAGAATGGAAGTAATGTTCTGAGGACTTGGAATCTCCGCCAGACCTCAGGCTCTGTATGAGCAAGGCCTCCTCCTCTTACTCCTTTCTCTAGGCCCTTCTTTGGACTGCATCCCTGTAAATCTTGGTCTGAAAGCTTCTGATGGGACTCTAGTTTGGAAATACAGTGGCTGTGAATCTGACATTTGTAGCTGTCTCCGCTAAGGATGTTTTTAAGCAGAAAATATGGGGCTGAAGGCTGGGAGGGGTGGCCTTCCCTCTCCAGCTATTGAAGCTCCCACACATGTGCCATTTGTCATTCTGATATCATTCCTAGAAAGGCCCCAAGTGCTAACCTCCTGGCTTCATCCCGCCCTTTCCTTCTGGGGTGGAGGCGGAGTGCTGATGAAGGTCCCCTCCCCCACACTCCCCTCACACAAGAAAACATATTTGCTTGCTAAATCATTTTGCTGTTTCAAATTGGGGAGGAGGCAGTGCTAGGGATAGAACCCAAGTTCTCGAACACCCTAAGAGGCATGCCACTAAGCCTGTAATATTTAACTTGCCATAACACCAAACTAAGAAAGAAAAAAAAAAAAACTCGATGAGAATGTCTTTAGCAAGTCATTCTGCCTCAAGCTTAATCTTCGTTTAAATGTGCTTGAGTAGACCATTGGCAGGCACTGGTGGTGTGGAAGCCACTACACAAGTGGCATAGTGGAAGAGGCTGAGAAAGTGTGTTCCCTGACTTCAGGCACTTAAAAATACCTATTCAGGAGAGAAACAAAAATTATGCTTTAAAGAAGGGAACGATTACAAAATAACATATCAACAAGTGAAAAATGATACCCTGCCGAGCAGATCAATTTTAAATGAAGGTGGGAGCTCTTGCCAGAAATCTAATTGAAGTGTCTGAACTGGAACTCAACTAGGCAAAAATAAATAATGTCTCCTTTCTGTAAAGATGCATTGACTCATTTGCGATTGACTGAGCTGCCTTTATTTGGGGAATAAATAAAAGAATAGAAATGTAGGCATTATGCTCCATTTCGTTTTCATTGGAAAAGACATTTGGAGGTTATATTAGAGAGAATAGTAGAACTAACAAGAGGGCTTCTCAGAAGGGCTGGGGCCCACGTTAACCCTTAGGAAGATCACTCAAAGGGAAGAGGCAAAACACGTGGAAGACAGTAGTTCTGTGTTCTCCTCATCTGCGTGCCATTATAACCAGGCTCCAGATTCAAAGAGCACATTTCTAAACTCTGCTCCCAGCCTGGCCATGAGTGTTTCTCAGCTGTGTCATGCAGCCCTCAACAGGGATCCTAAATGTCAGTGTGGCCAGAAGGAACAGGACTAGCTCCCTCGCTGTTGGAGGAGTGATGTTGAACTGACTGTGTCATTTCTCTGACCTTCTGCTTTCCTATGAATGAACTCTGGCTGGCAGTGCTTCTCAGTGTGGGGGCGGGGTAGGGGTGATCATCTGAATGCCCCGGGCTACTTGCCCAGCCTTGGTACCTGGTACCCAATCCTTCAATGATCAGTGGTTCCTGTTGTTATGGTGGTTCTTATTCTCTTGAGAAACATTTTGTTTTAAAAAAAAAAAGTCCAGGCATTTTAATGAAATGGTGCATATAAAAACACTTGGAATCCTCTAGAAAGGCTCATAACAACCCTTGGCAGCTATTAGTACTATAAGCATTATTATCTGGTTTTCATCAGAAAGTCAGTGGGTTTTGACAACAGCTTCTATCTGAGAAGTGGCAAAGTCACAGAACAAATAATCCACATCCATTTGCCTCAATTCAAACAAGCTCCGAGGCTTTGTTTATACAGCAGATTTCCTTGGTAATCGAGAGAGAACACATCTAGTCATTAGCATGTAGGGTAATCACCCAGCTGTCGTTGTCATGTCTAATTAAGGTAAAGAAAGCAGCGTGGGGCCAGACACTTCCTTTTGATGCTGGCTCCACAATCAAGTTCTTGTGTGGATGGGTTATTTACCCCCGATCATATCCACAAACATCGGCTTATTTTTCTTCCTTCCCACCGATGTAATGTCTGTGTTCTTATCAAACAGAGGCCAGACCAACCACTCAATTATTGTATAAATCTGATAAGAGAAATGAAGTCAGTTCATGAGGCTTTGGGGACCCCAAATATGTTACAGATCTAGAAGGAGCAAGGACCTGACTTCTAATGTCTTCACTCCGAGGATAAATGACATCCTGTTCAGAAGAGCTTGCCCTCGGTTCACCCTTGAATCTGAGTCACAATCAGTCAATATGAGGGTATTGTTAAATCTGTGGTTAAACAGAAAATAGTGGTCAGACAGAATCGTAGGCCCCTTTATGTATCTTCAAACATCTTTTCTGGATAGGATTGTTTGGTAAATTGATATAAATTACACATCTATGATCCAAAAATCTGAAATCCAAAATGCAGTGCCCTTGGAGCACTGACATGATGCTATAAGAAAAAAAAAAATTCACACTATGAAACTTTGACACAAGATGTGTAAAATATTGCATTCAATTATCAGGCTGAGTGTAGAATGGATGTATGAAACATAAATGAATTTCATGTTTGGACCTGGGTCCTATTCCCAAAATATCTCATCACATATATGCAATTACTCGTAAGCCAAAAAACTCCTAAATCTAAACTTGGCACTTATTACAAGCCATGCTCATCCTGAAGGCACAGTGTGGTCATCTCTCTTGCTGTCTACTTATTGGGGTCTTCACATGTGGATGGCCGTGAGTGTTTCTCGATATTCCCAATGTAGAGCAAGTACAAGATTAAGAATATAAACTCTATGGAGTAGAACCGTGTCAACACATTGTTGCCCATCTTCGGAGGAATATACAATAACGGTTGCTTCCTGTTAAGGAGACACCGTGCTATAGGCATTTTAACACTTTTGTATCATCTTCTGAAGAAGGCTGAGGGCTGGGACTGACTTGTAAGTGGCCTGACCCCAGAGCTTTTCTTTATGATGCTAGCTAGACACATTACCTTTAGCACATACAGAGAGATAGAGGCACTTGCAATAGAAGTAAATCAGAAATCAGCTGAAGTGAGGGACGTGCTTGGGAGTGTGAGTATTAGGAAATGAAATAAACGATTGATCATGCAAGTTGATTATCACTTTCTTTCGACTGGTTGAGGTTTAAAGCATTGGCCTCTCATTCCCAAGTGAATTTAAATTTCATCCTAAAGTGGAGCCTTTTTTGTCTTTTTTAGAAGCCTGATTTTCAGGCTTAAGGAAAGAAAATCTACAATGTATTTTTCTTCTTCACCCAGTTCCAGCAGCTAGCTGCACATTCAGGTAGGCTCTGATTAGTTCAGCAACGCCAGCCATAAAAACTCCAGAGTCCTTGATTGAGACCAATAAACTCTAAACTGAGTATTATTTGGCCTTCCGAATTGTATCAATGGGATGAGTGGTTGAATGAAGGCTCTCCTTCCCTCCACTCTCCGGTGCTAACCTCAGCTGCATTAAAGGGAGGCTAGGCTGGGTTTGGGGGTCTCCAACCCTGACTGCGGTCAGTGTTCACAGTTTAACTAGAACGACACCTCTCTTCCAGCCCAAGCAGCTGTTCTGGAACGGGGACTGCACGCGGCGTTGCCGCTGTTTCAGGCGCAATCTGATCCAGTGCGACCCTCGCCAATGCAAGTCAGATGAGGAGTGCGCCCTGCGCAGTGGGGTGCGCGGCTGCTTCAGCACCAAGACCTCCTACTGCGTAGCGGCAGGGGGTGGTGTCTTCCGCACATTCGATGGTGCCTTCCTGCGCTTCCCTGCCAACTGCGCCTTCGTGCTCTCAACCATCTGCCAGAAACTGCCAGACATCTCCTTCCAGCTCATCATCAACTTCGACAAGTGGTCCTCGCCCAACCTCACTATCATCTCACCAGTCTATTTCTACATTAACGAAGAGCAGATTCTCATCAATGATCGGAACACTGTCAAGGTGACAAACAGGGTTTTGAGTCTTACAAAATGAGCCAAGGGAAGCTGGGGTGTGGTAGCTGGCTGTTCGTTGCCGCTTATCCCAAATAACTGAGTTGAAGAATAGTAATGAATTGCTCCAAATATCCTTGCATCAGAGAATTGAAGCATGCAGTTTCTGTGGGTGTAAGAGTGGACCACTGCCTCTGTCGGTGATGTTTCCAAAGGCAGGAAACTTAGCGTCTCAGGCTGTAATGACATCAGGGTAGCAATCGAGCTCCAGGAGATAAAATGGTAGATAAGTCAGCTTTTGCTCTGGATTAATTTCTAAAAGGCATCTCATTAGCTTTTAAGAGCCATTGCAGTTATTCTTGGCCTTGCCCACGTATTCTAAGATCAACCCTCATTTCTGCCATACTTTCTCTATAAAGAGAAGGTAAGCACTTGCTTGTGAAAGCAAGGACCTAAATAAAGCCCAGCGGAGCAAATGGTGACTTTCCAACAGAAAGGAAATGTCGAATTTATCTTAGATCGATTCCTCCTCAGGGCCATTGCCTTGGTTGGTTTTGCTTATAAAGACCTGTATGTAAATACATGTGAAGGACCTACTGACCCCCATAACTAATATTTGCTTTGAATACTCTACTCACTCTACTTAGGAAGTATCTAACTTGCCCTATTTAACTATTGAGTTCCAGTCAGTTATACCAGACCGGTCATATCAGGTTGACCCAAAAGATGGAGCCAGGCTCCCTCACAGTGAGCTCAGGTAAGAGGTGGGATATGAGGAGGAGAGAGCCACACTGACATGTTCTGGAATATAGTGCCTCTTATCTGCCTTCCACAACCAGCTCAGCTAAATCTAGCACTCAGTACACCTTTATTTGAAGAGTCATCAAATAGCTTAGTATACAGTGTCAGGCAAGAGGCTTGCTTTTTGCAAGCTTAAAAGAAAAAAACTCTGGGTTTTACTGCTGGCTTTTAGCTTCCAGGAGAGCTGCTACTGTTTTAGACACCCTGATTGCATTCGCACATTGGCCAGTTCAGACCTAGCTGCATTGGCCAAGAAAACAAGAGAAGGTGAAAGTGACCATCAGCAGAGCCAGACAGATATCACTGATGAATGACACCCCAAGTTAGCCAAAAAGTAAAGAGATTTTTTTCTTTTAAAGCCATCTTTTTTTTTTTAATGGAACAGCAATACTAATAACCAGAGGGGGGGAAATCCAATTTATTTTGTAAGTACAGGAAAAGCATATTATATCCTGTCTCAAGGGCTAAGAAATGTTATAAAAAGCAGGAAAATGACAAATGCAGAAAATATTGTGTTTATAAGACGTCTGGGAAGGCTTCAGGTTTGCACATTATAAACAAGGAAACCATAAACAGGGTAGTGTTCCCCAAGTCCATTGTAACAAGGTTGGACTCCCCTTAGAACAAGATTATGATGTCATTTTCAGTAATTGGTAGATGTTGGTGTAAGTTTAACACATATACACAAAGAAATCTATCCACTCACGGAGGGCAATTCAATTCTAATGTTTTCTTCTCTTTTCACTCCTATGTTCCCATAGTTTGCCTCCTGTGGGGAAATAGCAAGTGCATGTCCTTAAATTCTAGTGCAGGAGCTGTCAGACTATGGCCTGTGGCCAATCTACTTGCTGTATCTGTATGTTAGTGTGTGCACACACACGTGTGTGATCTGGCATTTGTAGAGGCCAGAGGACAACCATAAATAAAGGTGCCACCCACTTTTATTTACTTATTTGATTTTGGAGACGAAGGTCTCTCACTAGCTTGGTACTTGACCAGTAGGCTAGACCATCTGCTCCCCCAAGTCCCGGGGATTCTCCTTTTTTCAGCTTCTCTAACTCTGGAATTATAAACACAAGCTACCATGTCCAAGCATGCCCTCACGCTTTTGAGCAAAGCGCTTTGCTGACTGAGCTGTGCCCCTAACCTATCTGACTTTGTAAATAAAGCTTTATTGGAAACCACTTTGATACCCATGGTGGCTGATGGCCCAGCACAAGGGCTGAGTTGAATAACTGTGGTAGAGATCACAGAGCCTGTAGAATCTGGTTCTTTGCCAAAAAGATTGGCTTCCTGTCTCTCTGGCTCCAATAGGTGAATGGCACGCAAGTAAATGTTCCATTTATAACGGGCTTGGCAACCAAAATCTACAGCAGTGAGGGGTTTCTGGTGATCGACACCAGCCCTGACATCCAGATATACTACAATGGTTTCAATGTCATTAAAATCAGCATCAGTGAGAGGCTGCAGAACAAAGTGTGTGGCCTCTGTGGCAACTTCAATGGAGACATGACTGACGACTATGTGACCTTGCGGGGGAAACCTGTGGTGAGCAGCGTGGTGCTGGCCCAGAGCTGGAAGACCAATGGCATGCAAAAGAGGTGTGTATACCCCAGCAGTTTAAACTGCAGACTCATTGCTCCTGTCTCCCCCACGTCCACAGGAGCTGTGAACAGGAGCACAGTTCCTTCGGCATCCATCTCCCTTCCTGTCACATAGAACTTTGAGTTTAGCCTTTGGGGTTTAGGTACCTTGGAGACCCCAATCATTTTACCAACAGTGGGAGCTGGGTTTAGGTGTTATGATTCTAAATTATCAAGTAATTCTGCTCTCAGCTACCCAGAAGAGTGTCCCTAGGGTTAGAAGTGGAAGCTATCACCAGCTATCTACCTGGGACTTAGGAGCCCCTACTAGGAATAGGATGAAGAGCTTCAGAAGACACTCTTCCCAGAAGGCTTGGCGGATGTAGACAAGAGCTGTTGTGAATGAAGAGAGCCTTGTAGAAAACATGGGTTACAGAGTAACTACCAGCCTCTTCCTCTCTGGCTGGCTGAGACAGAGCTAAACAAGTTATTGCAAAGGATCTTGATTTAGAATCCCTCTTGGCTGGAGAATCATGTGGACCCCTTTCTGGCTCTGTAAACATGCTTCTGCTTTCTGACATTCCTTTGCTTCCACCATAGCCCAATCCCTCAATCCCTTCATTCCCTGCATGTCGAATACCATCCAAGTACCCAGCTATAGAAAGGGTGCTCCAAGCACCTGGCCTTGCCCTAAGCAAACACTGAATAATAGATCATTTGTTAAGATTATTCTGTGAAATAGAAAGGACCCAGACCAGAGAAGGACCTTAGCACCTTACTGGGTATCTTTCTTTACTTGGAGAAACATTCTAAGTGGTTTATCTGCATAGAACTCCTGTGAGTACCAAGCCAGGACTAGGTCCCCTGCCTCCTAATTTGGCACTGCCTCCCTCAGCCCCACTCAAGTAGAGTGCTCACAGGTATAACAGGTGCTCTCAGGACATTTATTGAGCAAGGTCTGAGTCTCCCACAGGTGCCCGAGTTTCTGTTTTCATCTTACTTTGTTTTCCTCTGCCTTTCTTCACTTTCTCCTTCTATGAACTCAACTGCACACAGCTCCCTTACGAAAGTTATGCTTTTGATCTCAGACAGCTAATTTGGAGCTGGCTAGAAGCTCCTGGGTTTCTTTATGGGTCTTGAATTCCACAAGCACCATTCCTGTTATTCTGGCAATATTCTGTTAATGGTTATGATGTCAATGATATCAATGAAATATACTGAAGTAGGAATGGCTGTTAGATCAATACCTGTTGGCATGTGGCACTTTGGCTGCTAGTTCATTCTGGCATTTTATCTGTACTCTATCCCAGTGATGAACAATAGACATTGTTTCACTTTTTTTTTTAAGTGGATAGAGACTTGGCTTTCCTAAGGTCATGTTTTCAGTCAGCATTGATATCTGCCTATCATATAAATGTCAGGGCTAGCTCAACATGTACAATAGATGTGGTTTTACCTTCTATGGGAGAACTCAGATGGTTGTTTCTGCTTCACTTATTCTGACCAGACCTCTCGCCCCCAGCTGCAACGAGCTACAGTTCTCACAATACGCAGCCACGTGTGACAATGTACATATCCAGGCCATGCAGGGTGATGGTTACTGCCTGAAGCTCACAGACATGAAGGGCTTCTTTCAGCCCTGCTATGGGCTCCTTGATCCCCTCCCCTTCTACGAGTCCTGCTACCTGGATGGCTGCTACAACCACAAGAAGTTCCAGCTGTGCGGCTCCCTGGCTGCCTATGGCGAGGCCTGCCGCTCCTTCGGTATCCTTAGCACCGAGTGGATTGAGAAAGAGAATTGCTGTAAGAGAATTCTTTTATTTCTGTGGGTACCATGGGGGTAACATTGTCTGATGCCAAGTCTACCCCATATTTACTTACCTATCTGCCCCATGGGGTGGAGGAGAGAGGACTGTGAGATGCCCCTGAGATTCAAAGGGGGGGGCATTTCTAGGGGAGCCTGACCCACCTATAGCCCCTGTCCAGTGATGGAATTTGAAGAGGGAGTCAATGACTAGACTCTGGCTCTGGGAAGCACCCATTTATTGACTTCATGGAAGGACTTACCTAGTCTGGGACTCCTGGCTGTCTTACTTCTCAACCCAGCTCTACCATGACTTCCCTATTGGAAAGGGAAATTGCAAATGACAAGAGAAGCTGGATTGAGCTGGCTCCATCTGGCTTCAAAGAACCTGCGGATGGATATCTATAGGGTCCATATGTTAAACTAGATGGTGAAGTAATAACTTCTAGTTCATGCATTGTTTTCTGCAGTGAGAAACTTCAATGCATGTAGTGTTTCCATTATTTTTACTGTGTCAGTTAAATAAGTGGAATAAATCCTAATGTATACACACACACATAAGTGGGTACTGTGTATATGTATGCCCATACAGCATGAGAGTGTGACTGACACAATATGTGTGTGTAGCCTGACAGACACTACCAATCCTGTGTGCATCTAAGAGCCAGTGTGTGTCCAGGACCATTGGCAAATCACACATACACACTGGTGAGTCTATAGAGTAAATATGACTAAGTGTGGACGCACAGTCAATTCAGAAGCTAAACAGGACAAATGGTATAGTTAATTCTAATATACATTTGGTAGTTTCAGAAACTGTTAGTCTGTTGGAAATCTGTTTGGTAACTAATATTTTACTCTACTGTGTTCATAAGAAACACATTGTAAATAATGTTAAAGTTAAGTGAATTTTTTTGAAATTTGTCTGCCTATAGCTATACACACACACACACACACACACACACACACACACACACACACACAAGCTTTTCTGCCAGAGGGTATTCTTACCTTGTGTGTCAAATGAGAAGTGGACGACTACATTTTGGGATGAGCTCTTCCGGTGGGCCTGTTCACTGTTCCCGTTCTCTTTGATCACTGTCTATTGTATTAGCCATTGACTCCTTTTGCTAACTGTCCTGTGTTCTTGTTCCTGTGCCACACAAGGAATACATTGGGTGAGTAGTGAAAGGGTCTTCGAAACAGGAAGCTTGAGGCTGGAGAGATGGCTCACTGGTTAAGAGCACTGACTGTTCTTCCTCCAGAGGTCCTGAGTTCAATTCCCAGCAACCACATGGTGGCCCAGAACCATCTGTAATAGGATCTGATGCCCTCTTCTAGTGTGTCTGAAGACAGTGACAGTGTACTCACATACATAAACTTAATAAGTCTTTTTTTTTAAAGGAAGCCTTTTCTAAATAAATATATTTAATTAATGCTGATAGCTTATCTCATTCATCTTTCTAGAAATTGCAGCCTGAGTCTGAGCCATTCCTGCACTCTCACTATGGACAATTAGTTACTCACTAGAAGTGCTTGACAGCCGCATCAAGCAAGGTGTAGGTAGTAAAGGCTATATTTTAGAAAAGATTTTTTTTATTTTTATCTTATGTATGAGTATTTGTCTGTATATATGTATGTGCACCATGTGTGTGCCTGGTGTCTAAAGAGGACAAAAGAGTGAGTTGAGTTCTCTCTATCTGGGGTTGCAGATGGTTGTGAACAATCATATGGGAGCTGAGAACCAAGCCTAGGTCCCCTGAAAGAGTGGCAAATGCCCTCCGCTGCTGAGCTAGCTCTCCAGCTCCTGAGTTTTGTTATTAACCTTGTTTTTGTATGTCTCTGTGATGAAAACACTTAAAAATATACTTGCCTAGTAGTTTTAAAGCACCCAATGTCTTGTTATTAATTACTACAACATCTATGGTTGATCTTTTTATCTTATTTCTTGTAACTAACCTGTGTGACCTTTCTAAGCCCCAGAGAAACTCTCAAAGAAATCTTGGCTCATGACCATCAAATGTTTCCTTAGGAAAATGGCTATGGCATATTGAACACAGATTCTTCTCTCTTGAATGGAAAGGGATTTATCACATAAAGAAATGAATCTCTGAAAGCAGCAGTTCTCAACCTGTGGGTCTCGACCCCCTTGGAGAGTCACATATTAGATATCCTGCATAACAGATATTTACCTTACTATTCATAACTGCAAAAGTACAGTTATGAGGAAGCAATGAAATAATTTTATGGTTTGGCTGGTCATGACAATATGAGGAACTGTATTAAAAGGTTGCCGTGTTAGGAAGGTTGAAAACCAGTAAAAGGGAATGCTGTCAGTTAGTGAGTTTCCAATGGAGTCTGAATCTCTTGCAGAAAGAATCATCTCTTATAGGAATACTGTTCATGGCAACACAGTGGTGTTTTACATCCTCAAAGCTTTCATGTTACCTCTATTCTTTTTTCCTTTCAGCAAAACGGTACTGTTGATTGAATCAGAGAATTATGTATAGTTGTTGATTTGCCTATTTCTATAAAGTCAAGTAGATATTTATAGGGAAGGTACACCATGAATCAAAATAAAAAGTCTCAATATGAGGGGCCTCTCTGAGATCTTAGGAGTCTTAAGTTTTTGTTATTAAAAAATATTTATAATCTGTAATTAACAAATTAATTTTGTTACTAACAAATATTGAGATGGCTGGGAGCTAGAAACAGACAAATTGTTTGGATGTGACTTTTCTATAAAGACAAAAAATTCAAGTAATTATAATATATACAAAACATGTTAGATACAATATGGTGTGGTGGATATATTAACTGTGATGTGGTAGGGTAGGTGCAGAAATTATAGAATTACTTGGTAGATAAAAGTCTGTATTTTATTTCTAAAATGTCCCTTCCTAGATGACCTTGGATACGTTCTGGCTGTGAAATTGGGGTTGTAGTGCTCATCTCGGGAAGTATTTGTGAGAGCCAATCATGCTAATTCAGTTAAAGCTTGAGGCATTTGTGCAGAGCCATAGGAAATGTCCAGTCATCACTACTTGTCATTATTTTTTAGAGGTCACCCTGTCTGTCAATTTGCAGGGGCCCACCTGACCATTTCTAAGTGAACTGTGTCAAATCAAGTGTGATCCAATGCCTCTGTGTGTTGTGTGAAAATCAAATTGTGTGTTTCTGTGTTTTCTTTTTTAGCAGGAGTGGTTGAAGACCCCTGTGTTGGGGCAGACTGTCCCAACAGGACCTGTGAGCTGGACAATGGAGGAGAATTATGTGGCTGCATTGAGCCACCCCCCTACGGAAACAGTGAGTAACTAGCACATCTCCACTCAGGCCCATTGAGGAAGCTTATTGAGGGAAGTACCAGAGAAGGAGCTGTGTGCACTCCCCACTCTTCAGGAACCCAAAAGCAAAGCTTGCAAGAGCCAGGAAACAACTGGGCAGCCTTAGCGTAGGCTGATGTTCATCTCTGCATAGCTACATCATTTTCTTCAGTAGATTGTAACATGCAAATGTGTATGTGAATGGAATCAGTCAGAACCATGTGAGTCCAAGCAACATCAAAGAGATCCAAGGTGGTCTTCTCGACTCCCAAATAAGTAAAGTGCTTTGATGCCAACAACACAAGGAGGAGAGTGCCTGGTGCCTTAAGACTGACTTCAAGCCAACTTTATCTGGCTCGAAGATTTTTGTTCCTAGAGACACAGCTGAAGAAATGTTTGATGTGAACAGCAGCTAACTAGCACTGCTTCTCTTGTTTCTAACCTTAGCTTCCCAGGATTAGACATGACCTTATCTTCAGCTAAGTCCAATTGGATGTCAGCTTAAAGGGGATGTGCTCTGTCTTTTGACTCCATGATCCTTTCCAAACCAAGTAGCTCATAAGCATATATTAAAATTAGCATCACTTATGACAAAAGCCCAATTGATAGAATGTTCTATAGGAGGGGGCAATGCACCTCACCTAGGCACATGAAAATAGTTTTCTTTGTTCCTATAGTGCTTATTAAAGAGAAGAGCCCTCTGCTGGTGCTCACCGGGACTAGTGAGCCCTGAGTTTTCCTGAGCTAGGCTCAGTCAGGGTGGGTGGTAGAGTCAGGCCAGTACAGCTCTTCCTGGGGCATCTGGTCCCCAGCCAGACCACACTATGACATATTCTGTGTGTCACTTATACAAAGTACCTGCCACCAGTATGTGTGGGAGGAAGGCCACGGTTTCTCCAGAAAAGACAAAAGGCACTTTATTAGCATTTTTATCTTTTTAATAAGCTTCCACCAACGCCCAAGTTATTGCTTTGAATGAATTCCTGTACTCATTTGGTGTGATCAAAGCTTAATTGGAAATGCTTGCAGTCTCTGAGTGGAGATTGTTTCCTGCCTCTAAAGAAACATGACCATGGGTGGCCAGGCCCTCCCCTGCAGCAAGATGAGACTCCTGCTGACAGATTTGTCCCCCTGTTTCCACAGATTCCCATGACATCATTGATGCAGAGGTGACCTGCAAAGCAGCTCAGATGGAAGTGTCCATATCTAAGTGCAAGCTCTTCCAGCTGGGCTTTGAGAGAGAGGGTGTGAGAATCAATGACAGACAGTGCTCTGGCATCGAGGGCGAGGATTTTATCTCCTTTCAGATCAACAACACCAAAGGGAACTGTGGGAACATCGTGCAGGTGAGAAGAGCGCTAGGTGGAGGTAGTAGAGTTGTGCATCGATGATCCTTAAAGCCAGGGTAGTCTGCATAGAAATACCCTCATTGATGAATAGCCGAGAGACAGACTATGAAAAGATCAAAGGCAGAAAGACTGATCCTCATTTGGGGCTGAGTGGTTGAGTGAACAAAAAAAGAATTCTAAGTGGTACATTTCCTCCCTTGGTTTGCAATGCCCACTGCTGTCCTTTGTTCTCTATCTGTAAGACTTTCATCAGCTCTCTTATGCTTCTAGTGTCTTCCTAGGTAAATAGAGCCTCATCAAGCCATTTTAGGTCATACAGGTATTAGCTGAAGAAAGGAGCTGGATGTATATAAATACTGAAAGGCCCCAACGCTTATGTCGCAGTTCCCAGGATTTGGTTTAGTTAAGCATCTCACATCTCCTCTTGTCCCTTCCTGGGATGTAATAAAGACCACACCTGTGTTCATTGGTGCTCTCCTCAGAGGGAGAATGGATTAAGAAGGTGAGACTCTCCTGTTCAGTTGTACTTTGTACGTGTACCTGGTAAAAGGTTTGTTAGAAGGGAGATTTCAAGTTGAGGACTGAAAAAGAATTTCTGATTCAATTTATGCTTACCTGGCATTGCCGGTATCTCATGCATTCTCTAGCCCAAGTTCCAGCAGATATCTGATTGTAGTTGGAATTCAGTGAGTGGTACACAGAATCCACCCTCCTTAGGTACTCAAGGTTATCATCTGAAGGGCACTGCTCATATCTGTGG
Source organism: Mastomys coucha (assembly GCF_008632895.1). NCBI lineage: Eukaryota > Metazoa > Chordata > Mammalia > Rodentia > Muridae > Mastomys > Mastomys coucha. The sequence continues at coordinate 36,291,940 of NW_022196906.1, read as the reverse complement.
CAACACTGCTTTACCCCAGTTGGTGCGGAGGCTGGTTCCATGCTGATGTATTCTAGCCTCTGGGTTTGGTATGGAATGAAGCCATTTCTCCATAATTCCGGGAGATGGATTTTAAATGCTAACTGCATACTTCCGTGTTTAATGATTTCTGACCTTCCCTTGATCTGCAGTCCAATGGCACTCATATTATGTATAAAAACACAATCTGGATTGAAAGTGCCAACAACACTGGCAACATCATCACGAGGGACCGTACGATCAATGTGGAATTTTCATGTGCGTATGAGCTAGATATCAAGATCTCCTTAGACTCCGTGGTGAAGCCCATGCTAAGGTAAAGAACTTTGGGGCTTCTCTCCCACTTTCTCTCTTCTTGACAGCTAAGGTTAACAGCATCCAAAGAGCTAGCATTTGTCTTTGAAGCTCCAGGGACAATATAATTCATGTTTCTGGAAACAAAATGCTCTAGACTAATGACCGGAAGGCTTGGTTTCGGAACGATGTGACACAGTAACTACCTGTGACCAATGAGTGTTTGAAATTTGGCTCAGGGGACTGATAAATTGAATTTTTTTATTTTATTTAATTTCATGTAAATGTAAATTGCCCCATGTAGGGACCAAATAGGATAAGGCAGCCTTAGATTTGAGGACTACATGCTATGCCTTCCCTCTCTACACTGTAGCTTGAAAAATGGTAGTTAATTGAATAAATAACATTAAGCTTTTTTTTTTCCAAATGTATTTATTTTTTGGTTTCTTGCCTCACATATAACTCCTTTTTCGTTAGTGTCATCAACCTGACAGTTCCAACACAGGAGGGCAGTTTCACCACCAAGATGGCACTCTATAAGAATGCTTCTTACAAACACCCCTACCGCCAGGGGGAAGTCGTGCTGACGACTCGGGATGTGCTCTATGTGGGGGTCTTTGTGGTTGGAGCTGACTCCACACACTTGATTCTCACACTCAACAAATGCTACGCCACCCCATCCCGAGACAGCAATGACAAGCTTCGGTACTTCATCATCGAAGGAGGGTGAGTGGCCGTGGCAGACTCGCCATCAACAACAGACTCTTAAGCCTTTAGTGTAAAATTTTCTGCATCGTCTTTTAAGAGTGAGAATGAGAATTAGCTTTTACTGACACCCACAGAATCAGCATTTCGTATCAGCAGATTTATCTCCTCCTAATACCCTGGGAGGTAGACTGTACATGATCCAGTAACTTGTCTAAAGTCACACAAGTTAGTGGCAGATCCTCTGTCATAGTGCATGTACCATATGATGCTTTAAAGAAGAGATTCTGTCCTGCCTGCTTGAATCATCAATTGGAGAGGAATCTGGTATTTCATTCTGAAAATGAAAGATTTAGTGGGAGTAGCTGAAGGTCAAGGACTGTGCCAGATGTGTGAAGAAGAAAGAGAAGGAAGAAGGGAGTAGAGGTAGAGCTGAGTGGTAGAGTTCTCTCCCAGCATGTGCTAAGGTTCTGGGATCAGCTCCCAGTACCAACAACAAACAACAGCGATAATATCGGAAATAACAACAAAAAGAGAAATTAGAATACCTTGGTTCCCCCTTATCTGAGAGGGGACACATTCTAAGATTCTCAGTGACTACCTGAAGCCACTGATAGTTACGAACAAACTATATTTTTTCTTGTATATGCGTAATGTCTACATAATAAAGTTTAACTTGTAAATTAGGCACAATAAGAGATTAATAATCATAATTAATAATTAAATGGAGCTGTTGAAACAATATAATATAATAAAAGCTGTGTGAGAGTAGTCTCTATCAAAACATCTTACTACAGTGCATCTTATGGAGATGATTTGAAGGACACAGTGCTCATGTGATGGGAGGAGCTAGGTGGATGATGTCAGCCCTGCGACTTAGCTTCAGGCTCCTATGGACAGATTCATAGCACACTCACTGAGATTTCACAACAGTCAATATGAGTAGTATCTGAGACAGCTACTACATGACTAGTGGGTGAGTAACATATACAGTGCAGACATGCTAGACAAAGGAATGGTTCACCTCCTGCCTGGCTGGAACAAGGCTTCATGAGATCATTGGAACAGTATATGATGTCAAACCTGATGAATTACTTTTGATTTTTTTTCCATCTGGTACTGGGATTGAATGTAAATAACCAAAACTATAGAAAGTGGGGCTGTGTATCATAAAGAGTTTCTTATGCTCATCAGTCTTCTTACACTCATATGCCTACCCCCTCATATATTTCCTGAAAGATGGTTGCACAGCGAAATGTATTCAACTAATGAATGAGAAGACTAAACAACAAGAATGAGTAAAAAAATAATTGCTTGTACCAGGCTACTTACCCACACACTAATACATTTTCTAGTAATTTATCTTACTACCATGGCATACATATGCAAAGAAATGTACTTGCCTTCAGTGGAGAACACAGCGACGTTTTAATACACCAGCAGAAGGGCACACATCACCATCATCTGATTCTCTGATGCTTTCCTCACCCACTCCAGGGATTCTTAATTTGGATGGCTATATTAGTCAGAGTTTTTTTTTTTTTTCTAGCATAACTGGTAGAAGCCAGGGTTATTCAACTTATATGAAAATTAAAAAGGGAAGCAGTGGTCATAAACTTAATCACAAATGTGGGTGAATTTCAGGGATGATTGGATTCAAGGAGATGCTGAGCCTTCCTGTTCTGTCTTGCCTTTATTTGTGTCTGTCTAGGTCATTGGTGTGGTTAGTCAGCTGCTGGCAGTGCTGGCTTCATATTCAGACCCAATTCCTGTCACTAAGAATGGAGCACATCTAATATGAGTTTAGACTCCTAGGAAGAGCAGGTGACTTGCCCATTTGGGTCACCCTTGTTAGGAGAAGGCACCATTGGACTTCTCTGGTTGCTGCTCCAGGAGCTGTCGTGAGCTTTATGGGTGCAGGAAAAGGAATATGTGCTCTGAGAGAAGAGGGGGTGTGGCTCTGGGAAAGCTATAAATAGCCACTGTTTTGCTGATGACACAACCTCAGAGAAGCTAAGTAGAGAGCACCTAAGGCCACCAACCAGCAAGAGACAGAGGAGTGACTGAAATGCCCTGGTGACATTTGTCACACTGTCCAGGTGTATTATGGAGTTTCCCAGCAATGATCTCACTAAAGCCTTTGTCTTTCTGAATAGATGGTCAGTCCCACAAGAATCAGAGGAAGACACTTAGAAACTACTAGGTGTGCCTCAGTCCTTGAAGATGGTATTAAAAGGGAGCCATTTTCTCTCCTCCCATGTTCCTTCTCTCCCCTTCCAAAATTCTTGTATCAAATAAAAGAGTTAAGACATAAGCCATTCTACAACTACAAACCCAAATGACAATGTTCAGGTCTCCTTTGAAGGACGAGGTGGTATTTAGCATTTTAAAAATAGTATTTAATGGGCTTGACCCAGTGAGAGAGAGCAAGCCAGCAAGCATGTTCATAAATCTCAGCTTACCCTTGGGTCTGTCTAAATAAAGGCCTTCAAATTAAACCGTTGTTATGTGGGAAATTATTTCATCCTCAGTGAGAACTGGAATCCAACAGTCCTTCTAACCTTTACTAGAGGTGTGTGCTTATTGTCCCCTCACCCTCCCACCATGGACCCATGGGAAAACATGCTCAGATTAATTGATGTACAGCAAAATGGAGCCCCTCACACATGGGGTTGCGGGGGGCAGTTGTTCCTCCTCAGCTACGTGGAGGACAGAGGCAATACCAGCTTCTGCCACCAGCCCAGTAACCTGGGGACCCAGTCAACTTCTCCCTTCTGTTCCAGTGCCCAGACAGGAAAAAGGACAAGTGTCAATCAATACACTTGACTCCTTTGCTTGCTTTAAGAGAGGCATCCAGACAGCTATCCCTGCTCTTCGGCTCTGTTGCCAGATTGTCTGATACCTGGTTACCCACATGAGAGAGAGGTGGGAGCCTGGCTAAAGAGGGGAGGTCCCTGTGAAGATTGGGAGACTGTAAATCTTTGAACCTATTTAGACCCTCCAAATGAATAATAATGACAAGGGAAGCTGGCACTTTTAGTTTTCCTTTCAAAGCGTTTAAGAGACTTATTGCTTTGAGAAGCAAGTTGCATTTTGTCTAATTACGAAAACTAATAGGTGTGGGAACGCTGAAGGATAACTTCAATTTTTAATTTTCCTTATTGCTGAGCTATTTAATCCTGTGGGCTTGGGGGAAAGAAACAAACAAAAAAAGAGGCACCTTTTACAATCTTCATCACTTAGAAAGTCTTTTGGTTTTCATGGACTCACAGTGGCCACAGCTCCTTCCCTCCTTCCTTCCTTCCTTCCTTCCTTCCTTCCTTCCTTCCTTCCATCCTTCTTTCCTTCCTTCCTTCTTCTTTCCTTCCTTCTTCCCCTCATTCATCTATCTGGAAATGATTTTCAAATATGCCATGTAGTGTGCTGGAGCCACAGTGGTGATTGCAACTTGATCCCTAGACTGGAGAAACTCAACAGGGTGCAGCTGTCAAATCTAGGAAATGTTACTTGTGCCTGGTTCAGGCATGAGTGTAAGAGATATTTATATGGAGATGGGTGCCATCGATTGGGGCCCAAGAAAGCAGAACAGAAAGGTCTTTCAGTAGGGAAAGCCTGGTGAGAAGACATGAGCAGAAGAGACTATATTGGAGAAGTTTTAAGTAGCTGTTAAAGCAAAACAACTAACCTGGGAGATGTGCTGCTGGTGGGAACTGAGTATTGGCTAGCCCACAAAAAGACAGGGAGGTGGGAAAAAGGCAGTCCCCCTCCTCCTCCGCCAAACAATCCCTGGGATCCATCCATCCTGCCCCTCCTTTCCTCCAGCTCCTACCTACTTTAGTGTGGGAAGAGTCCCTGAGGGATTTGAATCAGGGCCCCTGCCAACTCCGATAATTAACTGAGGAAAACTGAGAATGTAGGACATGTGCTGTCCTCTGTAGAACACAGCACGGTGAGGGGGCAGACTGAGATCCCGAAGCGTGTGGAAATTGAGAGCAGTCCCCACAGACATCTCATTGGCAATAGCAGTTTGGATAACAATTCAAGGTGGCAGTCGATGTCTGGAAACAAACAGTGAAAATCGGAGGGAGTGATAATAAACAGCACACCGAAGCCATCCAGAAGGTCACTTCCAGATGCAAAGTCGCTTTTATCGTTTATGGCCATTCTATGTGAAACGTGGAAACTTGATGTGTAGGCGAGGGTCAACCTCTAGGAGAATAAAAACAAGGCTAGGATTCCATCAAGCTTTCTTTTTCTTGAGTAGGTGTCAGAACATCAAAGACAACACCATTGGCATTGAGGAGAATGGAGTGTCCCTAACCTGTCGTTTCCACGTCACTGTCTTCAAGTTCATTGGCGACTATGATGAAGTTCATCTTCACTGCGCCGTGTCCCTCTGTGACTCAGAGAAATACTCTTGCAAGATTGTAAGTGTAAAAAAGCCAAGTGCTCAGCTTTGCTCTTGCTGCTTCACAGTGACTCTGGACACCAGGTGTTTGGCATGGTGCTACCCAAATGCACTCAGGGGCGGGTGGTCGTATTTGGAGGAAAGAGTATAGTAGAATGATGTCCAGGTAGTCAATCTCTGACATACCACAAAGGCCTCATACTAGACAATGCATCCTGGAGCCACTGACGTCTTGGATAGAGTAATTGTGTAGGAGAGCTGAGCTGTGCAGTGTAGGGTGCTAACAGCATTATGGACCTCTAAACGCCAGTCATGCTTATTTTACTGTTGGAACACCTTGAAAATGTCTCCAAGAATGTCTATACCTTGAACAGATAATTTTGGCTTGAGTAAGGAGCACCACAGTAGTCTTCAGGGGTATCTTGAGTCATGCATACTGAATTAAATAGCCTGTGCTCCACTGGCTCTCAAACTCGAAATACTGTTTATTCAAGTACTCATAGTTCTTCAGAACTGCACCAGGGTCTGATAGTCTGGAACTGGGTGGGGCTGCAGATGAGGGGGCAAAGACATCATGTCCTCTATCCAGACTGACATCCTCATCATGGGTGGCTATGTCCTCAAGATCATATTGCTCTAAAGTCTCATTCCTAGTATTTCCCAATCCATCTTTATGCTTACATCATGTTTACAGGAGCAAGATGTGAATTATGGTCAGAGCTACTTACAGATGGTGCTGCATACATTAGTATCAGATGAGATCCAACAATTTTCATTCCTGAGCATAGAGCCTCTTTGAATCTCATTCTAGTGTGGAAAGTATATTTAATTCTGCTTGACATAAAGCCTAGAGTCCCAGTGGGCTCGATGATCAAGAATGCATTGGTTCTAATTAATCTGAGCAGCAATAGCGCTGGAGGCCGAAGCTGCTGTCTCTCTTGGAGGTGGAAACATGGTGGAGAATAAGTTATCAGCTTAATTGTGTGAAATCTCCCTCTGGTGTTCTGTCTTTCAGAATTGCCCACAAAATTCCAGGATTGCCACAGATTATTCAAAAGAGCACAAAGAACAGATCATTTCAGTGGGACCCATTAGGAGAAAAAGTATGTATGTTCCTTAAAACACACTATAGATTACTAAGACAGTGGGAGTTTGGGGCTTGGGCGTGCCCCCCTTGGGATGTGTGTCTGTCATGAGGAGGAGACACGAGAGACACGGGAATGAGCAGTGGACTGCCTGTGTCCTCCAGGAAAACCTTTTCCTTGGATTTTGACAACTCTTTCTTCTCCCCTCTCTTTGAACGCCCCCCCCACCTTGATCACAGTACCTCAATGCTATTTCTGTCATTAAGTCTCCCGCGTCTCCATTTTCAGGGCTGGACTGGTGTGAAGACAATGGCGGCTGTGAGCAGATCTGCACCAGCCGGGTTGATGGGCCTCTGTGCAGCTGTGTGACTGGATCCCTGCAAGAAGATGGAAGGAGTTGCAGAGGTGGGCTTCTCCTGAAGGGGACAGGCAGCTAAGTGACCAAGGAAGCTCCTGACTCCCAAGAGGAAGCTCCCCGGAGTCCAGTTAGCTTCTAGCCTGTGCAAATCCTAGAGAATCCCAGAAAGAGAGGGAAACACCAAAGGAGTTCCAGTGCTATCAAAACCAAACCTTCTTGGGTCCCCTGTCTTTCATCTAAAAGAAGTGGGCAATCAAGGCAAAATTGATTTAGCAATTTAAAGGCTGTGTTGGCCATAAAGCTGACCCCCAAGTCCTCTTGTGCTAAGTTGGTGGTCTTAGCTGGACATGGTGGGACACACCTGTAATCCCAGCCACTAGGAGGTTGAAGCAGGAAACCCATGAACTCCAGAAAATAGAACCAAGCAGACAGAAAGCCAATCACTTCGACATCTGATTTCCCAGCTCTCCCACTGAGGTGTGCAGGGCTCTCTTAAAGGTTGGATTAATTTGCTTTTCTCCTTTCTTAATCTGGGCCATTTGAAATTTTCCCTTTCCCTAAGAAATTCCCTTTTATGTGAGTGCTGACCATAGGTCAGAACCCTGTTGAACTGATGTGTCCTTGCTTTGCTCTGTTCTGTCCACAGCCTCTAATTCTTCAGTGGAACTTCAAGTGTGGACACTTCTTCTCATCATGACCCAGATTTCACTGTGGCATTTTGTCTATAGATCAGGCGCAACCTCATAATGAACTCAGGGTGCTTCCTTCAGTCCCTGTAGGTATAAAAGTGTGTGTCCCCCAAGTCAAACCTCTCAAACTCACACCACCTTCCTCCAGCAGTCGGATCTGGAGGACACCAATGTTCCTGGCTCCTCTTCCACAGTATGCAATAGTGTCTTCTCAAAGCCAACGGAGGAAAGCATGGTTTTACCTTCAATGCCAAACAGCTGGCACTGGGAACCTAGGTTCAGGCCAAAAGCCAGTCAGGGAAAGCTCTGGTTGCAGAAGTCTGGTGGGAAATCTGGCCAGAAAAGTCAGCCTGTCCTGTGCTGTTTCTGGAACATTGTGGTTACAGACAAGGCTACTGCTGTGACTTTGAATTAAAGCAGCGACTCTCTCTGTGGAGCCTCTCCAACACTGCCCTCAGCTCATGCTTAGCTCCTCCCCCTCCTGCTGTGGCCTCCACCTTGCCATGCCAGCTTCAGTCACTGGAGATAATGTTTGCAGACCTGGAGAACCTCACCCAGCCCACCCTGATCCTCAAACCCAGTCCTTCACTTTTTACAAATCAACCAAATAATTTTTAATGTGTTTTACCCTTAAATAAACTTTGTGTTGAAGTATTCTCGTTATTTGGTGGCTGGACTTGCTCCTGTTGATGTTGAGTTCTGTACATAAAGTAGCAGCATGGTAGGATTAAAAGCAGACAGGAAAGATCTGCGGCCACTGGGGTGGGTGGCCATGGTCAGCTGGCACCTCCATGTATGTGTGGTGTCCTTGCTGGTACACACTCACAAGGCACCCTCAGAGGACAGAGGTACTCTGTGGAAGAGAAACAGGCAGCATCCTCTTTTATAAGTGCCAAATAAACATATACTGTAATTAACTGTAAGAAATATGGCCTGTGCCAGGTAGTGGTGGCACACACCTTTAATCACAGCACTTGGGAGGCAGAGGCAGGCAGATTTCTGAGTTCGAGGCCAGCCTGGTCTACAGAGTGAGTTCCAGGACAGCCAGGGCTATACAGAGAAACCCTGTCTCGAAAAACAACAACAACAAAAAAGAAATATGGCCTGCTAAATCTTTCCCAGGAATCCCTTCCTTTCTAAAATTCGACAAACAGTAGACCATACTTCAAGTTTGTTTTGAAGTTATCTTGGATTCAAATAGGTAGCAGTTTAGAATTATATCTATCTATCTATCTATCTATCTATCTATCTATCTATCTATCTATCTATCTGGTCTGGGAACTCTGGAAAACTAAACAGAAACCCACAGCTTCTTTTTATGTGGGCCCAGAGCAATGGCTGCCATTTTACCTGTCATCAAAGCACCTGCATCTCTCTGCCGCTGAGCAAAGGAAGTGAGGTGTAGGCAGAGGCTGCCCCTGAACTGCCCCTGTTGGGAGAACCAGAAAGTTCTAACAGGTTTGAGCATTTGCATGTGCTCAGGAGAGCTAGGAGAAGGATGGGGACAGATGGAGGTAAGTGTGTACTTCAGTTTGAACGCCTTAGGGTCATTGGGGACAATATGGAATGTGGATGAAAAATTCAAAACTATCAATATGGGCCAATTCTCAATATTCATCCTTGGTGGCCCTGTGTTCTCTGTTTACTCCTGGCTCCTTGAGACCAGAAGACTCAGACAAGCTGTTGTGTCTCTTTCATTCACCCCAGAGAAGCCTGGAGCTTTCCAATCAGATGGGTCAAGCACAATAATGCCTCATTGAGTTTCTTAAATAAAATTTGATCAGAAACATCCAAGAAGGACAGTAAATGTTACTTAGTAATCTTTATTCATTCTCATAACACTGTCATTAGAAGTTACTAAATTAAAAACTGGATTTTGATTTGTTTTGTTTTTGTTTCAGCTTTCAAAGTAGGTGTTTGGGTTGGGAACCAGAGTTCAGTGGCCACGTGAAAGCTGGAAAAGTGGGGTGACCCACTGCAATCTCAACTTTGGGAGGCAGAGGCACGATCCCTGGGGCAAGATGACTAGCAAATGTATCTGAGCTCTGGGTCCAGTTGAAAGAGGCCAACCCAGGAATAAACTGGAGAGTGATAAAAAGACATGTGGTGTCAACTCTGGGCCTCCAGTGCCTGCACAGAAAGGTGCACACACATATGCAATCATACACATGTGACCATGCACACATACATGTGTATTATCATACATATGGAACATAAAATGAATTGGTCTTTTGGCCACATTTTTGCTGTTGGCATTTGGCTTTCTCACATGTCTGACATCCTTCACTTGTATGTCATCACAGTAAACCACACTATGGTGCCACTGTACGAGACCCCTGAGGTCTCGAAGGCTTAAACCGCACAGGCTTGCTTCTTGTTCATGTCTGTGGATTCTGCTGTTCTCTGGCCTCCTGGGAAGGAGATTGATGGTGGTGTCACTATTTTTTGATGCTTCCAGTTGAACATGTGGCTTCAAAGAACAAGGGCATGCAAAATCAGGTCTATCCCAGAGTTCCTCCTCTGTCACTTCTCTGCCTGGAGGGCTCCTTGTTGCTGCTCCCATTCCATTGGCTAGTGCATGTCCCATGACCATTAACTGACTTTCAGAGACCCTGTAAGTTGGAAACTGGCCCTGAGCCTGAAAGGGAGACTGGAAACCAGCAGTATTGGCTTTCAAGCTGTCTTCAGAGCAAGCACGTCTCTAAGTTGAGAAATACTCCATTACAAATGACAGCACAGACAGGTCCTTCAGCCTAACAGAATAACAGGGGCAGCCTAACAGACAGAATAATCAGGATCCAGTCCTGACTCTTCTCATGCTCTGCCCCAAATGTGACTCATTTAACACCCCCAGTACCTCCTCTTTGCTTTCTTCCTTGTAAAATGAGAACATACACTTTCCTAGGAAGATTCTTTAGGTTTCTGTCTTATATTCATTTATTTGCCCATGTGTCCTCAGAGGACAACTTGTGCCCACTGAGTCTCTTCTTCAACCTTTGGGAGTCCCAGGAATCAAATTCAGTAATCAGGCTTGATGGCCTTTACCAACTGAGCCATCCTGCTGACTCTCAAATGTTAGAAAATGATACTTGATAAACAAAGCCACGTGAGAGTTTAAGATAACTCAGAGGCCAGAAATGGTGGTACATCTCTAGTAACCTAAACCCTGGGAAGTGGGGACAGGGCGGGGTTCAGGAGTTCAAAGCTGGGTTCTGTAATCTAAGGCATTCAAGGCCATTCTAGGCTGTGTGAGACCCTACCACAAACAAACAAACAGAAAAGGTAATTTTAGAACGTTATCTTTTCTTTACTCAATAAGGGAAGAGGGAAAGAGTCTGCTCATCAAGGTCCAGAAAGGGAGACCAAAGCCAGTTGGACAGATCCTTGATGGTATTCAGTACCAAGGGAGACACTGGGGAGCAGGGAACTGCTATTTGTGACAGTTGGGGATTCTATAATTGGTTTCTTAACCAGTGCGAGGTGTGTGCTTTACTCAAAATCCTCATGGCAGAGCTCGAGAGCACTAATTATTTAACATAGTCTAATATTCCAACTATTTTTAGAATCGTTTGACATTTAGCAAGAGCTTGAAATCTAATAAAATTCCTTGCAACCGAAGGAATTAAGTAATTATCAAAAGATAACAGCCACCAGGGCTGGGATACAAAGCATTGCTTCTTACTAATTTTGAATTAATTAAGAAGCTACCCCTAGTAGAACCCCTCTGACTCCCTTTTAAACCTTAGGGTATCTCTGCACCGAGTATATCATTGCGATTTTGTCCTGCTTAGAACACTGGGGGATTTTTCAGTGCATGGGTGTATCTACATCGGGCCAGGCCAGAGAAAAAGAAGATCAAAGAGCACCCTCTAGTGTCCATTTGTAATGTAGCATGAAACCTGAATTCTATCAAACCACAGCAATCAAATTACATTCGCTGCTTCCCCACACCTTAGATACAGAACATTACCAGAATATAGCTTTAGAAAACACAGGAGATGCCAAGGGCATCTTCTGAAGAACACCATGAGATTTATTTTTATGCGCACAGTAAGCCTCACTCTGAGAAAATACCAGCTTTGGGCAACCCATGCAAATTTTGTCCTTAATATCTATTTCTCTAACTCGATGACAAAAAAAAAAAAAAAAAAAAAAAAAAAAAAAAAATAGCTGCTGAAAAAAATTAAGTAAGTATCTCTTTTAAACGTTGTGAAATAAACAATCCAATCCAGAAGAGCTCATGAAATATTTACTGGCCTTTCCCCCGCAGCAGAATGCAAACTACTTTGCTGTGTATCCACCAAGCCAGAGCAGTAGCTCTTTGCTCTGACTAATGGAAGGTTCTGTTGGTGATGGTTTAATTATGTTCACTGAAATACGGTTCCCTCCTAAGAAAACATTGCCATGGCAGAGGGACAGATCTCAATGTCTATAGATAGAAATAAAAATACAAAAGAGCCATCATTCCAGGAAGAACTCAGCAGTCAAATTCTGTATACTGAGAAAACAAATGGAGAGATTATATCCACTGTACATTTGGTTGCATGTTTCTGTTTGCACATAGCCTCTAGGTTAGCTGTTGTTTTGTTAGCATAAAATATCCATTGTGAAATATTTGGAGAACTAAGATATTCTCCCATTAGATGAAATTGCAATACATTATGCAAATGTAGCATCCTCCATAACTAATGCTTTCCCACTGTATTTAATATTGTTTGGCTTTGAATCATGTTGCACGTTGGAGGAGACATTACAGAAGTGTTAAGTTGAAGTTAGGATAAATAGCATCAAGCACTAAGGAAAAGCACAAACCCTCTTGTATATATGTGGGGAGTTTTTCATGTATATTTACTTGATAATGATCAATTCCTAATGAGAAGTATTTGAATGGGAATAATATTTCAATAACCAGGAATCCAGAGTTCTTGGCTTCTTCCTCTTAACTCTTAAATTTCTTTATGCAATAATTCATGGAAATAATCCAACTGTGTTGTTCCATTTTAATTGGGATACAAACATTTTATTGAAGAAAGTAACATGTTTAATTGCCTTGGGGCTGGCATAGAGTCTACTCAAATTACTAAAGTTTTTTTTTAAGACTATAGTCATACAGAATTTTGCTTCTAGGGTTATGTATTAGCCCAAGGCAGAAAAGACATAGGTCCCAGTATTATTCTCTTATTGGCTCTTTTTCTTATTGTCATGACAGAATACTTGACATAGTAACTTAAGGAAGAAAGGATGTATTTTGGCTCAGAGTTTTAAGGGCTACAGTCCGTCATATCAAGGATGGCATGAGGTAGCTCAGTCTATGACCTCTTGATCTTGTTCTATAGCTCGTGTACCTCGCAGCTAGCTAGAAAGTAGAACGCTTTCGCTGGAACCTGGAACAGACAACCCTTTCTTAGCCCAACAAGGCCAACCAACTGCTACCAGCTAGATCACAGTCCCCAAGGTTCCTCAGCCTCTTTAAACAGCGCCGCCAACTGGGGACCAGGTGGGTAAACAATGGAGGATGGACATTTCACCTTCAAACCATACCTTCCATAAACATTTATAGTTCAGTATTCACAATGGTCCTCAGTGGGCTCTATGTCCTATTAGGTGGACCTGTGGTGGTCACAGGTGTTCATTCGTTCACATTTTCTGTGCTTCTTTGCAGTGTTGCTTGTAACATACTATGAAGGTATACTCACATCCATGCAGAGTGGGAGTCCGCCACATGAAGGAAGAGTCATGATCAGAAAGCAATTTGGCAAACCGATTTGACAAGGGGAAAATGATTCAGTGCCTAATGTGGAGGCGCTTGGGTGTCATATAAGAATATTCACAGCACAAAATGAGGGGAAAAAAGAGCTGTAAATAACACAGACACAAGTTTGCCTGTTAAAAAAAAAAAAAAAGTTCCAGATTCTAAATGCTTACTTGGAACTTACAGGAGAGAAGAGTGGTAATCCCCTGAATATTACATTCAAGGTAAGCAGAATCTTGGCCCATGTAGATTTTAGAGTTTAAGGTTTGTCTCCCACAGTCTAGTATGTTCTAGTTGTAGTCTTAACCTGGTCTTTTTTTTTTTTTCATAGAAAACTACTTTTGTTCATTAACTTCTATTCAGAAAACTAAATTAATAGAAGGCAAGAAGTCTCAGCACCTGTACCTTCAGCATCACTTTGGACCACAGTGGACAATTTATCCAATGATGACCACTAATTTAAATGTATGCTGAGCAAGCATATTGTCCCCAAAGCAATGGCTGCCTACATCATAGGGAGATGGGTCTCCACCATACAACTCAAAATATGTTTTATTATAATAGGCTGTTTCAGATCATCATGACTGTAAGAACTGTACTGTTTAATTTCAGCATTATAATTTAAAAACACTGATTCAACAAAATTTAGCATTTTTTTCTAGACCCTCCAAAAGACCCCAGGACTCATCAAAACCAAGGAAACCAATCACTCCATGGCTGTATCAGGCTGAAGTTTTTCTAGTTCAACCACTGGAATTTTTTCCAAATTTTGTAGGGAGTGTGAAACGATAGGGCTGAAAATATGATGATTTGGAAATTTTACAATAAAGTGTGTACATTAATCAGAGTCACTGGAAATCAGCATTCAGTGGTGTTCTGGTATGGCCGAAGCAACAAAAATAACAAGGGCTGCTGGAGGGATGACTCAGTGGGTGAGAGTGCTTGCTGCTCAAGCATGGGGACCTGGGTTCAAATCCCCAGTGCCCTGTCAAAAAGCCAGGTGTGGCTTCCTAGCCCTGACACCCAGTGTTGTGGAAGTGAGGGAAAGGAAGACTGATGAGATTTACTGGATACTAGCCCAGCTCCAGATTCAGTAAGAGATCAGCCTAAAAGAAACAAGGTAGAGAATGGTAGATACACACACACACACACACACACACACACACACACACAATAACAACAAAATTCTTCATCTCTCAGTCACTTGTTAAAAATATGTCCTTTCTTAAAACATGAACTTGGGTCACTGACCATTTTGATAATCTCTCTCTAACATTTTTCTTGCGTAAATACCTGGAGAGAGAGAAAGAGGGAGAGAGAGAGAGAGAGAGAGAGAGAGAGAGAGAGAGAGAGAGAAAGAGAGAGAGCCTTTTGCCTGGTTCTACATTATTTATGCCAGTTCTATTCTGAGTTGTTCCTCTCACCAGAAGAAAGCAAATCCATGTGGGCTGGGAAATGTGAGCTGCGGAGCCCTTTCATTTCATGAAGGTAGGATGAGATGGTTCTGCTCGATCACGGAACAAAACACAACTGGGAAGAACAGAGAGATTGCTATAGGGCCAGAGGTTGAGGTGAGACCCACAGTGGCCCCTATTTCTCATGGGACCCTTAGCTAGCCTGGTTGGCCTGGGGAGAAACCTGGATGCAGGAGCTGATGCAGAGGCCATGGAGAGATGCTGCTTACTGGCTTGCTCAGCCTGCTTTCTTATAGAACCCAGGACCACCATCCCACAGATCCACAATGGGCTGGGCCCTCCCTATCAATCACTAATAAAGAAAATGCCTTACAGCGGATCTTATGGAGGCATTTTCTTGGTTGAGGTTCTCTCTTTTCAGATGACTCTAGTTTGTGTGTCAAGTTGACGTAAAATTAGTCAGCACAAAGATAAATAAAATTACCTTAATGCTGAAATGTGTGGGGATGTTAAAAGAACAAAGCCTCAAAGACTTGAATAAAAACCTGCTGCAATCGAGAACCAAGAAAGGGAATGTCTGTAGACAAGAGTTCCCTGAGGACGAAAGTGGAATTTAACAAAATATTCCCTGTGGATGCTAAACTGATGTGGGGAGGGGGAGTATCTTGATACTATTCCTTCCAAATAAACACAAGATTTCATAATGAAAAAAAAAGTTAACAGATTACTTAGAACAGCTAGCAAAGAAATAGTAGAGCCAATCCACATGACTTGAATTGGTTGTTCCTCAAGGAAAAGCCATAATTTCCCTCTAACATTCTGTAAAACTATTTCTTGGACATTTCCTTTAGGCAGGTTCTGTTTAGTTTCTATAGATTCTCTCTCTCTCTCTCTCTCTCTCTCTCTCTCTCTCTCTCTCTCTCTCTCTCTCTCTGTGTGTGTGTGTGTGTGTGTGTGTGTGTGTGTGTGTGTGTGTGGTTTGAGGACTCAGGGTGAACTGCAAGGAAAAAAATCCATTTTTACCACATTTTTAGTATTTGGCTTTAAGCCTTTCCTTTCTGAGCCATATAAATTTTGAGAAAAATTTCTACCTTTTCCTCCACAATCTATGGCACCAGGAACTGACTTGAACCCACTGGTCTTGTCACTGTAAGTGTGACTTGTAAGTGTACAGCAGTATGGAGAAAATGTTTTAGGTTGGTGTGCTTGAGGCTTAGAAAGGTAGCCATGAGAAGCAGTCTGAACTTATTTGAGGGATCAGTAGGTAGCTTCTAGAAGACTGTAGGCAAGTGAAGAAACCATTTTTAATGCTAGGGCCATGACATGGCTCAGTGGATAAAAGTGCTCTCCTAGAAATCCTGATGAGCTAAATTTAATCTCTGGAACTCACATTAGATTGAGAAATCTGACTTTTGAAGCTGTCCTCCAACCTCCACAGGTAAACTCTAGGAAGTGCACATATATGCACTCCCCAACACTGTGCTTGACTACTGTCTTAGTCAGGGTTTCTATTCCTGAACAAACATCATGACCAAGAAGCAAGTTGGGGAGGAAAGGGTTTATTGAGTTTACACTTCCACATGGCTGTTGATCACCAGAGGAAGTCAGGACTGGAACTCAGGCAGGGCAGGAAGCAGGAGCTGATGCAGAGGCCATGGAGAGATGTTTCTTACTGGCTTGCTCCTCTTGGCTTGCTCAGCCTGCTCTCTTATAGAGCCCAAGACCTCCAGCCCAGGGATGGCACCACACACAAGGGGCCCTACCCCCTTGATCACTAATTGAGAAAATGCCCCACAGCTGGACCTCATGGAAGCACTTCCCCAACTGAAGCTCCCTTCTGTGATAACTCCAGCCTGTGTCAAGTTGACACACAAAACTAGCCAGTACAACTCCTGTAGTATATTTTTTCTTTTTTGATATTGCCTGAACAATTTAACATCACAACTGTTTGCATATCATATGTGCTGCATACTTTGTAACTAACCCAGAGGTGAGTTAGGATATTCAGGGTAATGAGGACAGGTTATATGTAAATAGTACATAAGAGGGACTCAGTTGTCCACAGACTCTGGTTTCAGCCTGGGACATAGGTGTGTGTGTGTTGGGGGTTGAAGTGGATGACTCTGAGCTCCATTTTGGGGGTGGAGACTGTGAGGCTGAGGCATATTTGGGGTTGAAAGGAAGGACAAAAGAGTAACAAGAATGTTTCTGACCTGCACAGATGGATGTGTGCTGACATTGTCTACCGAGCTGGGAGAAGTCTGAAGTAGACTGAGAAAGAAAATCAAGAGTTGAGTTTGTACGTGTTGAGTGTGAGATGTCTGTAAGAGATCCAAGAAGAGGTGTCAAGTAGGCAGCAGGATGTATGACAGGGGCTCATCAGACCAGCCATTTATAGCAGCTGTGTACATTTACATGGTATTTTAAACTCTGGTCAGAACTGAGAGAGACATAGACTAGAGACCCGGGATATGAGGAACCAAAAATAGAAATTAGGGTCCTGAAATAAGGCTTAATGAATAAAGGGGGCTTGTCATACAAGCCTGATGACCTGAGTTGGCTCCCTGGAGGTCACATAAAGATGGAGGCAAAGAACTGAGTTCATAGATTTTCTTCTACCTCCACACAATGCATTCTGGCACATGTATGTCCATATCTATCATACATGTGCACACAGAGTGAGTTTTAAAATTAGAGATTAGTAACAGAGGGAGAAATTAACCTAAAAGACTGGACAATGGTCAGAAAGAGCCCAGGGAGTCTCAAAAGGGTGACATGACTGATCCCAAAGTTGGCGGGTATTTGAAACACGGTGAAGTGGGTAATCATTCTGAGTGCAATGGGTCTCAGGCATGACCTTTAACCTTCCTGAGAAGCTGTATAATGTACAGATGAATGATGAGCTCCCCAAAGTATCAAGTAAAAGAACAACCCTAAGTCACATAGGTAGGTCTCTGTGTGCACTGATTCTCCAGTAGTTTTTAAAACCTTGTATTATCTCAAAGCCATGGGGCATTGCTGTGGCGTAGCTGTGCAGAAGGTAGCCAGCAGAGAACGATATCTATACTAGCTATGGGGATGGACAGATGGCTCAGTGCTTAAGAGTGCTCCTGGGTCTTCAGAGTGCCTTCATTCTGTTCCCAGCGCTCACGCAAGGCAATTCAAAACCACTTTAACTCCAGCTCCGGGGAATCTGATGCCCTCTTCTGGCCTCTGCAGACACTGCACTCACTTGCTTCTATCAACACCTAGGCACAGGCAGGCATGTGTAGCTCAAAATAAAATAAAAACATTACAAATGACAACCAAACTAGCTTTCCTTCTGACATAAATTATTTAAAAATATGAAGAAAAATATCTTCTTATGCTAAGCCACTAGTCTTCAATGCCACCAAAAGAGTGCCATTAATTACTACGGGATCTGTTCCACTTGCTCTTCATTTCCTGACACTGTTTGGTTTCTGTGAGAAATGTAGGAGTGTTTTGTTGTTGTTTTTCAATTAATTTTAACTGCAACCCAAGGAGGGACCAAATCAGCACAGTTATTAGCATCTTAAAAACACTGATTCACTTACTGGAAAAGCTTTTTTCCAGCCATCTCTTGTGGGAATAGTTTCCCAGAGCTTACTGGTGTTTTTGAATGCCAAAGTGCCATTTAAGAAGGAAAATCATCCAGCATGTAGGCTTTCCTAAAAGGCAAGAGAAATTAAAAGCTACTAAGAACAGTAATGCATTAATGAAAAGAAAATGAGCAGACTGCATTTATTAAAAATTATGTAAACACTCTCATTTCCGACCCATTATTAATACACTTAGATCTTCTTACTAAATGGTATCAGCAGGTGGAAATGAGAGAGGAGAACGTTCTCGGCTACTGAAACTGAACCAGATGAGACCTGGGGCTTCTTTTGAAGATACCAATCCACACAAAGTTGTTTTGGGATGGCTTCAGGGTATGAAAATTAAACCAGAGCCTGGTAAATATTAGGACCTGAGTTTGTTTTCTAAACCCAGGTTAAATTAAAAAATCAGGCAAAAAGGCAGAGAATGTGGAGATAGGCAGACACCTTGAGCTCCCTGGCCGGTAAGCACCATCTAATTAAAGGGCTCCAGGTCTGAGCAAAGACTCCTGAGGTTGACCTTTGACCTATACCCTCATGTGAACACACCTGCACATGCACCCTCATAAGGGTGTGCACATAAGCATGCAATCTGGGGATACTTGGGAATATTAAAATTAACTTTCCACGTTTGCCTGATGAATCCAAGAAAAACTGAAGAAGTGTTCCCCTGTTGTAAGCCAAATTAAACATGGGGAGATAATTTTTTTTTTTATACAATTAACTAAAAACATTCACCTCAAGTGAATAAGTGGGGCAATAAAGACCATTTTATAAGCAAAAGCAACACAATTGTGCTTAGATCTCAATAAAGAGTCAGGGTCTGCAGCACAGGCCTGTACTCCTATTGTTTGGGAAGTGTGGACAGGAGGATCTGGAGTGTAAAGCCAGTCTAGGCTACATAGCAAGAACTTGTCTCAAAGCAACTACAAAACCACAAGGAACACCTTGATTTGTCAGAATTTACGACAGAAATATCAAATTACTGTCTAAGTAACATGAAAGAGGAAGAGGAACACTCATGCACGATGGAGTGTATCGCGAGCTGAGGTGCAGACCCTGATACCAGGCTTGAACTTACTAAGCCCAACCTGACCAACTCACTCTTCAAGTCTCCTCCCATTCCTGTCCCTACTTCCATTCTCTCCCCCTCTTCTTAAAGTCACCCAACTGTTCATTAAAGCAGTAACAGGAATACAGAAAATTTACATTTTAAAATTGCAAGTAGATGAGGAAAGGGAACGAATATTGTAAGAACGAACTCAGACCTTTTAGGAGCCTGGAATGCAATGCTCCTTGGAGTGCCATGGATAGACCACTGGGCAAACAATCCCAAAGTCACTCAGTTGTCTATATGATTAAAAAAGAAATGGTAGGCTAACTGTGTGTGTGTGTGTGTGTGCGCGCGCGCGTGTATGTGTACGTGTGTGTGTGTGTGTGTGTGTGTGTGTGTGTGTGTGTGTGTGTGTCTGTATGTGTGTGGCAGGGGTGGATAGATGTAACCATTTGGTAAGGATTAGAAATGAGTCACTTCTTATCCAGAGAAGGTCCCCTCCATCAGTGATGACAGCCATTTAAACCAAGTATCAGATGGCTGGGGCAGAGCCAGCCTGTCAAGTCTCTGTATCACTAAGAATAGGGATAGCATAATTATCCCCTACATGGGAACAGAACACACGACCTCCTAAATGCTCTCTGAGAAGGTGGCTTCTTAACAGTAAGAAGCCGCTGCTGACCCAGCACCCATGAACATGAGCTCCAGGATCTGCCCTCCCCACCACTTTGTGTCTTCAAGTGCATCTTCATTCCAATTGCTGGCATGAATTCAAAGGCTGCTGCTTCCGTACAGGTCAATGGCATCATGTCCAAATTAATTTCAGAAAAGGGAGATCTGTATAGTCTAGACTGTAGACATAGCTCTCGAAAGATCTCTTAATTGGGGTCTAGTACAAAATTGTAGCAGGTGAGTTCCTTGTGGCAGAACTTGTGAGGAGTGTGATTCAAAAGACTGATATATTAGGATGATCGGAATCTTGGATGCTGTGTGAAAGAGTAGCAGCTGAACGTGAGCTCTTGTGGGTCTTAAGCACCTTTAGTCTGAGGGTTGCTGCTTAACCCTGTTCTGACCAATGACCAAATGTTTGGATTAGCTTGGTTGGAAAGTTTCTGAGTAGTTGGATAGGGTAATGTTCATATATAATCTCAACTCTCAGGAGGCTAGGCAGGAGGATTGTGATTTCAAGGGATATATAGTGAATTCCTGTCATAAGAAAAAAGTCTTTTTTATTCATTAAAATTATTATTTTATTAAGAGATAAATACCTACCTGCTCCTAGAGGCATTGCAGGTGTGGCTGTTGTGTCACATGTGTGTCAGCAGGTGGCAGAGATGAGAGAGGCTCTGTCTATGCATAGTGTTCTGACCTGTGAACATCTGAGTGATTAGCAGCCCAACAATCCCTGAAAAAAAGCAAGCTTTAGATGACCTCAGGTCCAGTGCCAGAGGACCCAGGCAGAGCTAGCCTGAGACAGCCACCATTCCAGTGCCAGGCAGGCCTGGATAGGTTCCCAGGATGGGGAGCAAACCAGAGACTAGAAGAGCCCTGCCTGGGACCATGGGCCCTGCCTGGGTGGGAGTGAGCCCAGGACAGATAACCCTCACAAGTGGCCACTCCAACAGACCTACAGTGAGTAAACCTGAGACAACCATAGGTGAACACCATGGGGCTGGGGCAGGGAGTTAATTTGAGATGACTACAAGTCTGGCCAGGGCTGGGGGTTGGGGGGGGTAAACCATGCCTTACATGACCCTTGACCAGCACCATAATACATGAGTGGGACATAGCACACCTGAGACCACTCCTGAGAGGACCTCAGACACTAAGAGGAGCAAGTAAATGGAGAAATGAAAGAGAAAGAAAAACAAGTTATATGGGCAGAATGAAGAGAGTCAGAGCTGGAGACTCAAGGATACTGAGGAGCAGACTAATGTAAGTAGCAGATGATACCACCTGGGACCATGGGGGGGGGGTAGTGGTCCTGGCCTGTGCTGCCAGCAAGAGCCACCTCTGGGTCTGTGGCCCTGCAACAACAGGGATCTGTTACATCCAAAGGTCAGATGGATTCCCCTTGTCTGGGCTGCTGCCTGAGGGCATGCTGATGTCTGTGGGCTGTGCAGAACTGGCTCTGCCCCTCACTTCGGCATAGTGGGAGAGCTGGCCCTGGAGGTGTGTGATCTGGAAAGCTGGCCTGCAACTTGTCTGCCTTAGAGTGACATGGGTGAGAAAGAGATGCATCCCTATCACCTCTTGCAACCTACAGCAGGCAGGAGAGCTGCTCCCGAGGTCATCAGAGTGGGAAAAGCTGGTCCTGTCCCTTATCTGCTGCAGCCCTTGGGAGAGTAGGCCCTGCCCCTCACCTGGGAAACACAGTAGAGCTGACGCAGGATGTGGGAGTTGCGGGTGAGCCAATCCCAAGGACATGAGTTGGGAGAGTCAGCCCTGCCTTTTGTCTGCTATGTGGTGGCATTGGTGAGGGAGAGATTCTCTCCCCTCCCTTCACTCTTTCCACAGGTGGTGGGTGGGAGAGTTGGCCCCAATGGTCACGAGAGCAGGAGAGCTGACCCTGCCCCTCACCCACTGCATCAGATTGCAGGTGAACCTCCCCAACAGTTTAAGAGTGGGAGAGCCAGTGGGCTGACCAGCTCAGGTACTTTTCAAGCCTAGATCCAGGCCTTTAAATTGACTCATCCTGAGCAGGGAGGCTCCAAGGCCTTGTAAGGGCTTTACACATCTGGTTTCTCAGAAGCACTAAAGGAGCAAGAGATCTGGAAGTCAGTGAAGGCTCAAGCACCTATAGGAAACAGCCTTCAAGATGTCTGCCCTCTTGAGACAGCTCAGCCTAGACTAGAGAGCTGAATGGCACTTCAGGCCACACAAAGGCAGACTTGAACCTTAATGGGTGGCTCCTGGCATCCCTCGATGGGCCAACAGGAAGCCAATACCTGCCCCTTGGAAAAGAAGGGAAAGAGGCTCCGTCAGTCCATTACCTGGGGAATCACCCAGGGAAGGACCACAGTCTCCACCCAATAGCTTTCTCAGCCTGACCCCCTTAGGTCCAAGATTCTTTGGGAATGAGAACTATAGCTGTTCACAAGTCTAAGAAAAGTTCCACCCACAGCTCTGAAAACACAAACCTGCATGCCTTAGTAGACATGCATGGGCCACATGAGGACTGAGGGAGGACAACAGGAAACTACAGAACTAGACAGATAAATCTGTGTGAATTTTTCAATAAACAGTCTATGGCCAACCACTTTGAATATACAAAGTGACTAGCCCAGCATTATAAATGCAAGACACTATTGGAAATAACAGTTTTCTGGACTGTGGCCTCCAGTCCAATAAACTAATAAAGCCCAAGGGTGTTTGGAAGAACTGACAATGAGCCAGGTAGAGTAGCACACTCCTTTAATCTCAATTCTTGGGAGGTAACTGGCAGGAGGATCTCTGTGAGCTCAAAGCTAGCCTGGTCTAAACAATGCTTCCAGACCAACCAGGCCTACACAGGTTCTCACAAAAGAAAAGGAAGAGAAGGAAAGGGGGAGGGGGAGAGGGAGAGGGAGAGAGAAGGGATCTCCATGACACAGGTCAACAACAGGATATCTGAAAGGAGCCTCAGTGAGGTTCTTGTATTGATAGACTAGCAGAAGTTGGAGGCTTCATACCAGACCAACAAGTCATTGGAATGAATATTTTTAAGTAAAGAAGTGTGAACCAAAGTGTTGTACCAAAAGCAGGGCCTGGGTGAGGCTGATGGCTCTCTCTCTCCCCAGTGTTGAGGCCTTAGGGTGGGGCGGATGTTAGTTAAAAAGGAGGCAATGTATAAATGAGATATTTTATTGTGGGAAGGAAAAAATAGGTCGGTCAAGTAGAGAGAAGGAAAGGAGAGGAAGGAGAGAGAGAAAGGAAGAAAGCAAGAAAGCAAGAAGGCAAGAGAAGAGAACAAAGAGCAGGAAAGAAGGGAGAGAGAGCAAGAGAGCGAGAGCGAGAGCGTGAGAGAGAGAGGAGGGGCAAACCACCCCTTTTATTGTATGGGGGGTGGCATGTCTGGCTTGTGGTCAGATGACTGGGGATAGGGATAGAATGCTGGGAGCTTGGGGCATTGTCTACCTGATAGAGCACACATCTCCTGCAGGGGCAGCTGTGAGGGGTTGTGGCTGAAACAGGAACCAAAAACTCAGGAGTTACTGCCAAGCTCCTTCTGCCCCCTGCAAGCACACAAGTGCTGCCCACAGGGACTCCAGGGCTCAAAGTCAAATACTCAACTGAGCTTAAGTTACCTTAGCAGGCCATTGCTCCATACTGCCCCACAAAGGGTATACTGTGAGACACACTGACACACTACAGTTTCTACAATGAGATTTTTTTTTCTCTGTTGAGGAGGAGGTTGCAAGAATAGAAGATGGTTATGGGGGGAGGAGGAGATGATTGGGAGTGGGGTGCATGATATGAAATTCACAATGAACCAATAAAAAGTTAAATAATAAAAATCTTACTAGGCATGGTAGCATATGCTTGTTATCAAAGCACTTGGAAGGTTGAGGCAGGAGGATTGCCATGAGTTCAAGGTCAGTCTGTGCTAAAGAGCAAGACTTTTAAAAAATTCTTTGTGAACTTCACAACATACACCCCAATCCTACTCATCTTCTGGTTCCCCCATATCTGCCTTTTGCCCTTGCAACCTACCCCAAAAGAAAACAAAAAAAAACTAAAATAAAATAAAAACTATCTCTGCATGGAAGTTGCCCAACAGCTTTCCTTGTAAAAGTTCATAGCAGTGAGTCATTGTTCTGGTTCACATTTCAGCAGATCATAAATGGGGAATATGTTGGGGTGAGCCAACTCAAAGCCCTGGATCTGGGCCTGAGTTGCAGCTGAGTTGGTCAGCCCAGCTTATGCCAACCAGGCCAGCTCTCTTGTCCCAGTATGGGGAGGGGCCAGCTCATCCTACAGCTATAGTGGGGCCGTTTCTCGTGCTTTCACACCGTCAGCACCAGTTCTCTAGCTTCCTTGTTACCAGGGCCAACTCTACTATGTTGCCTAGGCACTGGAGTGCTGTAGCTGCCAGTGGATGTGTACAAGGGGTGGTGTGTGTGTGTGTGTGTGTGTGTGTGTGTGTGTGTGTGTGCCCAGCTCTCCTGCTCTCATGCCCTCAGTCTATTCTCCCATTCATGCCACCAGGGCCAGATGTACAGAGCTGGCCAGGCAAGGAGTGAGACCAGCTCCCCCGCAATCCCAAGAGAGAGAGATTTGCCTCAATTTATGACATCCTGCCAAACTAAATATCAGTATAAGTTTACAAATATGTTAGGAAGCATAAAAAATTATTAAAGGATTACATTTTAAATAAATATTGTATAATAATAGCATAGAAGAAAAAGTGATTTGTACACTTTTTTTGAAAACTTTGAAATATCTAGGAATTCTACAAGCATTCCATACATATTATAAAAATTAATAAGTTTTCTAATGTTAATTTTATTTTAGCTTAGGATGTGATTTCTAATTTATTACACTGTTTTGTAAAACATTTACAAGTAGTCAAAGAAAATGTCCAATTATTTACAGAATTATAACTAATTTATAGTTTTGCTGTGAAATATTTCACATTTATAAATGAGTACATATACAATCTAAAGAATTGTAATAGAGAGGACATTCATAATGCTCCTGCCAGAGTTCAAATATCACACACCTCTCCAAAGAGTTCCTGTGCTAAAAGCTTGGTCCCAGCTGGTAGACTGAAGGCTGGTACATCCAATCACAGAGGGGTGACTAAATCATTGGGGCTGTGACAACCAATAGACAAGACACTTGATGATGTCACTGCTGGGAGGTAGTGAAGCAGAAGGCAGAGTGGTTTGATGGAGCCATGCTCTGGTAGGATAAACCTTGTCCCTCACCCCTGCCTCTCTCCTGTGTGTGCTTCTTGGCCACCCTCATACAAGCAACATTACTCTCTCTTTCCTTTTTCCCTACAATCTGAAACTTTTAAACCCATGAGCCAAAAGAGAAAAAGCAAATCTGTCCTTCTCTTAAATTGTTTCTCTTGGGTATCATTACAGGGTTACTTACATGTGCCAACTATGGAGCTATGAGACTGGGCAACTCCCAGCTCCTTGAAAGCCTAACCCAAATCAGGCTTAAGCACTCAGGGTTCCTCATGGACACTTTGTCTCACTGTTTTTCTCTTGTCTTTCTTTGTGACTTGAACAACTCTGTGCATTTCCTGAGCAATTCATTGTTTTCTTTGTTAACACTGTATGAAAGAGAGCACACTACCATGTATGTGCACACAGAATTGCACTTTTCGCCCATCCTTATCACTCTGAGAGGTATCCAGGGTTTTCATCGTGGCTTAATAGCTCATTGCAGAAGTAAGCCATAGTTTGCTACTTTGTTGCATATGAGCACTTTCTCCCACACAATGCTACTATGTACCCTTTTCTTTCTATTTTCTGGTGTGCAAACCTAAATATTTCTGTGACATCAGGGAGACACTGACTGTTTCTTCATATCTCCATGAACTGGATTCTGGTCCTGTGCTGCCTTGCCTACATCTAGTTTTACAAAGTCGTTTTCCCCCAAGTCTGTTGAGCCTGAAACTACATTTCAAGGTTTTAATGTAAAGGGGACTGGAGAGAAATAGTTCAGCAGTTAAGATCCTCTTGTTGAGGACCTGATTTCAGTGCCCAACAAGCCTTTTAGGTGGTTTGCAACTGTTTAACGCCAGCTCCAGGGGATCTGGTGCCCTCTTCTGGCCTTCAGGAACACAGGCGTTCATATGGAGAAAATTTTAAAGAACGAAAGGTCTAACATTTCATTCCTGCTGAGGCAAATTATCAGTACATGGGTTTCTGTACCGGTTTCTACTGTCATCTGTTTGTGTCTGCTGTACATCTGTTTGGTGAGTCATTTGTCCCTCTCTTGTTGAGTCATATAATTCATTTATTGTCTGGAGTCTAGTATCTATACTTACATGTACTGAAAAGGCATTTCCCCATGTTGAGATCTATTTTTGTTCTCTGTCTATTTTTTTTTAACAAAATACAAATTCTTAATATAGGTGATTTAATCCATCAATAATTAGTAATGTTCCACTGTATATGCTTTAAAACTCATTTCCTACCCAAAATTTAGAAAGTAAAGCTATTCTCCTAAACCAGAATTGTGGTCTGTGTGAATTGAAATAAAATTCAATTTTTCTTATCACTTGCTAATGAGAAGCCTAAGCCTAGTTATGTGGTAGCCTATCTTTCTTCCAGTGATTTCCAGTGCCCCTTACGTGTGGACTCTGTTTTATCTATTGACCTATTTACTCATGCCTTAAAAACACAGACTCAATTTCTATGGTTTTATAACACATCTCAATACACTGAAGAGCATATCTTTCCATTTTATTCCCTTTGTTAAGATGTCTGGGCTGGAGAGATGGTTCAGTGGTTAAGAGAACTGACTGCTCTTCCAGAGGTCCTGAGTTCAATTTCCAGAAACCACATGGTGGCTCACAACCCTCTGTAATGGGATCTGATACTCTCTTCTGGTGCCTCTGAGGATAGCTACAGTGTACTCATAAAAATAAATAAATAAAAAAATAAATCTTTAAAGAAAAGATATCTTAGATAGTCTTGGGTCTCTGCTCTTGCCTACAAATTTTAAAATCGACTCAAGTTCTCCAAAATCAGAACACGCAACCAAAAGCTGTTAGAAATTTTTTATAAGAATCGAATTATATCCAAAGATCCATTTTCAAATGGACACCTTTAAAAAGCTAAATTCTATGGAGAACATAATATTTGTATCCATTTTGTGTTTTAATTTCTTTCCAAATATGCTTCCTTTTGCTTGTGAGGGCTCAGGAATGTTTATTTTCAAAATCCTGGTGCTTAAAGTTTGTTGCTAATAGAAGTGATATTTCTTTCTTAACATATTTTCTAGTTGTTGCTGATGTTGAAGCACAAGCGCCTTTGAATATTGGACGTTTCTCTCATTTTTGATGATCTCTGCAATGTTGATAACTTATACATCTCCATGTACCATGACTATCCATCTCTCCTGTCACGTCCATTTTTTGACCTCTGTCCAATCTGTCCCTGAGTTCATTGCCATCTCTGCCTCTATCTTGGCACCATGTGCACACAGGCAGGCCCTCTATGACTTGAGCTCCACCCCAGGCCCCCTTCTAATTCTTATATCTTCTGATGATTTGGCCTGGTTGTGTTAGTTAGAATATCCAGATCACCATCTGGTATATATGACAGGAGCTTTGGAAGTGTTCTTTATGACAAATGAAAACTTTCCCATTTCTCCGTTGAGCTTTGCTTTTGATTTTTTGTGAATATTCTTGATCAATCTATGGTAGCTCTCAGACTTTTCCAATAGCTGACATTGTGGTCATACTGAGTTTTCTCACAGGGCTTTTCAGTATGTATTGAGTTGATCCGATGGTTTAATTCTTTTGATTGATTGATGTGGTCACTTGCTTGTCTTTTATAATATGCTTAGCTTGCTTTTCTGACATAACAAAAATCTATTTATGAAATATACATGGGTGCCATTGTAACTTCAAGACCTAGACTTTCTATGTCATTAAATTTTTTCTAATTGTTGCTGATGTTGAAACATGGGTTCTTTTGCATGTTGAATGCTTCTCTCAATTTTGAGAGATAATTACTATTAATTGTTACTATTAATTTTAAGGTTTTACTTGAAATTACTGTTATTACTGTTACTTTAATTAAATTACTACTGATTCTTTGACATTGTGATATTGCTAATAGTTAGTTTATATTTCCCCATGTTTTTTTCTTTGCATATATTCCTCCATGGAATTTCAAATCAAAATTATGTTGCCCTTGTGAGTTCTAGAATATTTGCTAGTTTTGTCCACAATTGTTTTTGGAGATTAAAATTTCTTCCTATTAAAAATGTCTTTGTTTTGTTTTTGAAGTTTCACCCTCAAAATCTTTGTAGATTTAGAATTTTCTTTGAGGAATAAATTTGAATCTATTCAATTTCTTTAACAGTTGTAACATCTTCTAATGTTCTAATTCTTCTTGAGTTGATTTTGACCTTTCATTTTTCAATTTTTAAGTTTTTTACTATTTTAATTGAAAATTTTAAATCTTAACTAAAACATAATTAAACTTAATTTTTAACTAAAAATTAAATTTTATTTTAATATTTTGTTTTATATTTGGATTTTTCAAGACAGGGTTTCTCTATATAGCACTGGTTGTCCTAGAACTCACTCTATAGACCAGGCTGACCTCAAACTCAGAGATACACCTGCCTCTGCCTCCCAAGTGCTGGAATTAAAGGTGTGTGCTACCACCACCTGGAGACTATTTTAATTTTTTGTTAAAATTAAAAACTAAATGTTATGTCATAAGTTATTATAGCTATTTATTATATTTTGAATATTTAATTTTAATTACATGTGTATGTGTGTGTGTGTGCGCGCACGCGTGTCTGTTTTTGTGTCTATGTCTATGTGAGGAAATGTGCACATAAATGCAGTCCCCAGAGAGTCCAGAAGAGGGCGCTAGATTGCATGAAGACAGATTGTAGGCTGGTTCGAGGAGCCATACATGGGTTTTAGGAACCAAACACCAAACCTCATGAAGAAAAGCAAGCACTCAGCAACAAACAGACTTTATTTTTCAAAAAGCCAGACTCTAATGTCGCTAATATTTTCTAATCATGTTTCTGCCACATTAATTTCTGCCCATTTTTGTTACCTATTTTCTTTGAGTTGTTTTTGCTTTTTTCCTATGAATTCTCAAAATAGAAGCTGAACTAATTAAACTAATGGTTTTTTTTCTTACATAGTAGTTAACATTACAAATGTCTCTATAAAAAAAAAATTTGCCTCAATCCTAAAAAATATGATGTGCGGCATTTTCTATGATCAGTCATTCATTTAAAAAGTTTCCCAATTTCTATTACAAAAATTTAGCATTTGGTTTGACAAAATTCTATATAATATACAATGTATCGTCATGATCACCCGGTTTTCACACATGCACACTTCTTTTCATCTTCTTACTAAGTTGTACTTGCTTGTGGTGTTATTTTTGTGTTTTGTCTGTGGTCTCTTTGTCAGACTCTTTACTTTTCTTTTCTTTTACTTTTACATTTCTTTTGGAAATGATCAATTTTACTTGGTATGAATAACTGGCCTAACTGACAGTATGAGGAGTGATCATGACTGAAAACATTACTGTTCATCCTGCTACACTGTGATATTTGCATTCTTTCCCCAGAATTCCAGAGACTAGCCTGCCATGGGTGGTAGCTATCTGATTTACAGATTGAATGAGGGTGTCAGTATTAACTAACATATCCATTATTAGTGAAGCATAATGTTTCCTTAGTAACTAAAGGGTCATATGAACAAAGTTAAAGTTTCCTCACTCCTCCCGTAGCAGCTTTCAAGTCCACTCATCCATGATGGTGATAGAGGAGACAGGTAGGTTTTCTGACTCACAAATGATGTCATCGCTGCTGGCGGAATTGGTGAAGGAGACAATGATTCTGCCCTGCTGTGAGTCAGCACTCTCAGGCAGGGGGACTTTAAGTTGGAGGCCAGGCTGTGCTAAACTGCAAAACCCTGCCCACTCCAAAGCAGAATATGCATCATGATCTCTGCAAAAGCGCTTTGATATGAGAAAATAAAGCACAGCAGCCATTACCATTCCCCTCTCCACCTCAGGTCCTAACTTTTCCACCTTCTATTCTCTTTGTCCTCTCAATCAAAAATTAGCCTTACAAAAATTGCCTTACAGGGATACCATGGAAGCCAGGGATACCAAGACTACAATGGCCATAGGGTACTGGTAAAGCAATGGCTTTTGCCAGGTGATGGTGGTGCACGCTTTTAATCCTGGCACTCAGGAAGCAGAAACAGGCAGCTCTCTGAGTTTGAGGCCAGTGTGGTCTACAGAGAGAGTTCCAGGACAGCCAGGGATACACAAAGAAACCCCTGCCTTGAAAATAAACCAAGCAAAACAAAGAAGAAAGAAAGGAGAGGAGAAGAGAAAAGAGGAGAGGAGAGGAGAGGAGAGGAGAGGAGAGGAGAGGAGAGGAGAGGAGAGGAGAGGAGAGGAGAGGAGAGGTGGCTTTTCTATTTTTGGTATCTCATTCATCAGCATAGATGCTATACAGAATAATTTAAAGAGTGGGCATTAACAGGTTGCCAAATGTTTATGAGAAATGTGAAAATCATCTTGTATGAAAGATACCAGACAGATTCTCAGTATATTGAAGTGATGCAAGAGATGTGTGTTTTCATTTTTCTCATTCAATGTTGAACACCCAAAACAATGCTTGACTGGTTCATTCCAGAAAAACAGCTCCTCATGCATTTAAATCACTGCTATCCAGTGTTTCAAAGGAACCATACCAATAAGTTGCTTCCTAGCAAAGCCATAACCCACACCCTAGACCAGTTATTTTAATTACACTTGAAAAAGGACAGAACTGTGAAGCACTTACAGAACATCTCCTATCACTCCATGGTCAAGCATGGCGAACAAGAATTCCGTTTTCCACACTTGCTTGTAGGAAAGGTCACATCCCTGTAAGCTGCCAGAAACTTGGCATGGTTCTTGGAATGGGAAATATAAGACACAGCTGAACTTTACACTCAGTGATATGATCACATATACAGCGTACCAAATGTTTCTCAAGTCATCTTACAGGAGAGGTGTGGTGCAAGGAGGATGTGGAAAGGTTCTGGCAAAATGGTTAAATTGCATTTAAGATGGGAGACACAAGTCCAAGAAACCTGTCAGCATGTTGGCAACTGTAGTCAGTCACAATGTGCCATGCTCAAACACAAACAGACAAACCAACTCACCAACCCAAGGGTTCTCACCACAAAAAGAATATGTATATAAATTAGTAGTGTATACATATTCCCAAATATTACATTAAGCACAGAGAATACATAGAGATTTCCTAACAAAAATCAGTTATCTTAAAGAGTACAAATTCATGTTCTTGAGGAAGAGGCCTCTGAGTTTCCATGGAGTGGATGTCTAGGGTACCCATTTTATCCTGTGGCAATTACCTGTTGGTTTGTCATCATATCTTCCCCAGTTAGATGAGTTCATGTGCTTTACTCTCCAGATTTAGCAAAGTGCTTGCTTGGCTCATAGTAGGAATTCAAACATGCATCAAATTGACTTAAGGGAGAACTCAACAGTTTTATGACACTTGCAGATAACACAGATCTAAAATAAAACCCCTTCTGTTGTAAGAGCCATTCTGCCTATCTCCTGTGGTCAAGATTTTTATCAGAGACTAGTTAGAAATACATATCCTCAGCCCACAGTCCATTCATACAAACCATTTCAGAAGTCTTAGAGAGGAGACAGATACAGTGAGACATTAGAAAAAATGAATACATGACTGCATGTGTATAGTGTGATTTCAAACTAGAATAGATACCATGTATTACAATATCACCTTCCCTATAAGACATATTACAAGATGAGCAATGTCCTCACACAAATTCATCTCAGGTGATCACAGTCACTACCATAGATAGGTAGCTACCTCTTCTAGTAATGATTGCACATTGCCCCAGTACATGGCTTCCAAACTTGGGGGTACATTTGTCTAAATACAAATGTGCCCTTGATGTGTTCTGCATGGGGCTTGCTTATCAAGCATGTCCCAGAAGCAAAGCAAGGCTGAAGGCTACCCAGTGCATGGGAGGACACCCATTGTAGCTATGTTGATTGGAATCATCTGGCAGCCAGAGGACAGAGTGATGCACCCAATCCTTCACATTCTGACATGCTGGAAGGCATCTTCAAGAGAGGCAATGTTGTAGGAGAGGGCCTATTGTGCTCCTTGTGACATTTTATAGGAAAGAACAACAACTATTTTTTAAGTGAGAAATGGATTTTCAGTGCTTCCCTAAGGAGTTGAGTTTTGAAAGGAAAACAATTCCCAGCCATCTTTAACAAAGCCACGTAGAGCTGCTTAACTCAGAATAACACTCCCGATGTTTTATTAATGGCATTTGAGGATCCTGGGTGTTTGTTTCTACTTCACTACATATATAAACAATCTTCTCTTCAGCTGACATTTACATGCAGCTCCAAGGCACACAGCTAGCTTACAGCATCCAGATGCCAATCAGGTTTGCCCTCCTCCCAATCCCCATCTCAGTGCACAAAAAGAAACTTTGCTTTGGCAAGACTCTTATCGCTATTCTTTATCTACAGTGAAAAAAATCACATATACTACACTGTATGTGTTCACTATTTAGAACACACCTGACAATATATGTTCAGCTTTAAAAAA
>NW_022196906.1:36252117-36259209 GCF_008632895.1 Mastomys coucha | reverse complement strand
AAAAAAGACAGAAAACCCTAAGGACACCAGGACACCAGGGGAAGGGCCTCCAAGGATCTTCAAATGCTCTATTCTAGACAAAAAGCCAGGACACCGGCAAAACCAGCCAGATCAACTTCCACGGGGCCCCAGTAATTAACCAGAGGTTTGAAGCAATCCATCGGGGAGGTTTTATTTTCTCTCTCTTTCAAGCAAACCAGTTAGATCTAAGGGGAAGACCATTGAGGGTTGGACCTGTGTCTGTAGCTCAGTGGTAGAGATCTTGCCTTATGTACACAAGGGCCTGGGTTCAATCCCCTGTACTGAAAACAAATGAAACAAAAGCAAAACTACAACAACAACAAAAATCTTTGAGGGTTGGGAAGATAGTTCGGTGGGAAAGAGTGCTTGCTCTGCAAATTTGAGGACTTGAGTTCAAATCCTTAGCACCCACATAAAGCCCAAAACAAAGTCTCTCATGTCTGTAACCTTGTTACTATGGTGGTCATGAAGACAGGAGAATCTCATCTCAGGGGCTTGCTGACCATTGGTCTAGTTTCAGGTTCAGTGAGGGACTCTGGGAATAGAGAATAGAAAGATAGATCAGAACGACATGCTTCCAGAGATAGAGAGGCAGTCAGGGAATCACATGGCATTCAAACCCACTCTCTTCCCATTCCCCTCTGTTTTACTGGCAGCTATGAAAACCAGTAGCCTAGACGCCATAGAGACAGCAAAAATGAGCCAGTCCCTTCAAAGTCCCAGAGAACTATAATGCAGGGGATGGTGAAAGCAGAAGCTCTATGGTCTGCCTGCATGAGGTTTTGAAATGCCTAAAGGGTCAGTATTGGGTCACCCAAAGATATACTGGAGATAACGAACTTATAAAGAGAAAAAAGTTGTTCTCGCCAGTCCATATTCAGGCTGGCATGGTTGTTTAAGGCCTATTGGCACTTCATGATGACCTGCGGCCTCCGAATTGTCTAAAGGACTCTTCGAGGCTCATCTTGGGTTTCAATTTGACAGGATCAGGAATCAACTACAAGATAAGCTGCTGGGTGCTCCTGAGAGGGATTTTCTTGGCCAGATTACTTCAAGTGGGGAGATCCGCCTGAGGTATAGGCAGCACCAGATAAAGGGAGCTGGAAGAAAGACACTTGCTTTTACCTGCTTGCCTTCACCCTCACTGGCAAGTTCGTCTATGTATCTATCTATGGCTGCTGTTACTGCATTCCTTCACTGATGTCAGAACCCAGCTTCTTCTGGTTCCCAAGGTGGACTGAATACCAAGGGCTCTCAAGGAATCCTTCAGGTCATCAGCAGCAGTTTGGGACTGTTGAGGTCCCCAGCCTTGGGCACTGAACTACTAGGTTCTCAGGCTTGCTGGTATGAGGCAGCCCTTTTTTGGACTGCTCTGATCCTGTTGTGTAAGCCAATCTAGTAAACCTACTTTATGTCCCTGGCATCAGTTCCATTCCTCTGGAGTTGCTAAATAACATAGCTTCCCACCAGTCCTTGTCTCTGAGATCTTCCACCACCCTGACTCCCAACAGTATCATCTCTGGTTAACTGCTGGAGCTCTGCGAAAGTTGATTCTGGCTGGTTTTGCCAGTGTCATTGCTGCTTGTCTGGCATAGAGCATTTGGAGATCCTGGAAGGCCATCCTTCTGGTGTCCTGTGGTCCTTAGGATTTGTTGTCGCACCACTAACCTGACCAACAGTATCACCCTGTGAATATTTGGATATTTTGGGGATAGTCAACCTTAAAACTATAACAGAGTCTCTATGGGGCTCTAAAAAGCTATGCAGATATATAGCAGGGTTATGTTCAAGCCTAGGCCTGTGCACCTGCCCAAGAATGACCTGAGAAGGTCCTATGGTCTCACCTCCAAGTCTTTCTCAGGAAGAAAATGAAGGTAAAGGTAGAATAGTGAACTAGCTGGCTGGGAGTTGAGGGCATGCTGCCAAATGTACATTGAGAGATGCTAAAGGAGTGGGGTGGGGAGACAGTCTTGGGCTTTGAATGGAGAACTTCAGACATGCTAGACAAGAAGACATGAGGGTCATAATGGTTCTTAACATCAAAAGGAATGTGTGTCTAATCATTCATGTCACCACTAACTTAACCAAGCTGAATGTTCAGTGGCTATAGCTGAAAGAGAAGACAGATGGCTAAGCAATTAGCTCAGAAAGTCATTCATCAGTCTCGAGACAGAAAACCCTGAGGCATGGAGAGAATGCAGAATCAACATGCTCTATTTGAGGGGTCCACTCTGTTGGGGGGTCCGCTTTGTTGGGGGGTCCAGTTTTCAGCCATAAAAATGATGTGATGTGCAAAGAAATGAGAGGATCAGATCGCCTCCACACAGGGAGACAAAAGCAAGTCCCCAGGGAATGCCAGAGATAAGCCCTCAAATCAGCAAAAAAATTGCTCAAGTCAAAAATACAAATAAGGAGGAGGGCAGACTTCTGAAATCTGCTGGCAACAGAAGTGTCTCCCTCCAGAAGCTTTAGAGAAAGAAATAATTTGCCTGGCTCTGGGTTGTGGGACTCCAGTCTCTTCCTTGTCTTTACAGGCCTGCAGGTCTGAATGTCAAGCCTCCTCCTACCTTTCTTTTATAAAAACAACTCTCATTGGACGTAGGGCCGGTCTATTCTCATAGTCAGGACCATCATCT
Organism: Mastomys coucha; assembly: GCF_008632895.1. Classification (NCBI taxonomy): domain Eukaryota; kingdom Metazoa; phylum Chordata; class Mammalia; order Rodentia; family Muridae; genus Mastomys; species Mastomys coucha. Next base: position 36,256,552 of record NW_022196906.1, on the reverse strand, counting down.
ACTCTTCCTTCCTCCCCCTCTTTCTTCTTTTAAAAAAAAAATGATATCAGGGTTTGAATTATGCAACTTGAACTTCTGTAGTTCAGACAGATCTTAAACCTGTAATCCAGCCTCACCCTCTTGAGGTTAGGCTGCCTTGAGGGATCTTAAACGTAATCATGTCTGGGAAAAACTTTTCTAAACAGGCTTACAATCACAGGTTCTCTGATTTAAGACATGATGTAACTTTCAGAGGCTACCATTCAACCAATACTTTAGCAATATTCCCGAAATTGAGCTATAGGCTCAATGCAGTTTACAACAAAATCACAGATATAATTTCACCCCAGAAGTTGAAAAGTAAATATGAACAAATAAGGATCCTAGATATATAAAAATGTCTTAGGGGAAAAAAAGAACAGGCTTGGAAAAGATTCATATTCTGATTTTACAGCTTAACACAAAGCTACCTTTACTAAGACTGTGTGGTATTGGGCATAAGAAGAGAGAAACATAGAAATAAACACGCAACTTTTTTTTCAATGTGAGAGTCAAGAAATCAGTGGGGAAGAATAAGAGGTTTTTATCCTTCAACAAATGATAATGGAAATCCTTTAATAGGAATGTCACTGTATATCCAGTTAAAGTGAGATTGCAGTAGATTGGATGAGTTCTATACACGATATCTAAGGTCTATATAGAAGAGAGGAGGGAAGAGATTTAGAAACAGAGACCAGATTATACAATGAGAAAGTCCTCTGACAGTAGTCATGCAGCTGCAAGTTAAAAAATGCATGGAGCATTCAGCAACAGACAGAACTAGACAAAAACAAAGGAACCTGGAAAGGGGGTGTGGTCCAGTTGACACCTTGAACTTGCCCTTCAAGCTTCCAGGAAGCCAGAGTGTACATCTCTGTGAGGGTCCCAGAATTGATCAGTGTTATTTTTCTTAAAACGGCTATCTTTCGTCCAATGGGTGTGCATTGCCACCTTATACACTTCAGGGCATATAAAATATTTTTCTGCATCTGGACTTAGGTTCTCCAGATGGTAGATTCCAAGTTCTAGTAAATTCAGTACCAACTACTGAGGAGAACTCTGCTGTCTTTTCCTAAGGCCTTATCCATGATTAGGGAGGAGGCTTGTAGATTAGCGAGGTAGAGGAATTTTCATTGTCTATCTACTGTGGACATTGGGCCACAAAGATAGCTATGGGTCACTGCTGTCAATGCAAGGTGTCCCAGGTATGCTGGGATGCTGGGTCACACAGTCCTACACTCTTGACTACACTTGAAAACAATTTGCTGGTCCTCAAGGTACACTGAGACATGCAGAGACTGTGAGGCTGTCTCAGGTCAATATGCCTAGTCATTTTCAGCACTTGGCTTCCATGGCATACTGAGGGCTAGACAGCTTTCTATCCTGCAGAGAAACCCTCTCTTGGATCCTGAAGCTTCTCTGGATTTACCCTGGAGGACAGTTAAGCAGGCATTGGGCTCTTTTCCCTGGGAAATGCGAGGTTTTGGTGCTCTGATAATTTCTCTTTGTTTTGTTTTTTTAATTCTACATTAAAAAGAAAAAACCTTTCTCCTCTGGGTGGTGAAATTTGCCCTTGACTTACCAACAGTCTTCTAAGTTTGACATTTTCTAAGTTCAGGATTTCTTGTTACTGGGGATTTTTTTTTTTAAGGTTTTTGTTTGTTTGTTTTTTGTTCTTTGGGTATTTTTTTTTTTAAGGGTGTGGCTCAAGACAGGTTTCTCTGTGTAGTCCTGTCTATCCAAGCTCAGGATTTCTTTCCTTGTATATTATAATTTTTTAAAAAAATAACTTTATGTTTTGGGACTATTTTAGATTTACCAAGAAATTGCAGACCATGTAGAGAATTCCCACAGTCTCACTGAGTTTCCCTATTATTAGACATCTAACATGGTATACCTTTGCTAACCAATACTGATGCAACATCATCAACAGAGCGCATACTTTATTGAAATTTCTGTAATCACTTCCCAGTGTCCTTCTGTGTCCAGGTTGATGTTAGATATCATAATACATTCAGGCAACATGTCCCTTTAGACTTACTTCTCTTGGCTATGGCATTTTCTAAAATTTCCCTTGCTCTTTTACGACCCTGGCAGATGTCAGGGGTGCTCATTAGCGCACTGTGAAACCTTACAGAATACCAGCCATTGGGACTTGCCTGATGCTTTTCCTAGGACTGTGTGCTGGGAGGAGGAAGAGCACAGAGGCCAAGAGTCATTGTCACTTGAGCACATTGATGTGACTCTAACTGTTGATGTTAACATGATGTCTGAAGTCATGTGAGACTTCTCCATTTTGAAGGCATTTGTTCTTTTCCTCCTTTCAGTATTGCACCTTTGGAAGGAAGATGGTGTGCACAGGCCACACTTAAAGATGGGATGCTGGGGTGTAGCTTCACAGTGCAGAGCACCCACACATTCTGCTTGCTAGGGTTTTTGTGTTTCAAGATACGGGTTCTCTGTGTGGTTCTTGCTGTCCTGGAACTCGCTCTGTAGACCAGGCTGGCCTCAAATCACAGCAGGCCTGCCTGCCTCTGCTTGACCAAGTGCTGGGATTAAAGGCATGTGCCACCATGCTGGCAGCACTCACACATCTGAAGTTCTGCCTGAAATATTTTACCATTATACCCATTTATTCATTTGTTTATGTCCATTTGAGCACTCATAGGTTTATTTAACATCTTGAGCTGTAATCTAACCCTACTTTAACCTATTTTTCAAATTCTTCCAACAGGACCATGGATGTTTAGCAGTTGATATTTTATTATTTATTTAATGTTTTTTCCAGCCAGGCCTGTTGGCTCATTCCTGTAGTCTCTGAGTTTGGAAGGCTGAAGCAGAAGTCTTTTTGCAAGTGTGAGACCAGCCTAGGATACGTGATGAATTTGAGGTTGGCCTGGGGTACATAGCAAGATAGTATCTCAGAATCCCTCCCCTAAAATCATCAGAATCATTCAAAATATTTAAATACGAAAAGTCAGCACTGCCTTAAACACATATATACGAACACACATGCATGTGCACATACACCACACACACCCGCACCCCTACCTACTGGCCAAGAAAATGAGCTCCTTTTCTGGTCTTCACAGTCCCCATCCTGCAGTTGAAGCTGCTTATGGGCTACTCCTCTCAGCTATCAGGAAGTCACAGTGTTGCCTCATGCTGCAGCTGGAACACATTTTGTCTGATTCATCTTGTGGATATATTCCACCCCAACATCTTCATTCTTTTAAAAGCAAGAACATGCAGTCACAATGGGCAGAGGTCCTTGCCTCCCACTGGCACCTTTCCCTAACCCACTACTCAATAGTGTAGACATTGCTCAGGTGGGGGCCATTTAATGAAGGATTGTGTCTGCCAATGCCAGAGGACGTCAGGTAAGCTGCTGTTGGTTGCTTTCTGAGAACAGAAGACATGAGTCAGAAGAGCCAGGAAAGCCCAGGAGCGTGCTTGGAGCCTCTCCGTGATACAATGTGGGAGAATTCTATTAAGTTAGAGAGATGGATTTGACAAAGTTCTTTTAATAACCCAAATAATCAGGGCTTCAGCATTGGATCTCCCACCGTTCCCATGACAAGAGCTCACATAAAGTTCATTCAAATCTTCAAAGCAAGTGAAGGCAGAGGAGCTGCCACCCCGACCCCCACCCCTGACAGCCCCATGTCAGGCAATGGACAATCTTCTGCCATGGCAAATGTGGCCATGGCTCTATTTCCAACTTCTCAGTCTCAAAGACAAGTGGGAAAAACAGGGCAGAAGGAGAGCACTTTCACAGGCTGCTCTGGAAGAGCTAGGTGCCTTCTGAACCAGTAAGAGATCAAATACTCTTCTGGCCATAGTCTGAGAGTCTGGGAGAATGTCTTCATTAGACTGCAGAGTCTGTCTGTCAGCCATTTAGTACTTCAGTGCCTTCTGCTAGCAACTCCTATTTTCTTAGTGTCTTCCTCCAGGAACTACCCATCTGGGGACAAGTCCCCAGGTCCTGGTGGGAATAGAAGCCACAGCTATTGACTGTCACTGAAAGGCCATCATTGTCGAGTATGTTAGTCATTTCTACATCACTGCAACTCCAGTACCTGACAAAACAACATGGAGGAACGATTTACTTTGGCTTGTGGTTACAAAAGATTTCAGTTAACCAAGGCAGGAAGGTTTGTGGCAGTGGATGTATACAAAGGAACCATTCACAGAACAGAGGATCAGAAAGCAGAGACAGTGGTAAGAGGCAGGGTCTGGGTATAGCCTCCAAAGGTCTATGCTTACTGACTCACTTCTGGCAGCCAAACCCCACAGCCTCCTGTTGATGGGTATTTGATCACATTGTGAACCCCAAGATTGTAGTGTGGCTCAGCCCTAGTATATATCTTTCTACCTTTCTCTGCCTAGCTGGAATGGAAGTTGTAAATGAGTCTGT
>NW_022196906.1:36247839-36251609 GCF_008632895.1 Mastomys coucha | reverse complement strand
TAGCAAAGAAATATCAGGCCATAGTAACGGAAGGCAGCAGCTTGAAGCTGAAGGATGGGGCATTGGTAAACACCTTTAATGTCAGCATTCTGGGGGTAGACAGGCAACTTAGATCTCTAAGTTCAAGGCCAAGCTGGTCTTACAAATCGAGTTCCAGGACAGCCAAACTTAAGCAGTGAAGGAAACCACAAAAAAAAACAAAACAGAAGCTGGTGAAAAATATATTTGAATGAAGGGTCCATGTTTCAGCTTCAGCAAGCAGCAGTACTTACCAGCTTTGGCCATATGATTCTGGCTTTAGAGTCGAGGATAGAAGAAAGGGGTTATGGAATCTTCCTTTGCAACTAAGAAAAGCTATGGGGGCCAGGCATATGTCAGGGGTGTTCATGCATAGAGGACTAGAGGGGCCATTGTGTGAAGCTGTGAAGGCAAAGCCTAGACTATCTTGGAAACCCAAAGATATTAGAGATGCCAGAGTTGTGGGATACCTGCTTAGGAGAGCAGCTATTAGGGAGTGGAATCAGCCCAAGAGAAAGAAGTGTGCTGCAGTCAACAAAGCTGAAAGGAGTTGGAGATCTGAAGAGTGCTTGGACATCAGACATGGAGTTTGGATTTTGCCCAGCTGCTTTTCAACCTTGCTTTGGTCCAGTATTTCCTCACTATGCCCCCTTTCCTCCTTTTTGGAATGGTAATGTATATCCTGTGCCATTGTATGTTAGAAATATGTGATCTGATTTGCATTTTGATTTTACTAGGGTTATAGTTAAGAGATAGCCATGAGCCTTGAGAGGGATTTTGGACTTTTGTTTTTTTGTTTGTTTGTTTTATTGTTTTTCGAGACAGGGCTTCTCTGTGTAGCCTTGGCTATCCTGGAACTCACTCTGTAGACCAGGCTGGCCTCAAACTCAGAAATTCACCTGCCTCTGCCTCCCAAGTGCTGGGATTAAAGGCGTGTGCCACCATCACCCGGCGGGACTTTGGACTTTTAAACAACTTCGAGATGGAGAAAGATTATGGGGACTTTTAAAGTTGAACTAAATGCATTTTGTATTATGATATGGCTACAGTTCTATGAAGGCCAGAGAGTAGAATGTGGTGGTTTGAATAAAAATGGCCCCCATAGGGCAATTAGCTGTCATGGTGTCTTTTTATAGTAATAAAACCCTAATTAAGAAGTTTGGAACACATGAAGTACAATGCACAAACCACAAGAAACTCAAGAAGAAGGAAGACCAAACTGTGGACACTTTATTCCTTCTTAAAAGGGGAACAAAATACCCATGGAAGGAGTTGCAGAGACTAACTATGGAGCAGAGACTAAAGGAAGAACAATCCAGAGACTGTTCCACCTGGGAATCCTTCCCATATCCAATCATCAAATCCAGACACTATTGTGGATGCCAGTAAGTGCTGGCTGACAGGAGCCTGAAATAGTTGTCTCCTGAGAGGCTCTGACAGTGTCTGACTAATACAGAAGTAGAGGCTCACAGCCATCCATTGGACTGAGTACAGGTTCCCCAATGAAGGAGCTAGAGAAAGGACCAAAGGAGCTGAAGGGTTTGCAGTGCCTTAGGACGAACAACAATATGAACTAACCAGTACCCTCAGAGCTCCCAGGGACTAAACTACCAACCAAGGAGTACACATGGTGGGACTGATTGCTCTGGAAGCATGTGTATACTAGAGGATGACCTAGTCAGTCATCAATGGGAGGAGAGACCCTTGAAGGTTCTGTGCCCCAGTGTAGGGGAATGCCAGGGCCAGTAAGCAGGGTGGCGAGCAGAGGGAGGGGGGAGGGAACAGGGCTTTGTTCTTGTTTTTTTGTTTTTGTTTTTGTTTTTGGAGGGGAAAATGGGAAAGGAGAAATCATATGACATGTAAATAAAGAAAATATCTAATAAAAAAAGACAGATCACATTGTCTTGCCCAGGTATAGTGGTTTGAATGAGAAATGTCCCCCAGAGGCTCAGTCATTTGAACACTTGGCCCCCAGTTGGTGATGCTGTTTGAGAAGACTTAGGAGGTGTGACCTCACTGGAGGAATGATGTCACTAGGGGTTTTGAGCATATGGCCTTGCCCCACTTGCAGTTCTCTCTCTCTCTCTCTCTCTCTCTCTCTCTCTCTCTCTCTCTCTCTCTCTCTCTCTCTCTCTCTCTCTCATGATTGGAATGTGATCTATCATTTCTGCTCCAGGTACTATGCTGGACACTTGCTGCCACACTCCACACCACACACATGGTGCCTCCCCATCACAATGGACTCTTATCACTCTGGAACTAGGAGCCGAAATAAACTGTCTTATATGAATTCCATTGGCCATGGTATTTTACCACAGCACTAGAAAAATTATGACCATAACATCTGTCTTAGTTAGCGTTTCCATTGCTGTAAGAGACACCATGACCAAGACAACTCTTATAAAGGACAATATTTAACTGGGGCTGGATTACAGGTTCAGAGATTCAATTCATTATCATCAAGGTGAGAAACAGGGTGCTGTCTAGGCAGATAGGATGCTGGAATAGGAGCTAAGAGTTTTACATCTTGATCTGAATGCAGCCAGGAAAGACAGGCAGGTAGAAGGAGGATCTCTTCTGCACAGGGTGGGTCCTGAGCATAGGACCTCAAAACCTGCCTACATAGTGACACATTTCTTCCAACAAGGCCATACATCCTAATAGTGCCATTTCCCATGAGCCAAGCTTATTCAAACCAGCACATCAGGGTAGCCTCTAACTCAGGATCTTCATGCCTTAACCCTATGAGTGCTGAGATTTTAGGAGTATGCCACTGATCTATGAATTTTGACAAATTTTTCTGATAAATTTCTCATAAAATTCCCACAATATCATATTGTCCTTGGCTTTCCTCTGGGTAACTCTTCTCATCTTCTTTTGTGTACATCCTTTTTAAAAACTGAGGACCAAATTCTAAACACTCTCTTTTTGTGCCCTTTGATCCTGGTTATCAGAGATCAGCAAGAATTACTTAGAGAAAAAGCCAAAGTGGGAACAGACATTGGAAGATGGAAGAAATAGAGAAGGGAAGGCAGTAAGATGTCTTAGAAGGATCAACATGTAGAATGTAGGATGTAAGATGTCAGAGACAGCATGATACACAGCAACCCACAAGGTACCACTGAAGTCTAGAATGTGAGTAAGGAAAGAGAGAAGAGGTGAGGTGGGAGAACATTTTAAGGACAGTCTGGTAGGTCATGCCAACTTCCATCTTTGATGGTGGTGGCAGAAGTATGATCTGACATGGGTGGAAAATAACTTGTAATAGTTGCAGTCATTAAAATGGAGTTAGTGAGGGATACTCATCCACTATAGAAAAGGCAATGTGTCATTGAAAAAGTCAAGTTGGTCTGAACCACACAAGCTTTATATATTATTATGAGCATCTTTAAAAGACTGAGAGAAAAACCTACCAGATGGCTAACAGCAGCTCTTCTTGAGGGTTGAGAACACATGTGCATCCATTACATTCCTTTCACCTTTAATATTTTCAGCTTTTAAACAACTAGCCTACATAGTCTTCAGTAAAATATTTTGAAATCATAACAGAAAATAAATGTCTTATTTGTAGAAGAGGTATAAAGAATTTGTTATTAAGTGTCTTGGGTTACAAAGTTTGTGTCTTGCAATTTTGTTTCTACTTTCAAGTTCGCCATTTTTTGGGAACCATTATACATTGTAGATGAACTGGGTAGACTGCCTTCAGTTTCTATTTTGTTGAATAGTTTGAGGAGTATTGGTATTAGGTCTTC
>NW_022196906.1:36245455-36245971 GCF_008632895.1 Mastomys coucha | reverse complement strand
GGCTGGCTGCTCCCCATTGTAGATGAACTGATGAGTGGCAGGCAATCAGCTGGAGAAAAACCAAGTTTCTAGATTGAAAGAACCATTTCCTGGAAATGTTCAAATCACAACCCCCTGTATCTGGTGTGAACCATTGAAGATGACTGGGAAGAGTTCTTACTGAATCGTTCTTTTTAAATGTGTGTCATTCCTCCCTGGATTTTGGTGTTATAGTAGGAATGAGAGAGAATATTTTGAAATGATGTGATAATCCGGAACATTTGTTCTACTTCTATGAGTACAAGCCACCATCACTCTCCTGTCTTAACTCTAGGGTCCTGCGCCAGCTTTGGAAATTTCATACATAAATTTGCTTACAAACTGGTAATCTAAGTGGATAAAGCTAAGGCGGAGAGCCAGATGCATTTGCATCGTTTCTCTGCAGGACTCAGAGGACTGCCTTATAGTTTTAGGGACAATTTATTGGTTATAGTACAGATGGATTGCCTCAAGAACACATGGGCTGTTCCGGGGGGG
>NW_022196906.1:36160230-36245445 GCF_008632895.1 Mastomys coucha | reverse complement strand
GGGTGGGGGGCATTGTCATTAACTTAGGACCAGATCTGTTTTGTTATAAGTTGCAGATGGATTAAAACAGTTTACTCCTACAGAGTCAATAATATACATACATACATACACAAACACACATTACATATACCTATGTGTATATAAGTACATATTGTTTATATTTTAGAATGCACTTGCTTTAACTTGGAAAACAAAATAAAACAACGATGTGTGGATGACTGTAACCCAGGTGCTACCTCCCAATCTAGAGGGTACACTGTCTTCCTGTATGGTTTTTTTTTGGTTCATAGTTTAAAGGTTTCTAACTTAGTATTTGTGGCAAGTGATATTTGACCTCCTTTTAACATTTTGTTTATTTACCATAGGCTTACGTCTTAGTCAGGGTTTCTATTCCTGCACAAACTTCATGACCAGGAAGCAAGTTGGGGAGGAAAGGGTGTATTCAGCTTACTTCCACAATGCTGTTGATCACCAGAGGAAGTCAGATCTGGAACTCAAGCAGGTCAGGAAGCAGGAGCTGATGCAGAGGTCATGGAGGGATGTTCCTTACTGGCTTGCTTCCCCTGGCTTGCTCAGTCTGCTCTCTTTTAGAACCCAAGACTTCCAGCCCAGAGATGGCACCACCCACTAGGGGTACTACCCCCTTGATCACTGAGAAAATGCCCCACAGCTGGGTCTCATGGAGGCACTTCCCCAACTGAAGCTCCCTTCTCTGTGATAATTCCAGCCTATGTCAAGTTGGCACATAAAACCAGCCAGTACAGCTTATTACTTAGAAATCTCATAATAAATTTCTAAATTGAGGCCAACTCTAAGAACAGTGGATCTCTGCTCAGATAGCTTTAGTCTGAAGAAGGTTCTGGAAAACTTCTTAGAAAGGTTTCTCTTGGGCCAAATCTTATAGGATACAACAGAAGGAGCTGGGCCAACAATAGTATACTTGTGTGGTATACTCAAGAAAAACTAAATCTGGAGCTGAGAGCAATTGGTTACTACCAGATGTGATGTACTTGTATTTCTTGGGAGATGTGAACAACTGCCTACTCATCCAAGATAAGGAATTGATGTCTGACCGAAGCAACAATACTACCCAATCCTTCCTGACAAACCAGTGAGTTTACTGTGGCTACTTACAGGAGTACGGGTGAGAGGTTACTTATAGAACCACATCACACAAAGCCAGTTGCGTCAACACAAGCTCACTTTAGCATGGGTCATGACTTATGAAGCTAGATTGCTGGGTGTCTCTGAACAACTTAGAGGCAGCTGGACAGATGGGAAAGTCTTCTCTTTTCAGCAGTCCTTGCTTCTTACATAACCTTGGGGAGAGGGGAGCTCTGTGCACCTGGTAAGTTTCAGAGACTTCCTGAAATTTGTAAGTTTACTTCCTGAGTCTTCATGAACTTCCCTTTAGAACTTCCTTGTCTTAGTCAGGGTTTCTATTCCTGCACAAGCATCATGACCAAGAAGCAAGTTGGGGAAGAAAGGGTTTATTCAGCTTACTTCCATATTGCTGTTTATCACTAAAGGAAGTCAGGACTGGAACTCAAGCAGGTCAGGAAGCAAGAGCTGATGTAGAGGTCATGGAGAGATGTTCCTTATTGTCTTGCTTCCCCTGGCTTGCTCAGCCTGCTCTCTTTTAGAACCCAAGACTTCCAGCCCAGGGATGGCACCACCCACAAGGGGTCCTACCCCCTTGATCACTAATTGAGAAAATGCCCCACAGCTGGGTCTCATGGAGGCACTTCCCCAACTGAAGCTCCCTTCTCTGTGATAACTCCAACCTGTGTCAAGTTGATACACAAAACCAGCCAGTACATTCCTGCTACACAACAGGTGGTGAAAATAAGAAAATACTGCATCATATAATAAGTTTGATTTTGTAGGTTAGGCACTGTTAGTAGAATTTGGTATGGTCAACAAACAAACAAACAAACAAAATTCCTTACTTTTATTTTTTCCTAGTCAATTCTACCTTTTCTTCATTGGTGTTTCTGCCACTGGTGAGGCAACAATCTAGCTCTATTTTAGCTAGTTAGCAGCTGTTCTTGAGAACAAAGTTGTCCTCATTTCTGTTACCTTTTCCTCTTGCTATTACACCACCACACACTTGGTGATTTCTATTGAAGACTGATTTCATCCAATCTAGGGCCAGCAGGTTCAAAATCCAGAGATACAATATAGGCAAGGGCTCTTCATTGTCTATCCTATGGATGAATGTATGAGAGAAAGACAGGGCTATGGTCACATTTTATAACAAACCCACACCCATTGCATTAGCAGCAAGTTATTTCCAGAATGACTTCAACCCATTTGTAAGAGCAGAGTCTTCAAGACCTGGTCACTTCTCAAAAGTCTCACTTCATAACAGTACTGGATTGGAGGTTACATTTCCAACACATAAATTTGGGGACACCTTTGAGTCATGGCTGCTCTATCAAAAGAACAAAAATTACAGATTCAGTTGTGCTCTCAATTAGAGTGGTTTCTGATTCTAGAATCTCACCATATCTCATTCTTGTTTCAATGAGCTGAACAAGAGAAGGCTGGTTTTATAGACAGAGGAAATTAAGGAGATTATGAATGAGAAGCATAGGGCTGGGGGTATATAGCTCTATTATGCATGAGGTGCCAGGTTCAACTCTCAACACTGTTCAAACAAAACAAAAACCAAAGAACACAAAAGGAGTTTATTATTTCAATTATTTTCCTTCAAGGCAGGACACACAGAGGGAGAACACTTGAAAAACAATTAGCTGGTTAACTTGAAGCATTTTTCTGGTGATTATTAGGGCAGAGGCAGGCTCACTGGCAAACTCCATACTGACTTAGTTTAAGGCTCTTATTTCTTTCTCCCAATTTTTTGGAAGGTGGAACTCCAGAGTGAATCCATTTTGGTTTCTACCCTGGTCTGTTGGAACTCTGTGAAGAAATTCAGTTCCAATCAATGGCTTCTTCTAATTCTTTTTAACAACACTCTCAATACTTGTCTCACAGTCTCCAAGCTTTGCCCCACCAACTTCCTGATTGGCTATTTCAAAAATTCAATTAGAAATAATAATGTGGTCAGTTGCTGTCAACCTTCTCTGACCAAGCATTGCATGTCAGCCCATAACACGAGTCATGAGCCCAAGGTTGGATTCGCTGCTCCTGAACTAGAATCAGGCTGTGTGATGAGGAAGGTCAGTTTGGCTGAGTATTTCAAAGTCATAGGTGACAGTGAACCTGCCAAAGAATGTTACTTCATCAGGAACTGAGCAATGTCCATTCCCTTTGTGTAGCTGTGAGTGAGGTAGGTCACAGGGGCGGCTTCATCTCTTACAATCTGTGCTGCCTGCATGAGCAATGCCATTTCATTAGGGCATGGACCTCACATCTAGACATTGAGAACAGAACATCCCGACCTTATAGTGATTATGAGAGTCTGAGATTGTGTGTGTGTGTGTGTGTGTGTGTGTGTGTGTGTGTGTGTGTGTGTGTGTGAAGGGGGGGGAGAGGGAAAGGGAGAGAGAGCTCTTTACAGAAAGAGCTCAATAAATAGTGACACACATCTCAAACTCGACTCTTAATTTTTGAATAGCACAGGATGCTTAACTCAGTTTAAAGTGAAATTTTCAGGATTGTGGAGATGGATTAGCAGCTAAGAGTACCTGCTGCTCTTGCACCCGCAATTTCCAGCACCAACAAGATGGCTCACAGGTGCCTATAACTCGGTTCCAGGGAATGTGCTGCCCTCTTCTGTGAACTACCTCCTCCTGGCCCACATTCATGTAGGCAAACACACATAAACATGAAATAAATAAATATAAAAAATAAAAAAAAGGAGCTTTCCTCTAATCAGAGCCTTCGTTGTGGAATATTTTAAGTTTGTTCCAGTTTTTCATTTTTTGTTCAGTAGATCTCCAGGAAATATTTCTTCCTGTTTCTTACTATTTCATCATTAACCTTCAGTAGCCAGCCACAATGTCAGCTAATTCATCAAATGGAGTCTCAACTGTCTTTAAGAGTTTTAAGCAGTTTTTTCATGGTTTTGGTTAACTAAACATAATACCTTCTTTTTATAAGATTTGTGCCACAGTGACTTTTTGTATCACGATTTTTAAAAAGAGAGGGAAGAAGGAATGTTTTTAAGAGACTTTAAAGTCTCAGCTAATCACATATTTTAAATGCTATGACATATTTAGTCCTACTTATATTTTTCTTTAAATATCTTGCGTGTATCTCTATATTGCCTTCCTTGTCACCATGACTGGAACAATTTGAGAGGAAGACATGAGCTGTCTCAGAAGTGTCCATCTGTCAGGATAAGGATGGTGAAGCCCAGCAGAGTGCTTGCTCATGGGCATCAGGAAGCTGAGAAAGGACTGTGGTGCCACCGTCTTGGCTTGAGTCCAAATGACACCGGACTGTCAAGAACGCTGGTTCCTTTTGATGTCAGCTAAGGTGGACTGAGATCTCAAACTAAGCAAACAGGGTTCTTGTCTTGGACAGAAATCTCTTTCTTGAGGAGAGGGGTGTGAATCATTTGGGGTGCTAAATTGCAAAGCAACTTCAGGTTTTTGTGCATGTCAAGACCCGTAGGAGAGGACAAAGCTCAGCTCAGCCAGGCTTTCTAGAAAATTCAGAAGTGAGACATGGTGGTAGTCTATTCAAATTTGGAAATACCAAATATTAGCAAGAAATAAGTTTTAAAACTACATATATTATTTAAACACACACACACACAGAGGCTCATTTCCCACTTTGCTTTCATTCTGTTTCCTGGTTGAAGTTGAAGAATTAGTGTATTTAAAGTGTTGTCCTGCTGGGCAGTGGTGGCACATGCCTTTAATCCCAGCACTTGGGAGGCAGAGGCAGGCAGATTTCTGAGTTCGAAGCCAGCCTGTTCTACAGAATGAATTCCAGGACAGCCAGGGCTACACAGAGAAACCTTGTCTCGAATAACCATTGAAAAACCAATATATATATATTGGTTGTCTCGAATAACCAATATATATGTTGTCCCGAAGCAGCAGGAATATACAGAATCAAGAGTCAGGTGGGATAGAAGCAAACAGCAAATGCTGTGACAGGCCAAGCTCAGTGGGATAGGATGAATTGTGGTATTGGGGCTTGTGTGTCAAGTAATGTGGTATACTAGATAACTTAGGCAAACATCAGAAGTGCAAGCCAACATATGATGACCATATTATAGGAGGTCGAATGAACTAACAAGAGGTAGGTAGCACCTAGCCCTGCACCCACCCCATTATAAAGCAAAAAGTGTCTGGTGTGATGGGACACACCTTTATCTCCAAGAGAGATGAGAATAGTGAATAGCTTTTCAGAAGTCAAAGGCTTCTCAGGCTCACAGAATTGCAGGAAGTTGATTTTAAACCTTTTAATACATTAAAGATCTGGGTCCCCAGCCCCTCAAACTGAAACAATATAAAACTTTTAATGTTTTAAAAATTGCAAGCAGAACAATAATAGCTAACCTTTATTGCATGCTTATTATATTCCTGGCATTTTTCTAATTACATGATATCTAACGGTCACTTCTTCTTCCCAGTAACCCGTAGGAGATTAATATAATTACAACCCTTATTTTACAGATGAGGAAACTGAGGGATAAAGAGTGGGGCTGACTGACACAGTTACAGTGTTAAGTGTGAAGATGGGATTGGGCTCAGGAGTTGGTACCAAAGCCTAATTGATTAGTCTGTTGGTGGTTTGATTCTTTTCTGAAACTTGGTTAGATGAAGCTCTGCTCAGACTTTCTAATATAGCCAAGGATGACCTTGAACTTCTGATATTCCTGCCTTTACTGCCCACAGGCTGAGATAAAGCTGTGAAGTGTCCCCTACTGCAAGCCTGTGCTCCTAATTATTATGGTTCAGGAGCCTTCATTGTGTAAAGAGTTCATCAAAGAAAGGATGGGAAGTTGGAATCCACTATGCTTATGTGGGAACACATGCACCCTGTACCTCATTTGTTTCATTCAATAAGGTGCTCATACAGAGTGACCTGACCCTTGTGCAACTGCGTGGATACACCTCAGGACTGGCAGTGGAGGTGGTGACAGCTTTCAAGTACAGAAGAAGAAATGTGTAGGTAGGAGCTATCCATCACTCTACCTGTCAGATGTCACATGGGAGGCAAGCACACCAGAAGGGTGAGGAAAACACTTCCGGGAAGAGGGAGGGATAGTGGAAATCAAAGGCTTTCTAGGCTCTTGGAGTATCGGGGGGTTAATTTTAAATCTTTCAACAGGTCGTGGATGGAGTGAAGAGTTCTTACCGTGCTTCTGTAAAACCATTATTCACTTGATGTGCGAAGGGTTGTTATTGATGCCTCTGTATCCAACCTACAGCTTTGGAGAAGCCTTGCGTCAGGCACACTGGAGATTCTCTGACTCACCACCAGATGGACCTATTTGATACGTTGCTTTCCAAGAAAAAGCAACCAATTTCATAATGAAGTCTTTCTGACAGGGGTTTAGACTACTTATTTTTAAAATAATATTTAACCTTGAATTTTTGAATAATCAAAAGGTCCTTTATACATGATAATAAATAAAAGGTACCTATGTGTTTAAATAGTGTTGATGAAAACAAGTACTCGCACAGGCAAGGTGTTTATCTCTTGTTTGTTGAGGGTTATTTCTTTTGCAGATTGGGGTTTAATATATCCTGGGATGACCTCTAACTCACGGAGCCAAGGAGGACCTTGAACTTCTGATCTTAGTGCTTCTGCTAAGCTAACATGCCGTGTTTACTCTGTGCTGGAGATCAAATCTAGAGGTTTGTGCATGCTCAGCAAGCATTCTAGAACTAAGCTACAACCCCATCTCTGATTTTGGTGTTGTTTGGGTTATTTTTTGTTTGCCATTTTTACCGTTTTGGGGGTTGAAGCCAAGGTTTCCCGAATGCCAGACAAATATTCTTCTACTGAGCTACCTGCCCAGCCGAAAATCTTTACAGCTCTCTCCAAGCTTAAGGAACAGAATATACCAAATAAATCCTTGAATCCAATGTGACACTCTCTCATCTTACTCTTCTTTGCACATAGATCAACAACCATGATGAATTATAAATTAACAGCTACTCTGAAAAATCACTTACAGTGTATGATATGTGACTGTAACTAAGTGTGTGTGTGTGTGTGTGAGAGAGAGAGAGAGAGAGAGAGAGAGAGAGAGAGAGAGAGAGAGAGAGAGAGGAGAGATTAAACCAAGTTTTGCAAAGCATATTAATCATCAAGTTATATGTATTTTTCTCTGACATGTTTTTTTTTTTTCTTACATGGGACCCACTGTTGTCTTCCCTCTTGGTGACAGAGACTGGGTGACAACTCCTCTGGCTCAGAGATCTCACTTTTTGATCTCTTGAGATACACAGGGATCCTAGTCTTTTGACCTTGGCCCAATGACCTCCAAGCATGATGGGTTCTGCCCTCTCCATTCTGACTGACTCACCTCTGGGATGTCTCTTTCTGAGCCTCACATGGCTAAAACTCTCAGACATGAGCTCTGTGAAAGTTGCCCACTGGTACCCACACTTGACCTCTATATCAACTAGGTAATCCATCTGACCCTGGCATTGAAAGTATTTCACAACCATGATGAGTGTAACAAAAAACAATTTCCAACTCTTGGCTAAGGCCTTCCATCAAACTCCTGCTGCTAGGATGGCCAGAAGGAGGGGAAGCTCAGGTCAGAAGGAGCCACCAGGCCCTTACTTTAAATGTGGAAAACAAAACTAACAAAACAAAACAAAAAACCCACTGGGCCTGTGCTTATCCAAATTCTCAAAGACCTACTCAGCCCTGCCCTAAGTGTCAACAACAGGGCCCTTGGGCACCAAACTGCCCCCAGGGAAGAGCCTTCTTGGGGGAGGGGTTCATTTAATCTTTTGGCATCTCCCTTATACCTGCTGGGCCTAGCAGCGGAGGATGATAGGGACCAGGCCCTGCTACTGACCTAAGTCTACATTGACCACTCTCCAAGAACCTCGGATCTCAATTTCTGCACCAGGTCACCTCATCACATTCCTCCTAGATACTGGGGCCACTTTCTCAGTCCTGAGAGAAGTCTGGGTCCCACTTACTCCTCTCCCTCATCCATAGTCAGGGTGCATGGTCAGTCCTCCAGACACTTCCCTTCACTTGTTCCTTCAATGGCTTCTCTTTTTCCCATTCTTTGCTCCTCACACCCTCATGTCCTGTTCTCCTGTTAGGAAGGGATGCTCTCTTCAGAACTGCCATGCACTTAGCCTTCTATCACAGTAGCAGCTCCCTGGATGCCTCTGCATCCCTCTCTTCTGTTCCCTGGCCACCATTTGCATACTCTCTCACTCTCCAAAATTCCCAAAGCCCTCTTATCCTCTGCATCCTTCTCTAGTGGGTCCCGTGGTATGGGATACTGCATCCCCTTCTCGTGCAGAACATCTTAAGCCTCTATATTAAACTCCAAGCCCCTTCTGTGTACATTTCCCATTCTCCAAATCCCCTGCCCTTAGCCAGTCCCCTTTATCCAGTCTCTCATCCAAATGATTTCTACATAATGCTTCTTTACCTTACAATACTCTTATAGTGGCAGTAAGAAAACTTCATGGAAATGGAGAAGAGACTGAGGGAAAGGAGGTCCAGGGACCAGCCCTAATTGGGATCCAGCTCAAGGAGAGGCTCCAAAGCCTGACACTATGGTGTGCTTACAGAAAGGAGCCTAGTGTGACTGCACTCTGAGAGGCCCAACAAGCAGCTGAACACAGATACTTACACCCAATCGATGGACAGAAGCCGGGGACCCCTGTGGTTGAATTAAGGAAAGGCTGGAGGAAACTGAGGGGAAGGGTGACCCCATAGGAAGACCAGCAGTCTCAACTAACCTGGACCCCCTGAGACCTCTCAGACACGGAGCCATCAACCAGGCAGAATATATGAGCTGGTCCAAGGCCTCAGACACAGGTCTACCTGAGGACTACCTGGTCTAACCTCAGTGAGAGAAGATGCACCTAACCCTCAAGAGACTTGAGACCCCAGGGAGTAGGGAGGCCTGGTGGGGTGAGAACATCCTCTTGGAGATGGGGGGGGTGGGATGGGGGGTGACAGGAGAGAGGAATGGGATGAGGAATTGTCAGAGGGCAGACTGGGAGGGGGATAACCACTGGACTGTAAAAAAAAAAGGATTAAAGATATTTTTTAAAAAATTAATTAATTAACTAACTAATTAATTAATTAATTTAAAAAAAGAGGGATCTTCCACCCAGTACATGGCCTTCAGTCCATCAATACTGTTCTTGTTTCTCTATACCTTTAAGTCTCTAACACTTAGAATATCTGCCCCATTATCTCAGACACCACCACTCACTTTTCAGTCCTGAATCTCTTTTATTTTTTAACTTATAACAATCCTCTGGTCTTTTAATGCAGAAAAATAACCAGAAGAAACACAAGAGCACTTTAAAAATGCAACATCTCCCATGAAATATTGCCATAAAAAGGCAATCTCTGCTTGAACATTGAACTTTTCAGCCTTCTTTGAGTTTCCATTCAGGTCACCTAACTAACATGCCCAATTAAAATTAAATACCTCATCCTAGTATGGGGTTTCCTCTTCTACCTTCATAAACCCCCATTTATTTGTCCTTGCCATCCAGAGGCAGTCCTTCCTCCTCCAACTCCCCCCACCCTCTCAAATAGCCCTTCCCCTCACCCTTGTTTCTTTCCCCCTTTTCTTTCATCCTGTTTTTATCCCGTCTTTGTCTCTTCTTCCTTGTCCTTCATCCCTCAGAGGCAAATACATCTCCTTGGTCCTGAGAACTTGGTCTTGGGACATCTTGAGCTGATACTCGGTCCCTTCATGTGGTTATTTACACAAAGGATTGCTTCATTCTGCTCCTTACTCCATGGAGTTACTTCTGATTCACCCACCAGGATGTCTCCTCTCACCATTCCTCCCATGGCTCTGAGTCTACAATTGTTTTCACCCATGGTGAAGCAAGTACTTTGTGAAGGATGTTGTAGCTTGAATAGGAGATGTCTTCCATAGGCTTCAATGTTCTCACATTTGGTTCCCTGCTGATTATTCATGATGACATGGATGTTGTGTAGCAGTTTTCTGCAAGCCCTCTTCATTGGAGGGAAATTTCTTCGGACATAAACTGTAAGGGAAAGAGAAACAGTAGTGAGGATAGGATGCTGACAGTGAGGTGAAACAACTGGATGTTGGGAGGGTGGCATTTCATCTTGCGGGGGGGTAGGGGCAGGGGGGCTCTGTTAAGACAGGAAGGAAACAACCCTTAATAGCTCCAAGAGGTCCTTGAAACTGACCAGATTGACTTGGTCCCTCCATCCTAAAGAGTATAAACGGTATAGACTGCTGGGAGTCCATCTCAAACAAGCCCAGGAACCTGGAAGAAGAGGCCAGCCAAACTGCCTGTAGGAAACAAGAGCTAACTAGCTGAGCTTTCTGGAAGAGGCTCAAGCCAACTGAGACATCTAGAGGGGACACTCTCCGACCTGTTGAGCTGCCTTCGGGCTAAGCAATGTGCTCAGGTTCCCAGCTTTGATGGGCTGCTTGGTTGTGCTTTGTTAATACAGTTGTCTTTGAGTCATTTCTGTCCCTGTAAGTAACCCCTTACTCATTATCAACCCCATTAAAACCCAGTGGTTCATCAAGTGGGATTTGGTGGTCTATCTATACTTTGGTTTGCCATCTGTTCCCTATCTGGAATGAGTAAATGTGTGTGTGGGGGGGGGGTGCAGGGGACAGAAAGAGTTGCACTTCCCTGGGAGAAGTCTTTTACACAACAGTAGGGGGGCTGTGGAGCCTTTAGAAGCTAGAAGCTAGTTAGAGGAAGTGAGCAAGGGGGTGGGGGCAGTGGGGGTGGTAGTAGGTGGGACTTTAAGTTTATAGTTTAATCCATTGTTTCATCTTGAGCCCTCTGTGCATCCTGATCTGTCTAGGCAGAACAGGCTGTCTGCTGCAAGTTCCCACTGCCATAGATGGAACCACAACCACTTTTTCCACCAACCTATAGACTATCATCTCCCCTTAAACCATTAGCCAAATGACTCTTTCCTTGTTTAAATTGCTTCTGTCAAGGGTGCTGTCACAATGACATATACAAGAACTAACACAGGGAGATGGGTAAGTTTATCATCGGAGGTCTTCTCCAGTGAGATATATGTTATAAAACCTAATGGCAAAGCTATTTCTAACAACATAGTTTATAAAAGTTGGGTGGATTCCATGTAAATTCTTTTATATATGCATGTCTATATTTTTCAGGAAGGTTCTACAGTAGTAGGTTTCCACATGATTCTTAAATATCTTTAGAATTTAAATAGAATTACCATATAATGTGGGGAATAATATCTCTCTTAGATACTAATTTGTTAGATAGACTAACAAATTAAAGCCCAGCACCAGGAAAGGATTACCAGCTTTGGAGTTGTTAAAAAGTGAGGTCCCATAGAACCTCAACATCAAAGACTACTACCATTGTTCTTGGTTGCCCTTCAGAACTTGATCATAAGACCCTATTGCTGAAGACAACACATACTTGAGTCATGGAACATTGAGAAATTAAGCTGGAAATGATTGGGAAGCTAAGATTTCTCTTTAAAAGAACTGTGGTCTGTGTCTGAGTTTGTTTTCTACTGCTGTTATGATTTCCCAAAATCAATTGGGGGAGAAAGTTTATTTGCCTTACACATCCTGATCATAGTCCATCATTGAGGGAAGCCAAGACAGAAACTTAAGCAAACACCATGGACTGCTGCTTGCAGGTTTACTCTCCATGGCTTACTCAGTCTGTTTCCTTATACAGCTCAGGACCACCTGCCCAGGGATGGTACTGCCCACCGTGAGCTGCCCCCTACATCAATCTGTAATCAAAAAAATTCCTCCAGTAACTTGCCTACAGGCCAGTCTGATAGAGGCATTTTCTCAATTGAGATAACCTCTTCCCAGGTGTCTTTAGCTTGTGGGCCAACACAACATGGCTTTGTCTAAGTAAATGTTTGGTAGAGGGAAAGTCAACCTGCCCTGTTGAGTGAACACAATGCTCTCTTGCTTGCTGTGCCTAAGGCATCTACAACCCATGTCTTGAAATACAGATCAGCTCCAGAACTTTGGATGCTGGACAAGCCAATTGGAATATTTTGCCCTTCCTACATCCCCTGGTCCTATCAGGCTGTCTCTCTTAGCCTTCCCCCACAAAAGCAGGATAAATATGCTCTGATGTGGTTGACCAGGTAGAATCCACATTCGGGTTCTTAAGATCAAGAGTGGGTTTTACACTGATATAAACTCCCTTGCCATGTGTATACATTCAGCTGGCTTTTTTTTAAGACCAGTAAGAATTTATTTCTGATTTGTAACTCAGGGGTCACTCTGCTGTTCATCAAATTGTGCCTGAGGAGACCAAGAACATGTTCTCATAAATGAGAAAGATCTTTGTGAAAATCACCCAGGTCACTGTCTTCCAGACTGATATGGCGCTTGCTCAAATTCATTAGGGATCCTTTCAAGTTTGATAACCAGTATGGCTGACTACAGGTGTTAACCTGGCTCAAACTGACACACCACCCAAAGAGACAGTGATAGTTTTGTACATGGATACAATGTGTTTAGATCAAGTCCACCCTCCCTTCCTTCCAGCTCAATCCTCAGTTCCCCATTTACTCCCTCCCAAGTTCATGTTTCCCCATCCTTCACAGGTTAGAATTCAATAAATGACAAAGAGAAACATAGACTGCACTCAAGAGGATGAAATCTGGTCCTTACACACAGAGTGAACTCAAATGGATAAAGGACTTAAAACTGAAAAGCCTGATGTTACAGTTCAGGTAAGACTCTTACAGACCACCACACCACAAGAGGCTAAATGAGAGTCATTTATTATCCAGAGACAATGAGCAGGTCAACTCCTTGAAAGAGTTCTCAACATTGAAGCTCAAGGTTGCAGGATTTCTATGAGCAAGAACTGCAATGACATCATTTTCATTTGTTGGTCAGGGGACGCTTGTGACAATTGTTTTCTCAGAACACTTGACACCCACTTTCCTAACTCTGCTCACTACTTTTCTTGCTTTAATGCTTCCTATAAAATTGTGGCCAACACTTCTGAGCACCCTGCTGACCTCTTCCCTGACACTATCCCCTAAACATACATTTACAACGCTTATCTTCTATGCGCTGTGACTCATTTCTGTCGATTTCTGGCTGATTACCATGTAATATTTTGAGGACAGAGCCCCCCTTGCTAGCTAAGACCAACATGGATGAATTTAGAGTCCACGAGTTCTCATTTGCCCAGCTGCCATCTGAATTGAAATACATTTCTAAAACCAAGAGATGGCTATTGAGGTGGCTCAGTGGATAAAGGTGCTTGCAGCCAAGTCTGAAGACCTGAGTTCTATCCCTGGAATCCGTATGATGGAAGGAAAGAACCAAGTCTTTCAAGTTGTCCTCTGACCTCCAGACATGTGCTGTGACATGGATGGGCACATGCATGCACATATACATGAATACTCTCTCACACAGAGAGTTCATATAACTCTCTCTCTCTCTCTCTCTTTCTCTCTCTCTCTCTCTCTCTCTCTCTCTCTCTTTCTCTCTCTCTCTCTCTCTCTCTCTGTGTGTGTGTGTGTGTGTGTGTGTGTGTGTGTATGTGTATTCTGAGATAGTATCCAGGGACATCACCTGAAAATTAGCCACTGATATACTCACTGCTCAGTAATTAGCTACTCTGGCTAAGGTAGTGGTGTCCAGTCCATGTTGGGAACTCATGGTGAGGATCCCAGTTTACATACAGAACAGGCTAATGATAACAATGATAGTGCTGGATGGCTGTACTGGCTAGTTTTGTGTGTCAACTTGACACAAGCTGGAGTTATTGCAGAGAAAGGAGCCTCCCTTGAGGAAATGCCTCCATGAGATCTAGCTGTAAAGCATTTTCTCAATTAGTGATCAAGGGTGGGAGGGCCCATTATGGGTGGTGCCGTCCCTGGACTGGTAGTCCTGGGTGCTGTGGTAAATCTCCAACCCAAGTATGCCCCAGCAATGAAAACACAACTCAATTAATATGAATACATGCTGTGTGCCTAGATTGGGCAGATCCAATCCACTACTACACTACCATCTTCCCCATCTATGAAACTCCTTATAACTTTTGGATTCTCTTCTGCTCCTCTTTATTTCCTCTCTCCTCCTCCTCTTTCTCTTCTTCCTACTCCTCTTCCTCCTCATCCTCTGCACCCCCTGTCATCTTCTCTTTCTCTCTCATTTTCTCCCAAAACCTTCAGCTCCACCTTTCCCTCTTTCTCTGCCCAATCACCCACTCTAGTCTTTATTTTATAAATTAAGATGGGAAGAAGGTTTACAGGAAATCACCTGAGTACAGACTCATTCCTTTTTCAAAGGCCCTCACAGGAGAACAAAATTAACATCAAATATAATTAGCCCCAGGGATATCTGCAACACCTGGGTTCTATCAGAAAGCAAGCTGAGCAAGCCAGGGGAAGCCATCCAGTAAGCGGCACCCCTCCATAGCCTCTGCATCAGCTCCTGCTTCCTGCCCTGTGTAAGTTCCTGCCCTGACTTTCTTTGATGATGAACAGCAATGTGGAAGTGTAAGTTGAATCAACCCTTTCCTCCCAAACTTGCTTCTTGGTCATGATGTTTTGTGCTGAATATAAACCCTGACTAAGACTGTGACAATAGAGTGAGAATTCCAAGTTATTATTTTTTTCATTCTGTTTTCATTCTTTTTCTTCTATACACAGAGGTACGAACAGGGAATATATGGAAATAAGTATAAGTTAAAAAGTAAAAAAGAAATTGGTTGGTGATAGTTAACATCAATTGTCTGACTGTTTCTTGAGCCACCTCTGGATGCTGTGTGCAGCTTTCTTTGGCATTACTGACACTTTTTTCTCCAGCCACCAATACGTCATCCATTCATTTGATTCCCATAGCTCTGCTATGCAACATTCAGAGACTCTTTGCTCTCCAACTCACTGGCTGGCCTTCTAGAGCTTTAGAAATCTCCCTGGAGATGTCCATGACTGTGTAACTCTTCCAGTCTGCCACAGCTATAAAGCTGGTATTGTGTAGACACACAAAAGTCTGCTGCTGGGATAAGCTCTTCCTGGCCCCATTTGGTCAATGGCTATCACTGAACATAAGAAATGGAATCCGCAGAGCCTATAGGTGGTATATTTTGAAATAAGTCTACAGCAGAAGGTCTTTGAAAGTTATCTGTTTCTGCACTCAGTGCCTTGTGGGGCATCCACTGTTGCTTTGCTGATTTCTGGGGAGCCCATGAGGCATCTTTCCTACTGTCCTGGTATGTCAAGGTGACACAAGGCAGGACAATTGCTAAGACTTTAGCACTTGTAACCTCCTTGCCCAAATCTCAGTCTCTGTCTTTTTATTGGTTAAACTACTGGTATTTCTAATCTTTCTAATCTCACTGTGAATGTGACTGAAAGCAGCCAGTAATTTCTTTGCTTTGATGTCCTAAAATCTCTGGGAGATATATGGCATGAATCTAGATTTGAGAATCTGTCAACCCTCATTAAATAAACATCCTTTTGCAGTAGACATTGATTAACATAGAAACCCACAACTGGTCAAGATGCAGAGAATAAGAGATGGAGTAGTGTTGAGTCCTAAATGAGACGTGTATATCACATCTCCTCTTTCCCAGGCTCAAGGACCATTGCAGAAGAGGAGGTGGGAAGATCACAGGGGCCAAAGGTGAGTATTAGAAAATAGTGCTTCCCGGGCACAGCAGGGGGTTGCAATATGGATTCACAAAGCCTGCACAAGTTCAAGCCAGACAAAATTCCAGTTTGGAGAGGGGAAGTGGGCATGAAATCCCTCTGTAGCTAAGGAGCTCTGGGCATTTGGTAGTTTCTGGAAGAGAGAGTCAGGTATCTTTAAGGGTGCAGGCCCTGGTAGGTAGAACACCCTCTCTACTTACACTTCCAAGAGTATGTGGGTAGCACAAACGGATTGATGGGTTTGAGGTAAGGTGCAGAGGACAGATTTGGGGCAGGTTTGGAAGAGGAAACAGATATAGGAGGAGTCAGGGAGAGGCAAGTATTATCAAAATGTACTATATGAAATTATCAAAGATTTAATAAGAATGAAAAAATAGAGAAAAATATCAGTGCCTGTCAGATAAACTGGTTCATCGCCTTTAAGCCTGGCCATTCATAAAGTGGCCACAGGGAGTCTGTGCCATGGTGCTGCTAAGAAAGCCTTTTCCCCAGTTCCACAAGCAATCCATGTTGCTATCTGAAACGTTGCCCGTGTGACTTTTACTATCCACATCGCTATCAGCATTCTGTTCTTCAGAGCTGTCACCACAACTGTCCCACTCCGATTTATTTTTTATTATATTTATTTGTTAAGATTTATTTTATCTTTAATCATGTGTGTATCTCTGTGTGAGTATGTTTGTATGCATGTGTGTATGTATTTTTGCATATGTATGTGCATATGTGTGTATGTCTCTGTGATTATGTGCAAGTGTGTGTATATGTGCATGTGTATGTGTGTGTCTATGTATGTGTGTACGTGTGTATAGGTGTGTGTCTGTTTATGTGTGTGTATGTGTCTGTGTGTGTGTGTGTGCAGATGCATATGAGGTCAGCGGTCAACTTCAGATATCATCCTTCTATAATCACCCACCTTGTTTTGTGAGACAGGGTCTCTCACTAACTGGAGACTCTCTAATTAGCTGGAGGTGGCTGGACAGAAAACCCCAGGGGTCTTCCTGTCTCCATTTCCCTGGGGATAAAATTACAATTATGTACCAGCACGTTTAGCTTTTTATGTGGGTGTTGGGAATTGATCCTTCCTGAAAAACACACCAGCCAGCTAGCCTGGAGTTTGCAGGATTGAGGCAGCAGGAACAAGAGAAATCTCGCCTCAAAAGAGGGTGGAAGGTAAAAACTGACTCCTTAAAGTTGTCTTCTGGCCTCCGCACACACTCACATACACACACACATTGTATACATATACACACCACACATACTATATGCACACACTTCACCATTTACTCTTGTTTATTTTAAATTTCATATGTAAAGTGTTCTCTCTTCCTATTACCAAGATGCTAGGTCAGAAGGTACACAACCCACTGGCTGCTGTTACAGGAAATAGTAGGCCTTAGCTAGGTTGGGGAGTCGGTAGGTAAGAGTGTGCCTCTTCTAAACCGGAAGGTCAAGTGCCATATATACAATTGTGAAAGGCAGTCAACCAAAGGCAATTATATTAGTCAGACTTTGAATCATTGGGACACAATAATTTACATAGTCAGCTCAGAGGGGAAAATTTTTTTCTTTGTCTTTCTTTTTTTTTTTTCCTCTGCTCAATGTTTCAGAGGAATTAGTCCATCATGGTAAGGAGGGTGTGGTCAAGAAGCATATAAAGAGATACAGAGAGTCAGGACAGGGCTTCCCTTACTTTCCTCCAACTAGTCCCTGCATTCCACTGCTTTATTATTCTCAGTAGTCCTTATGTTTTGAATCCATAAATGAGTGATACAATTATTAAGTCAGATCCTCATGATTTGATAAAAATGCCCTCATAGCTACACTATGCAGTATGCTTTACTAATCTGTTAGGTGTTTAATTTTTTAAATTTCTGGTGTTGGGTGTGGTGGTGGTGTGTTTTGCCTATACATATTTCTGTGCACTGTGGATGTGCCTGGTGCCTGCAGAGGCCAGAAAAGAGCAGCAGATTCCCTGGGACTAGAGTTACATATGTTTGTGAGCTGCCATATGGGTGCTGGGAAATGAACACAGATCCTCTAGATTCAGTGTTCTTCACTACTAAGCCATCTCTCCAGCCCCGTCTTGCTTATTAATTCAGTAGAATGACAAACAAGGTTAACCATCCCAGGAATCTCAGAAGATGAAATGTCAGAAAATGATGAGCCATGCTCTCATCTGTGTTCTAGTGCTGGACCATACTTTATCTTATAAACAGAGGGGAGGAGGCTCCTGGCTATGGAAACAACTTGCTTATAGAAGGAATTGAGCGGAGTGACCAGGTTGCTTCTCCTGGTGAGTTTTCAGATTGAAAACTCATACCCACACCTGCATTTCTAGTAATTGCTGAGATGATGTCGATGTTGGGGGTGGGAGATGGGACTTTGGGAAGTACTACAGAGAAGCCCTAGGGGAAAGTTGATAACCAGGTCCACTACAGCAAAGCAAAGCCTAGGCTCTCACTCCAAAGCCACCTGTGGAACTCACACATGCTCCTGTCTAGTTTTGAATGGGTTTCGGTGTGGTGGCTGGTTTTAACGACAACTTGCCACACAGCAGCAACGACTGAACAGAGAGCCTCACGGTCCTCATTGTCTCTGTTGATATCAAAGAAGCTACCATAAGTGTGTGCAACATTTCTGGTAATAGGCCTGGGGAGCAGACCAGAGGAAGTAGGATCTTCCTTTAGCTTGCTTGGCCTCCCATCTTCCCCTTGCAGCTGAGCTTGTTGCTGCTGCTGCTGTTGCTGCTGCTGCTGCTGCTGCTGCTGCTGCTGCTGCTGTCTTTGCTGAAACCCAAACTAGTATTTCCAAACTTCTATTGTTGGCTGAGGATCAGGGACTCTCCAGGAACCTTTCAGGTATACAGGAACTGGTGCGGCACTGAGCCTGGTGGACAGACTCTCTACCAGGCTGTTCATTTTTCCAGTGTGAGACAGCCAATGTAGGACTATTGGCTGGCAAGGTAACCACTCTCGAGGATGGACCAGCTACTGGGGGTTTAGCTTTTCTGGTGTGAGACATCTGTCTTTACTTTAACTGAAGCTGGTTTCATCAATTCTTTATGTATGTATTCATCTTATCAGTTCTGTTTCTGCAGAGAGCCCTGGCAAACATACTTGTTAAGTGAAATTTAGAGAGAGGCATTATTTTTGGACTAGGCTCTTGTCTGGGAGATCAGAGCCGACCAGAATAGCAGGTTATATACTGGCTACTATGCTCTGTCAATGCTCAATATACTACTTAATCAAACTGGCTTTTGAAATGCTCTGCTCCTTCCAACTAAAACAAAACAAAATCGGTAGGGCCCTGTTTCCAGAAACAGATGACATGCAAATCCTCTCTGAAGTACTCTTCTTTTGGGCCTTTCTTCTTCTTAGGTTCTTTTCATTTTGGCCAATACTGCTGATCTCTACTGCTCATCTTAGGGAGCTATTGCATTTTATACAATGTGTTGCTGTCTACATTCCCGAGTCATAATTAGCCAATTTGATCTTTAAATTCATTTTTCCCTCTATTTTTGCCTATGTAAACCAGTTGGGCCAGATCATAAACTCTTTTTCTTTTTTAATCGCCGTTAATAATTGCTTTTTAAATTTACTCTGCCACACATAACTTTCAACTTACATATTTGAATGCTGCATAAGAGGACTTGCAGGGAAGTGAAAAATAAGTGCGGACTGACGGACGTTTGAGCCACAGGAATGGGACAAAAGACTCCGCCATTAACGTCAAAGGAAGCGTTTTTTAATCCTCCTTCAGGCTGTCATTTTGCACTCATCCCGGGTCCTTTGCATCATTCTCGTAAACCTGCTGGGCGGGAAGAAAGTGGGAAGGAAAACACGCTTCGCCTCGCAGCAGCGTCAACTAGCGCCTGGATAGTCCCGGTAGAGTGGCGGACCGGGGTGGGGCTTGGGGGGGTGGGGTAGGGAGCACGGAAGAGTACACAGGGACCACGTGACCGCCGCGACCACGCTGATTTAGGTCGCGCGATCCGCCGTCACATCAGCTTATGTCGCCGGCCGCTGATTGGCGAGCTGCCTGCACGTGGGCGGGACTCTGCTGAGAGGGCGGCGCCTCGGGTTCTCCAGCTCCCGAACTCTGCAAGCTGTGTAGCCACGGCTCTGGGAGCAGCTGGGCCTGGCAGGTAGGCTCCGTGCCCAGGCAGCTGGACCGCCGCGAGTGGGAGGACTTGCGGGCGATCGCGAGGGATCACCAGGTGCCCGGCGCTGGTACGGCATCCTCCGCACCTGTGTGGCCGTCCCTGCTAAAAGGCAAGTGGCATTGGAGGTGGGGGGTTGGGGGGGGTGCGGCCTGGCGGGACACCTTGGGCCCCGGGGCCTGCGATGGGGACAAGACTATATGGGGGCGGGGAAGGGCCCTGGCCGGGCAGAGCTGGGTCCGGGTCCCCGCCGGTGCTAGAGGTTACCTGTCTACTGTGGACCCCACATCCAGGGTGAGGTGGGAAAAGCTGGTGATTTGCTTTGCCACCCGCTTCTCCTGGAGAAGGCACCAGGTTGCGAACCAGCGTCTGACTGTGGCCTAGTGGGCCTGCACTCCCTGCCTTTTTGAAGACTATAAGCACACTTTAAGCATCATTAAGAAGTCACTCATACTGGCATCGCTTACTTTATTGCCGAGTAAATTGGAAGGTGGTACAAATGGAAACAGGTCCTTGACGGTGAAGTTACTTGAACACTTTGTGTGTTAGCTGAATTTGCGTTACCATCAATTGCTGTGTTAAAGTGCTTACCTTCTGACCCTTGCTCTCTTGCTGACTTTTTGCATTTATCATGTAATAAAATGAATGTGGAGAACTCAGAATTCCCTAATTGTTTGTGTGACTCTAGGGAGGTGATGCTGTGTAGAACAGGCACAGGGCTTTACATTGTATCGACTGCTCCTTACAGAACAAAGTTAAGTCATTTCGCTTTCACTGTCCTGTATGTTAAGATTATACACGTACAAACTTTATAGACTTGTGAGAATTAGATGGGAGAACTCTCCATTACTCCAAATGTGTAAAGGCCAGATGAGAGGTTGCTGTAGAGCATCCAAGAGCTCTGGAGATTGAAGCTGGAGAGTCCAAGTCCCAGATCACCTAACCAAAGAGGGTAGGGGTGGAGAGCTTAAAATAATATGTAGGTTTCTTTCTTTCTTTTTTTTTTTTTAATATATAAATGCTAGCTATTGTTTCTGTGCTTTTTTCAGTTAAGAAAAATATAATGGCTTTAAGTCATTTAAGTATAATAGTGTATTTATATATTTATTTACTTATTTACCTAATGCTGGGGAAGGAACCAAGGCTTTGGACATACTAGGCCTAAGGAATATCACTGAATTATACCCCAGGCTCATTTAATTGATAACTATGTTTTAAAGAAATTTTTTTTTCTGCAAAAGCAGTATAATATTTAATGTAAACTGCAGTTTCAAGCAATAATACCTAATTAACTTAGAGTCCATTTGACTTTAAGGGGTTGAGCCCTTAAAATTATGTACAAAATTATATGACTGTGTGGGTGTTTATCACTGTATAGCACTTGATACCAGTTAAATTGATTTTTTTTAATTATGAGTAGCATATATGATGGAGAAATGAGCACCTGACTTTTTTGTTTGTTTGTTTGTTTTGTTTTGTTTTTGTTTTTTCGAGACAGGGTCTCTGTGTAGCCCTGGCTGTCCTGGAACTCACCCTGTAGACCAGGCTGGCCTCGAACTCAGAAATCCACCTGCCTCTGCCTCCCAAGTGCGCCACCACCGCCTGGCTAGCACCTGACCTTTAATGTAAATTAATTCTTTTCATCATGAGATGGGAGAAAACATATGTGACTCGTTCCATAAGCAAAAGGCTAAGCTCCTTAGCAAGCAACTCCTAGCTGGGGTTGATGCTGTAAACCTATGGTTTCAGCCACTTGGGAAGCTATAGAGGGAACGTGGCCTGAGTAAGGAGCTGCAGGGAAAAGGGCAAGGATAGGAAAGGTTTTTAAGGAAGAAACTGAAAGCTCCTGGGTGAAAGTGACCAAAGGATGGAGACGCAGAGCATTCCCAGGAAAAGTGTAATGCGTTACAAAAAATGAAGTGGTGCTCAGTATCACTCAGGGTTAACATGGAGTCGGCATGCACCAAGATATCTTTTCTTTTCTACTGAGTTGAAGATACTCCAGGGGTTGTGGAGAAATTGGCACTTCCTCCATTGTTTGAGGATATACCAAGCAGTCTGGCGCAGCTGAACAACCTGTACCAGGTTACTACACACAGCTTTTCTTTGAAAGCACTGTGCCTGTAAAAGTTTACTTAGTACAGGAGCAGTTGCTGTATCAAAGCCTGGAAGCCCTGACATTCAAACAGGTTTGTTTTTCCCCCTTTAGGGTCAGCTCTCGCCCTTATCAGATGGTAGATCCTGTCGCCAAGTGACCGAAGCAACCATTGTTTATTGGGTTACATACCAGGTATTCTTGCCTGTGCCTTCTGGAGGTATTTTATGGTTTTGTTGTTGTTGTCGTTTTTCTCTTGTTAACTTTTGATTTATTTCCATGTGAAAAGATCAGAAGTGTCTGAAGACAGCCTGTGGGTGGCAGCAAGGATGAAGCTGCTGTCACTACTGCACAGGACGGTATTAAGTGGAATGCTGGTGTGGCTATGTCTCTGTGACATCCTTCTGAGAGAACCTAGGATCTAACACCACACATGACAGACTGATGGATTAGCAAAGACCAGTGGTTGGTGTTCTATTGGAAGTGACTACCAAAATATGGCCTAGGAGAGGAAAATGAAATACTAGCCGTGTTTGATAGAGTAGGCTTGACAGTAAAAAAGTACCAGATGGCATAAATGCAGAACTGTGAAAGTGTGAATAGGCTGGTGTGCGCTAATGGCAGCATTAGGAAGGGAGGGGTTGGAATTAAAGGAAGTGACAGAAAATATCTAAGTCTAGTGAGAGGTCCTTGGGAACTTTCCTTATGGCCAGGCAAGTCTTCTGTACATTCTTCTCCTTAACTTCATGCTAAAAAGGATGTTTATAGGGCTAAAGAGATGGCTCGGTGGTTAAGAGCACTGACTGCTCTTCCAGAGGTCCTGAGTTCAAATCCCAGCAACCACATGGTGGCTCACAACCATCTGTAATGGGATCTGATGCCCTCTTCTGGTGTGTCCGAAGACAGTGACATTGTACTCATATACATAAAATAAATCTCTCTCTCTCTCTCTCTCTCTTTTTTTTTTTTAAAGAAAAAGGATGTTTATAGCATTTTCTTTTCCTCCACTGTAAGTACAAGACAACTTTTCTTACCAAGCAATTTTGTGCCTTAGAAAAGCAGGCATTTATATACTGCCTGCGTAGTTAACATAGGCCAGGAATCATAATATCCTAGAATAGTTTGTCCATAAAGATCTGTTCTTAAAATTACTTACTGCATGAAGCGGTGTTGGTAGATGAGCGTAAATAAATGTTCAGGAGGGCCAGAGAGATTCCTTAGCAGTTAAAAACACTTGCAGAGGACCCAAGTCCAGCTCCCGCTGTTCACATCAGGCACCTTACAACCACCAGCTCCAGGGGAGTCAATATATTCTTCTACCCTTGCAGGCACCTCTACTCAGGTGATCAATAGCTAGGCAAACATATACACATAAAATAAAAATAAATCATAAAAAGAAATGTTTATCATGTGAGCAGACAGGGATAAGCCAGCTAATAATTAGAAGATTTTTTCCGTGTGTGTGTGTGTGTGTGTGTGTGTGTGTGTGTGTGTACATGGCACACACGTGAATGTGCACACATGTGAAGGTCAAAGGTTCCTGGGTGCCTTTCATCTTTTATGTGAGACATTGTCTTTCATTGGTGTTAAAGCTCTCCTAGGTAGGCTGAGCTAGCCGACCAGGAAGTTCCAGGGTCCTCATATCTCTCATTCCCATCTTGCCATCAGTGGGACTATTTAGATACAAGCCACCAAGCCCTGCTCTTCACCTACATTCTGGGGATCCAAACTCAGGTCCTTGGATTTGCAAGGCAAGCACTTGGTTGACTAAGCCATCTCCCCAGCCCAACTGAAGGATTTTCTAACACCAAAAAAGATATTGATACTTAACTCCATCAGGCCATGAATAATCCAGGGAAGCTACTCTTGAAGAAATGCTAAACATTGATCATGTGGCTTCTGGTGGCATGATTAAGAAACTGCTGGAGAGTTATTAAGTGAGTGTGCGTGAGGATAGTATGATAGAATAGGTAGCTATGTTATGAACCCTTATGGGAAAATCACTAAAGACATCTAATGCTTAAGCTAAAACTTAAGATAATAAATGGAGAAGAAATCTGTTTAAAGGCATCTTGCACTGTCATCTTGTGCCATCATTTGGGAACCTTGCCCCTGCCCCGTGATCAGTGTCTAATTGCAACAGTGTTTAAAATAGGAAGAGGTCACATTAGGGATGATTCATTGATACTCACTCGTACCTGGAGAGACTGGTGGCCACATCTCCACTACATAAGGTTGTTCTTAGTCTGGAAACTGTATATACAGCTTTGCAGAAATGTAGAGAGGTGAGCAGTGAATTGCCAACCCTTTGTCTTGAAGGGGCTGCAATGGACCTGGTTCTCAGTGCCGCCGATTACTACTTCTTCACTCCATATGTGTATCCAGCCACGTGGCCTGAGGACAACATCATCCGACAAACTATTAGTCTCCTGATTGTCACGAACCTGGGTGCTTACATTCTCTACTTCTTCTGTGCAACCCTGAGCTATTATTTTGTCTATGATCATTCCTTAATGAAACACCCACAGTTTTTAAAGGTAAGAGATTTTCCCAGCTTCTATTACCATAAAAATCATGTTATATTTGTGAATCTTTGAGTAATATGTAAATAACAGTTCTGAAGTCAAGCCCCTGAAGGGTTGGATATTTTTATAAGGGTTAATCACCTCTTTCCTTCTTGTATTCTAACACAGAGAGAGAGAGAGAAAGAGAGAGAGAGAGAGAGAGAGAGAGAGAGAGAGAGAGAGAGAGAGAGAGAATTAAAAGTAAAATCTGAGGAAGAGAGAGAAAAAATTGAGAGGTAGGAAAATAGTTCAGTGGTAGAGTTCTTGCCAGACTTGAGTTAGATCCCAAGAACAGACAGAACATGTAAAAATGCACCCCCAATAAACTTTATGATAGTTTTGCTGAACAGATTTTTTTTGACTTTTAAATAATTGGAACTTTCATCTTCAGAATCAAGTCTCTCGAGAGATCATGTTCACTGTCAAGTCTTTGCCTTGGATAAGCATCCCCACGGTCTCATTGTTCCTGCTGGAGCTGAGGGGTTACAGCAAACTCTATGATGACATAGGAGACTTTCCACATGGTGAGCAGATACCAGGAGACTCTAAGTGCAAGTTAATGGGGCCTCTCTCTTCCTTCCCCTTCGCCCCCCTTTGTGTTGTTTGTTTTTTGTACGTGTGTGTGTGTGTGTGTGTGTGTGTGTGTGTATGTGTGTGTGTGTTCATGTGTACAGAAGGCCAAGGGCTACCTCAAATGTCATCTTCAGGATTACTCTTTACCTTCTGTTTTTCATTTGTTTGTTTGTTTGTTTATTTGTTTTTTTGTGGTGAGACAGGGCCTTGATATATAACTCTGCACCTGGAACTCACTTAAGGAGAAGCAGACTGGCCCAAACACACAGAGATCCATCCACCTCTGCCTTCCCAAGTGCTGGGATTAAGGGTTATACCACCTGACCAAGTCTAGACAGAGTCTCTAATTGGTTTGGAGTTTGTCCAGTCTAGCTGGCTATTTCTACCTCACCAGTGCTGAAATCCCAAATCTATATTACCACACTTGGCTTTTTGTTGTTGAGGTTCTTTTAAGGAGTGGTCAGCCTGCCTACCTTCTCCTCCCCTTTCCTTTCTTCCCTTCCTTTCTCCCTTCCCTCCCCACCCTCCCCCTCTTTTTTTCTTTTTTTTCCTTCTTTCTTAACGGTCTTGCTAGGTAGCCCAGGCTGGCCTTAAATGTGTAGAGTATGCTTCCATATGGCTACTTTCTTTAAAGCACCAAACCTGCCTTTTTCTCTTTCCAACTGTCTAGTTGTTTTGACCCTTCATGTCTTGCCACACATGTGCACTTCCTTAACTTCACCATCACTTCTATAGTCAGTTCTGGATACCATGGTATGCCTAAGGGGATATGATCAGGGATGGGCCCCTGTATTTATTCCCTATGATTGTTCAAACTGCTGGGAAAGGAATCCCAGTAGGATGTGAGAGTTACTGAAAATCACCTGTCTGTGTCTGTGAACAGAGAGTCAAGTTCTTCTCCCTGTCTGTCATGTCCTCTCTTCCATCTGTGCCTGCCCAGCTCCTTTATTACATTGTAGAAATGCACTACCGCGCATGTACTTTGCATTCTGATGGTTTTAGTAAATGTGCTCATTGTTTCATCTCTGTAAATAGTCATAGATTATATTAGATATGGCAGTTCATCGACAATGTTGGGAATTTAGAAATTGACCCTTACATTTAGAACTTTAGATTTTTATTTTTCTTATGTACCATTCTGATGTACCAAGATGCATTCCTGACACCCAGAGCACAGGCAGGAAGAAAGGCATTTGCTGAGGCTGATGGGCCAGCAGCAGTCCTCAGCTCTGCCCTGTGTCATCCTGTTGCTTTTCCTCAGCAGCTCTGCAGAGTAGGTCTTGGTGCTGCTCTTAAAAAGGGGCACAGCAGGAACAGAGTGTCAAGAACCTGCCTGTAAGCCCAGCAAATAGATGGTGGGTCAGATGCTTGAGCCCAGGTATGCTAATACTAAAGTATGCTCTCAAAGTAGGAGGTAGCTAATTAGAAGAGGCTTTGACAATGCGTGAGAGAATGAGCAAAATCAAGGAGAGGGAATTCTAGATGCTGAGGACAGCATGAGCCACAGTCGGGGGTAAGATGCCATAGAACTTGGATCGAGGTTGAGTACATCAGCCTGGTTGTCAAAGTTCCAAGAGGATAAAGCTGGAAATCCCAGAAAATGGCTCATTATGGAGTGAGTTTCTGAAGCTAAGGTGTTTAGTGGGAAGTTAAGCTCCAGGCAAGGAGGTAATGCACAATGATAGGACTTAGGAAAGCTGATATGAAGGAAAACAGTGGGGCTCTCCTGTCCCGTGGGCATCTTTGTAGTTTAATCAAGAAATACTTGTGCCAGAAAGGTGGCTCAGCAATTAAGAGGACCCAAGTCCAGATCCCAGCACCCACATTGGTGGATCACAACTGCCAGTAACTCCAATCACAGGGAACCAGAGTCTCTGGCATTCACATGCATACATATACACATAGTTAAAAAAAAATTAAGTTAATACCATGGCTTGGTGGTGCACCACCCCTTTAATTGGGAGGCAGATGGATCTCTGAGTTCGAGTCTACCCTGGTCTCTAGAGTGAGTTTTAGGACAGCCAGGGCTACACAGAGAAATCTTGTCTGAAAAAACAAAACAAAACAAAACAACAACAATAATAATGATAATAATATTAATAATAATAATAATGTTAAATCATAAAATGAAAAAATACTGTATGGACAATAATTTTTATGGTTTTACATAGCAGGAAAAATTTAAATTAAATATTACAAAATTAATGAAAGGTAGAACATTTCAAATTGTTTGATGAGGATGAGGAGGGGGAAGGAGAAGAGAAGGAGGAGGAGAAAGAGGTGAAAGAAGAGGAGGAGGAAAGTAACCAGTTACAGGCAGCAAGGGGAGATGAGCCTATAGTGAGTTGCTCACGTTTGAGTTTAGGATCCCTTCTGCATTTTGTGGACCTGTGGAAAGGGAACAGTAACCCTCGAGGCCAATCTGACTCTCTTCTGTGGGGTCTCTTTTAGGCTGGATTCATCTCATCGTTAGCGTGATGTCCTTTCTCTTTTTCACGGACATGTTGATCTACTGGATTCATAGAGGCCTGCACCACAAACTGGTCTACAAGGTAGAGAGTCATTCAAGGGGGTGATGTCCCACATTTCAGTATCATACTGTTTTACTCCAGAGAGCTTTCTTTGTCTATATAAATGCCCAAGCTCCTCTAGCTGCCAGCCTTCACAGGTCCCATGCACATTTTATTTATATTTTTCTTTGTGGGTCTGGACTGTCTTATAATTTTAATCTTTTGGGTAAAGAAGGAGTGACTTTGCCAATTCCTGTCTGTACCAGGAGTGGAAGCTAAGTTTGCCCTTGCCTCAGGCAGAGCAGACGGGTCTAACCTTATCCCTTTCTTCCTCAGCACATACATAAACCTCATCATATTTGGAAGATCCCCACACCGTTTGCGAGTCATGCTTTTCACCCTGTGGACGGCTTCGTTCAGAGTCTGCCTTACCATATATATCCCTTTGTCTTTCCACTGCACAAGGTGGTCTACTTAGGTTTATATGTCTTGGTTAATGTCTGGACAATTTCTATTCATGATGGTGATTTTCGGGTTCCCCAGATCTTAAGGCCGTTTATTAACGGGTCAGCTCATCACACAGACCACCACATGTTCTTTGACTATAACTATGGACAGTATTTCACATTGTGGGATAGAATTGGAGGCTCTTTTAAAAATCCCTCCTCTTTTGAAGGGAAAGGACCACATAGTTATGTGAAGAACATGACAGAAAAAGAATCTAACAGCTTTGCAGAAAAC
The DNA here is from genome assembly GCF_008632895.1 of Mastomys coucha. NCBI lineage: Eukaryota > Metazoa > Chordata > Mammalia > Rodentia > Muridae > Mastomys > Mastomys coucha. The sequence continues at coordinate 36,217,029 of NW_022196906.1, read as the reverse complement.
GGCTGTAAAAGCAAAAAAGTATGCAATGAAGAATTTACAAAGAACAAATAAATTATTTCCCAATTGTTAACTATTTTAAATAAGAAAATAATCTACACACAGTCAAGATACATAGCAAATAATGGTGTCATTTGAATATCAGCATTGCTTGAGTGTCATGCTGAGGAATGGTCCTGACAGTAAAGAGCAGGAAGATACTGGGAGCATTGTAATCTCTTGGTTAATTGTCCGACATTGGTCCAGGGACAACTTGTGTCTTTTCAGCCAGCTGATCTGCAGCCTGTACAACTCCGACAGCATCTTTAAATATGATAGAAAATAAGCTACTGAAGAGGCTGGTCTGTGTCCTTTTGCCTTAATCCACGCATACTCATTAAGGAAAAAAAAGTACCATTGTGCTTAACAATACTGAGACTAACCAGGAAACCCTAAAGATGAAGATGTTCCTGTTCCAGGAGCAGCTGGCTTTACAGCAGTGCTGGGGAATTGCAGGATTTCATTCAAATAGGAATATTAGTCCAAGCAGGCTGATACATGAGTGTCAATGTATATGATTTACTTAATGGCTGATGGAATATGATTGTATTTTCTTCCTATACATAGGCACCTTACCCTCTGGGGCATTATCAGGTTTTAATAAATGAATAAATAAATGGTAATTTTTCAAAATGTCAGCTCTTCCATGATTCAGTCTAGATAGGAGATTATTTAACTGAAGATCTTGGTGAGTGTTATCTTTTTATTTTTTGGTTTTTTTGAGACAGGGTTTCTCTGTGTAGCCCTTGCTGTCCTGGAACTCTGGAGACTGGGCTTGCCTCTAACTCAGAGATCTGCCTGCCCCTGCTGGGATCAAAGGTGTGTGCCACCACTGCCCAGCTTGGTGTGTGTCGTTTAATAACTCTACAGACATGAATCTGGATAATTCTAGATATAAACTTGTGGCACCTAGGTGATGTCTTTTTTAATTCAGTGGACACACTGTACTTTTGATGTATTTCTCAGTTACAAAGCTGACTTTTTTAAATAAGGGAAATAATTGCCAAGTACTTAAGTTTAAGTACTTTAAACCTCATCTTGTATTTCTCCCCTCTCTTCCCACTACCTCTGCATAAAAACATGAAGAAAGGTGGGTATTGTGAGCTAAGTTTATTTTCAAGGGGAGAAGATATGTTTTTATAAAGTTATTCTAATTACTATTTATGCAAAAAACAGTAAAAGTTGATCATGACTGCTATTATCCACTTAGCTGTTAGAGCACAAAACATCCTTTTTGTTCATTGGGGTCACTTTGAAGGTGTAGAGGTGATGTGGGTTATAAAAACTGAGAGCATCCCTAATGCTCAGTCACTCTGCCCTGTATGCAAACATCAGTCATTGCAACCATCTCTTTCTCATTTGTTAATTGACTATCGAGTGCTCTGAGGAAGTGAAAACAAGAAGTAAAGAAGCTCTGTGTTAGGATCTAGACTTCCCTTTTCCTGGATATACAACCCACGAGAACACTGGATTTTGAGTACATCAGCATCACTAATACATGGACTGTTTAGGATGTTAGATGAATCTGGCACCTAGCTCTTAGCAGTGTGCTGTGCATACAAAAGGATCCCTAAGATACACGGTGTGGTACTACATCAAGAAACAATACCCCCCCCACACACACACACACCAAACAGGACATCTCCATCACCCCTAATCCTCAAGGGAGAGGAGACAGAGAGATTGAAAGCAGAGGCCAGGGAAGATACAGCAAGTCTCTGGACATGAGGGGCCTTTGTGCTCATAAGCTCACTGTAGCTGTGGCTGCCAGCACATGATCCAGCCAGTCAGTATTCCAGAGTGGAGGGGGTGATGGATAAGGTACCAGGGCTCAGAGTGTTCCACCTGTAGCTGGGAGCTTTTGATAGTTGATGATTGCTAGGGAACAGAGAGTCTGTTTGCAGTGGTACAATCTCTAAGTTGCTTTTGCATCACTGGGTTACCTCCCAGGCCAAGGCCTGATCTGACTGGACTCTGGCTTATAAAGAAAAAGAAGATAGGAAAATTGGAGAGGGATGAGGAAGGTTCTGGGAAAAGTTGGGTATGAGAAAAATAGCATGGATATGATCAAAATGCGGTGTGTGTGTGTGTGTGTGTGTGTGTGTGTGTGTGTGTGTGTAATAAAGAATTGCTCGAGAGATGAGTCACTGCCACCCAATAGGATCAAGCACAGAGAATGGTGGCTCCTGTTTCCTGGGTTCTGGGATGATTGAGGTCAGTCTTCTGCTAGGCCCTCAGTAGGAGTATGGTGGAGGAACCTGCTTTCCCTTCATGCTGGGGGTGGGGCAGGGAGGTGAAAAACATTGAGATGAGTTACAGAAATATGTAAGTAAAATTGAAGACAAGATGCTGCTCACTGTGTATTATCTCTAATGAGGTAAAATTGCTAGTATTTTTGTTGCTGTGGCATTCTTTTTAAAAATGTGCCATAAACCAGTCTATAGTAAAATTGAAAGACAAAAATAGAAGCCCATCTTTACCCTAAAATAGAATAAACTTCTTAAGTGTATGGCCCATGCTTTACCAGGGTTTGGTGTAGGAAGAAAAATATTCATAAAAACTTGTTTTAACAAATATTTGCTTTGTGAAGATACAGTGAAGATAAATGTTCAAGGCCAGGATATAGCCTAATAGACGGGTGCGTGCATGGCGTGTTTACGGCCCTCAGTTGTCCCCAGCCTGTCAAAAAGGTTTTCTTCCTAATCTCTAAAGTCAAGTTGAAAGCTTTTATTAATTCTTAGTGCAATAGTGTTTAAAATAAGTTACATTCCAGTTTCTTCAACAGTGAATTCCTAAGTTGAGCCTGTCAAGTCCTTGTAATGACCTTGTAACCATTTGTCTTTTTATAATGAGGTTTTCTTAAATTTGGTAAGAGACTTAACATTTGATTCAGCCCCTGGTCAGACCTGTGTTCGAGTCCCTGAACAGCGTCCCATCACTCGGAGCTAATCACTCTGACATAGGATGATGCTGTCAGAGTTGGGTCATCTGGCTTAAGGCTGTGTGTATGCCCTCTGGTGGAGCCAGCTTATCTCATAGCTTTTGTTAATTTCCAGCATTTATTGCTGACTCTTTGAATATTATAATTTTATTCAGCTATTCATCAGATGAAAATTTGACCCTTACTTAACATGCTGCTAAAGAAACAAATATAAACTTAGTGCACACCCATCTATTAGGGCAGGCACTGGGTGGGTGTCCTCATCTTCTGCCCCAGCTGTATGGTTGCTTTCATACAGTTAAGTGTACCTGTCCTAATGGTACAGTTCAGTCTTGACATTTCTGTACTAGTGCCAACATCTTTTCCAGTTAAGACAGAACAGATCCTTCACCAGCGTATGTACCATCTCCCTCTGCAGTCAGTAGGTCACCCCCTACCTCCATGTGCACCCCAGGCAGTCACTCATCTACTCTGTCCCTGGGGATTAATCTCGTCTGTTCTATTATTTCATTTTAGTTGAATCAGATGAATTATACTCCTGTGTTGAAGTTTTATTTTTAGCTTAACATGTTTTGACATGTGTGCTGTTGCATTTATCAATAGCTTGTTTGTTTTTATTGGTGAGTAGTATTCCTATTATGATATACTTATTATACTAAGTAATATACTACTATTGTCCAGTCTGTGTATCTGTTGATAGATATTTGGGTTATTTCCAGTGTGGGAATATGTTGAATAAAGCTACTGTGGACATTTGTGAACAAATCACTAAGTGGACCTGTGTTTTCATTTCATTTTTTGTTGTTGGTTTGGTTTTTGGTTTCTGATTTTTAGTTTGTGTTTTGTTTTGTTTTTTGGTTTTTTGTTTGTTTGGTTTTTCAAGACAGGGTTTCTATGAGTAGCTCTGGCCATCCCAGAACTTGCTCTGTAGGCCAGGCTGGTCTTGAACTCAGAAGGACCTGCCTCCTGAGTGCTAGAATTAAAGGCATGTGTCACTACCACCCAGCATGCTTTCATTTCTTACTGATAAATATCTATTGGAATCATGGTGTCATGATATCCTTGGGGTTTCTCAGTTATTATCTCCTTAAAGAATTCAGTTGAATGATATAGGTAGTCAGAGCAGAAGTTTGCTTAGCAAAAGCTGAGAAAAGACTGGAGAGACCTGCCCTATGGCCAGGAACAGTCCAGTCAGTTCTGTGTTGAAACTGTCCCGCAGTTTCATGAACCAGGTTCTACCTCGACTGAAGGGAGAAAGGAGACCTGAAACGCAGAGTTCGAGAACAAAAGGACACGAAGCCAAGTTGAGGGTTTCCAATCAAGGCTCGCCTTTACTTTGGGGGTTCAGCATTTATATACGAGAGAGCAAAACTGAATCTCTAGGTTACATTGACATTTGAATAACATAAGGAGTTCAGGAGGAGTCAGGACTAGTCCAAACAAAGTCAAGGAGGAAGTCAAAGGGAAGCCGGCTGCTGGACTGAAGGTGGAGACTCAGGGTGTTCCGCAGGTCTCGACTCCTGGGGAGTGGCTGGAGACATAGTCCACAGTTGGGGATGAGGTCAACAACAGATGTCCTCAGGCTGTATACATGCCAGCCAGCAGGCGTAGTAGTTTCCTCTGGAATCCTCGAAGGCAGAACTCAGAGTAGTGAGCCCTTGTTTCAGGCACAGCAGGCGTGAGTTGAGTCTCCGGTTGCAAGCTCCGGTGTCCTGCAGCTGAGGCAGAAGGGAGGGGCTCAACATCTCGCCCTTGTTTATTATATGAAAGCAGGGTTAAGGCCATATCAGTGGGCACAGCTTTGCACGTGGTTTTACGGTGCTTAGTTGGAATTTACCTGGGTGTTTGTTATCTCTGGCAGATATCTTTACTCGTCTTCAAGGTCACGTGCAGCTAGTTTGATTCTACAAATTGGGCTCTTTTCGTGTTTTTTCAAAAACACAGCCACTCAGCGCGTGCCTCTGTCTTAGGTGGATATCCTCTAAAGCCCTAGCCCGTGGACCACAGGTTTCCGAAATGCACCGTTCACCCATGCGGCTAGCGCCAAGATATGCCTTAAATGCCTGCAAAGTCTGAGATCTGCCACAGTCTTTCTGGAGTCCATTCTTTCTGAAGTCCACTTGAAGCAGTGCCTGCAGCCATTGTGCTGGGGATGGGAGTAGCCTTCTGACTTCAGTTGTAAATTACCAGTTCTGACTCAGGGAACCTAGAGATCAGAGCTCAATTCAAATGTAAATTGGTAGGATTTGGCTAGTAACCTCGGGATGTACCAGCCTTTAGAATGTAAATACTTAAGTATTCAGGCTTTAGCTCTGGGCATGAGCAAATGAGTGAATTGTTATTTAAATTTCGGGAGAGTAAGCTTTTGAATTAAGCGGGCATTTCCAGAATGACAGAAAAAAGGCTGTCAGCTCAAAAACAAAAAAGAAACAGAAAAAGGAAAAAGCAAAAACAAAAAAGACCTTTTTGCAGGATGTTTAAGCACGTTTACTAAGAGGGTTGTGGCTCTGAGTCCACTTGGCGAATTAATCTTTCTGGGAGCCAGCATGCTCAGTCCGCTTTCTGGGAAAATATACACACGGACCCTCGGCCCCAGACCAAAACAGGGTCTGGTCCATACCAGGCATTTGTGAGCGGGTCCTTCCAGCGTACCATGGCATACGAATTTGAAGTATTAGGATGCCAATATCGGTCTGCTGCGGACTAACCATTGATGTCCGTCTGCAAAAAATTCAAAATAAAAAGCACAAAGGCAAGGTGTGCCTTTGGAGACCTCGGAGGGAACAGATTCCCACCTTTTGTTTTCAAAATCCAGTTTTTAAGTGTGCGATGTGCTCGCTCAACAATACCCTGTCCCATAGAATTATATGGGATGCCGGTTTTATGAATAATGCCAAAATCCTTGCAAAAAGAAATAAAGTTTTTGCCAGTGTAAGCTGGCCCATTGTCTGTCTTAATTGTTTTGGGCATACCCATAACACTGAATGCTTGTAAACAATGATCAATAACACTTCTGGAGGCTTCTCCTGTTTGCAGGGAAGCAAACATAAATCCTGAACAAGTGTCAATACAGACATGTATATATTTAAGCTTTCCAAATTCTGCATAATGAGTTATATCCATTTGCCAGATATGATTGGGTAAAAGGCCTCTTGGATTTACCCCTAAATGTGGTACTGAAGTTAGAACAACACACTTAGGGCATTGCTTAACAATCATTCTTGCTTGTTCTTTGGAAATTTTGTGTTTAAGTCTCAGAGTTTGGCTAGATAAATGGAATTTATCATGATCCTGTTTAGCTAATACAACGGGATCTGGGATCAAAGCTTCTCCTACCAGGGCTCTGTCAATAAGATTGTTGCCTTTGACTAATGGCCCAGGCAGGCCAGAATGAGCCCGTATATGACCAATATAAAATTGATTTTTTTTTGTGCAAGAATGATATTTTGCAATTGAGAAAATAAGGACCCTGCTGTAGTATTAAAATTAAATGTACCACAAGTTTCCAGTAAAAGAACTGACTGTGCCAAGTACAGGCTATCAGTGAAGAGATTGAAGGCATCAGTCACGGCCTGAAATACCTTTAATACTGCTGTTAATTCAGCTAACTGAGCTGAAAGACCAGGAGTTTCTATAACCACCTGTTGGCCATTAATGAGATATCCAGCCTTTCCTTTTGAGGAGCTATCAGTAAACACTGCAAGGGCATTGTTTAAGGGCTGCCAAGCCATTATTCTTGGAAATATCACTTCACGTACATTTAAAAACTTTATTAGTTTGTCCTGGGGATAATGATTATAGTTCCATGAAATCCTATCTGAGCAAGCAACCATTCTGTGCTGTGTTGTCTTAGCCAGGAGTCTTGCTCCAAAGTAAAAGGCTGAATGATAACATCTGGTTCCTTACCAAAATAAGTTAGTGCTTGCTTTCTACCAAGTACAATTATTTGTGCAACAGCTTCATAGTATGGCAAGATATTACGTTTAGGAGACACCCTCGAATGGATCCACATAAAAGGTGCCTTCTGCCATAATAATGCCGTAGGGGCATGAGTTGTATTGAAAATTAATAAATGCAAGGGTAAAGAATAATCTATGTAAGTAACGAATTGATTCTCAATAGCTTTTTCTACCTGCTATAAAGCAGATATCCCTTCTTTAGTTAAAGATCTAGGAGAATTTGGATCAGAATTACCTCTAAGAATATCAAGTAAGGGCTTCAAGTCTCCTGTAGTGAGTTTTCTGGTGTCTTGCAGCTGAGGTAGAAGGGAGGGACCCAACATTGTGTTGTGGATTTTAGGAAATTTTAAATTTGTTTTTGTATTTTTTTTTTTTTTTGAGACAGGGTTTCTCTGTGTGGCCTGACTGTTCTGGAACTCGCTCTGTAGACACAGCTGTCCTGGAACTCGGAGATCCACCTGTCTCTGCTTCCCAAATGCTGGGATTAGAAGCATTACCTGGTGATTTTAGGAAATGTTTAATGAATATTCATGAAGGGGATAGCGTATTCATGGGGCAAGGTAACCCTTTTTCTCCCTTTTAGTTTTTATTTATTTGTTTGTTATATATTTTATATATAAATAGTTATATATATGTACATATATATATATATATATACACACACACAGACACACACACACATATATATATACATATACATATATATATACATGTATATGTATATATATATGTATATGTATACATGTATATGTATATATATATATATATATTCCACTGATACTCACAAGAAGGGGACAATGTTAGAAGCACAGTGCAGTGCAATGTTAAAAGCACAGTCAGCTCTTTTGAGGATATGGACCCATCACAAGTGTAGACATTGGATTCGGGGCAGGGTATATCCTGGTGTCTTAGGCCTGATAGACCCACCACAGCCTCACACTTCCAAGATGGTTAGCTACACAGAGATAGTCTGACACTCAGGAGACAGCTGCAGTCTGACATTCGGCAGCAATCCTTGGCTACTTCAGTGCTGGTAGGGAAGATAGCTGTCTAATTGTGTGTACAGATGTTTTGCCTGTGTGTCTGTCTGCACACCATGCACATGCAGTGTTCAAGGATGCCCAGAGGGTATCCTGACTCCTGCATCTGGAGTTAGAGGCAATTGTGAGCCTCTGTATGAGTGCTGGGAATTGAACTGTGTCCCCTGGAAGGACAACCAGGACTCTTAAGTGCTGAGTTCTCTCCAGCCCCTATGTCCAGTTTTTATAAGAAATTGTCAGCTGGATTCCTGAGCAGTCGTATCATCCTAGAGTCCTATTACTGATGTGAGAATTCTGCTTTCCCCACAGTCTTACTAACAATATTGCCAGGCTTTATTCTCAAGGCACTGGTGTGGATCAATTTGTATTTTCCAATGAGTAATACAGGTAAACACCTTTAAAAAAAACAGATTATTACATCTTTTCATATAATATATGTTCAAGTCTTTTGGCCTCTTAAAAACCAAATTATTATTATTATTATTAGTAGTAGTAGTAGTAGTAGTAGTAGTAGTAGTAGTATTTGCTAGAGTCTTATCTTAATCTCCCCAAATGGTCTGGATTCTCAGTGTAGAACAGGCTGACCTTGAACTTGTGTCGGTTCTGCCTCCTGAGTGCTGGAATTACAGATGTGTTTTAGCCAGGCTTTCTGTTGCTGTGAATAAAGACCCAAAGCAGTTTGTCATCTACACTGTCATCACCAAGGGAAGTCAGGGCTGGAACCTGGAGACAGGAGCTACTGCAGAGGCAGTGGAGGACCACTGCTTGCTGGCTAGCTCCTCACAGCTTATTCAAAATCTGCCTTCTATAATCCAGGACCACCAGCCCAGAGCAGCACCCTCAACAATGAGCAAACCCAGGACCACCAGCCCAGGGGCAACACCCCCGACAGTGAGCTGGCCCCTCTCCCATCAATCATCAATCAAGAAAACGTACCACAGACCAATCTGATGGGAGCATTTTCTCAATTGGTGCCCTGTCTTCCAAAATTATCCTAGCTTGTGTCAATTTGACAGAAAACTAGCCAACCCCACCACCCACACCTGGTTTTGCTTTCTTGAGTTAAAGAGTTCTTTATGTAGTGACACAAATGTTTCTATGTACTTGCTAAAAGATCTGCTCCAGTGTGGATTGTCTTTTCATTGCCTTAATAATATGTCATAAGGAAAAATGTTGAATTTAGGTTACTAGCAACTGAACAACTTCTGTCTCTTGAGACTGCATTTCCTGTCTCTCTAAGACATCTTCACCATGCCCAGCCTGCGAGCAGTGGTTTTGTTGTTGGGGCGGGGGTGGGAGGGAGGATTTGTTCATCTTTTGAACAGGATCTCACTGTGTAGCTCCCCCTCTCTCCTTCTTTCCTTTCCCATGTGGTTCAAAGTTCACCAGGTTTCACGGCTATGACTAAGGTGAGGTGTCTTCTCTGTGTTTGGGTGTGACATTACGGTTCTGATCTCAGACCTTTCAGTCCAGGGTCACAAGGCTCTTTCTGGGTGTGGTCAGGCAAAAGATCAGCCAGGAGCCTATGTGGGGCAAAGGTGCTCCCCCAACAGCGGCCTAAGGGCATGGAGCCAATTTAGTTTTTTAAGAGAGTAAGCTTTTTAAGTTGTCAATTGTTTTCTTCAGATTCGACACATTATTTTTCAGAAATATTGTTCCTTTGGTGGGTTTGTTTGTTTGTTTTCTTTTTGTTTAATGTATAGACGTCTTGCCATGAATTTGTTTGAACAGTCTCTATTCCCACGTCAGCACCTATGTGAAGCACAGTTGTAGTTCCTTAGCGTAGTATAGCACTGAACTGTATTTTCCACGTTCTTGCTCATCTGAGTGGGGTGTTTCTGGCAGTATGTGCCACATGTTGCATTGTGCTATTTGACTGCAGCCTTGGATCTGGATGCTCCAAACAGGCACTTTGCACAATGTATGCCCCTGCTGCGAGTGCCTGCATACACCCGGACACTTCATCTCAGCTTCTAGCTGACTGTGTCTTAGAACCATAGTGTTTACAGTACCTGGGAAGTCTTCTCTACTCAGTGATGGTCTATGGAGAGCCAAGACTTCTAGTGGTTTTCTGCTGTTACAACTCAGCATGCGAAATATCAAACTAGTACATCTTCTAGTTGGAGTGTGTCAAAACGTTTGATATCAAAACTTGCTTTTTTGATATGCTGACCTCAAAATTGTGAAAATTGCATAATAAATTTGGTCTTGGGATTGGAACAGAATTGCTAATAATTTATGAAATAGTCCTAAATATACTTGTACCATGTATTTATGCAAAGCAGCGCTCTCAGTGTTGATGAGTATAAAATCAAACTCAGGGCTGGAGAGAAAGTTCAAGGGTGGAGTGCTTGCTGCTCTCCCAGAGGACAGAGGTTTGCCTGCCAGTACCCAGGCTCGGTGGCTTACACTTACCTGTAACTCCAGCTTCAGGGACTCCATGCACATATGTAGCATATGTACAGACACACACTCCTACACATAAATAAGCCCCGTAAATAAAAGCAAAGCATCAGTCAGCTTTGGAAAGCATCAAAGACGCTCCCAGGGTCAAAGTTTCAGCCTGGACTTAATTATTCATGTACAAGTAAATAAATGCATTCATGTCATTAGTATAAACACTTGCTTTCTTCTTCAATAAATAATAAAATTCTACCTACACCAGTTGTTCTAAACCAACTATTGTCGTAAGTGAATTTCTTTATGATGTATTATCATTAGATACTTGGTTTGCATGTTTGTTTTTTATACCTGCATACTCTAGGCCACATAAGAATTTCTCTGGTGGAAAGAGGCTACAAGTTGAGAATCTTAAGAAGTCCTGACTTAGTTCTCATCCTAAAGTGAAGTCAATGCTATAAACACTATCAAAAAATTTCCAGAGATCTGCGATGCACCCTCCCTCCACCCCAATTCCCAATCCTTCTGAGGACCTGCACTCATCTTGTAAGGAAAAATTAAAGCTTTAAACCTGTGCTGACTAGGAAGAAAAGTTATGGGCCTAAGAATCCATCACAAACTGGCCACATAGGCCTGGGAAAGAGCAAACAAGTTGTTAGATATCAGAGCTGGCAGGTCAAGAAGACATAAAACTATAAACATAGAGGAAAACATGTCTAGGCAAATGAGGACATGTCCAAGGCCCAGGCCTGCAAAGACGTGCCTGGCAGACACTAAGTAATGGACCATCTGGTCCTCTCAGATATGGTTTAAGGTCAGATGCTCTGTTGACTCAGATTAACACCAACCTTAGGAATTTTCCACTCTGTTCTGCACGTAATAGTTAATGTTTGAACTAGCCAATCATGTATGACCACACTGATCCCTTTGTTCCCTCAGACCTTTTCCCTATAAAAAACCCTCTTTCAAGCCTCGTAGTCGGCTCCACTATCTCTTGCATGAGATAGGTGTGGTGCCGAACCAGGGCGTCCTGAAATTAAAATATACCTCTTGTAATTACATCAAGATGTGGTCTCTCGTGATTCCTTGGGTGTACACCCTCCCGAGATTTGAGTGGGGGTCTCCCCCAGGGGTCTTTCAATCTCTGTAGTAAAACATTCAAGATCCCATTCAGGAGGCAAGACCAGGCTCACTGCTGCAGCACTGAGAAATAAGCACTGAGAAATAAAATTCCATTATTAGACTTTAACAAGTGCTCAGGATCCTAGAACTTGGGCAGTAGAGGCAGGAAAATCAGAAGTTTAAGGTCATCCTTGGTTACATAAGGAGTTTAGGGCTCCCCTGATAGATGTGAGATCCTGTCTCAAATTAAGACACCAAAACCAGCCAAGATTCCATATATAGTATGGTAGGGACACAATGGAGTGTGGTTCCAACTTAAGACTCATTGATTTTGTTTTGTTTTGTTCTGTTTTGTTTTTCGAGACAGGGTTTCTCTGTGTAGCCCTGGCTGTCCTGGAACTCACTCTGTAGACCAGACTAGCCTTGAACTCAGAAATCCACCTGTCTCTACTTCCCGAGTGCTGGAATTAAAGGTGTAGGCATACACCACCACTGCCCGGCTCACTGATTTTTCTTAGTTGCTTGTCATTGGGCTCATCAGTGTTCTCTCCCTGATTATTTTACTCTTCACTTGCTCATTTCTCTCATTGCTCCTTAAAACTGTAGGCTCAGATTCCAGAGTTAATCTTTTGCCTTTAGAAATATAGCCATTTGGTGCAATGAAGTTCCCTCCAAGGACTGCTGTGGCTCTAGCTCAGGACTTACTGACTTAAGAACTTCTAATTTCAGTGGGATTTCCTAGCCACATCTATGGCTCCTACAATGGCTTTCCTGGTTAGTTTCAGACTCGGTGGTCTCCTGTGAGGCTTAGAATGTAGAAATGTGACAGTGGCCTTCTGTAGGCCTTGGGAAGAGGAAGCTGTTCAGCTGTTCAGCTGTTGCCTCATAACTTGGCTGGCCCAAGGCAGCCGCTGGCTCACAGCACCTGCATTTCCTGTCTGATCCTCTTCAGCTTCTCCAAATTCTAGGCCTGCTTCACGTGTGATCATAATGAATGGCCCCAGTGTCCAAAGGAGAGTCTCACCTCAAAGGTGAGCCTCACTGAGGCTAAAGAGATGACTCAGAAATTAAGAGATCTGGCTGCCCTTGTAGAGAACTGAAGTCCAGTTCCCAATACCCAATTCAGGTAGCTTACAACTGCCTGTAAGTTCAGTTCTAGGGGATCCAAGGGCACCTGTATGTGCATGCTTGTACACACAAAAGTTACATTTATTTACTTAAAGATTTATTTATGTATGTGAGTACACTGTAGCTGTCTTCATGCACACCAGAAGAGGGCATTGGATTCCATTACAAATGTTTGTGAGACACCATGTAGTTGCTGGGAATTGAATTCAGGACCTCTGGAAGAGTAGTCAGTGCTCTTAACCACTGAGCCATCTCTTTAGCCCTACTTTTTTTTTAAGTTGATCCTTTCAGGGATAAAAAAGGATTTATCCAACTAAACCCCAAGGTCTAGCTTGCTCCCTCTTCATGTTCATCTTTCCTTCCTGTCCTGCTCTGTGTCCTGAATCCTAACCTCAAATGCATGAGTGTCAGGAGCTTTCCCCCTGTCTTTGGTCAAGCCTCGCTCCTCTGGTACTCACTGAGGAAGACTTTCCATACTGGAACAGGCTGTGAAGGTCAGCACCTTCAGAACTGGTCCGACCTAGATTTTGGGTTCTTTGACTTGATGGACCTTAAAGTCATCCGAACCCATTAAGCAGTAGCAAAACAATTATGGAGCCTATGAGATGGCTCAGTGGATAAAGGTGCTTGCTGCCAGGCAGGATGACCTATGTTCTTTACCCCTTAGGGTCTGAGTGGTGGAGGGAGAGAATCAACTCCCATGGGCTGACTCCTAACCTATACACTCTCACACACACACACACACACACACACACACACACACACACACACACAACACGCACACACACACATACCACGCACGCACACACACACATACCACACACGCACACACACACACACACCACACGCACAAACACGCGTACACACAGACACACAGAGTTTTTAACATCACCTATAGATGTCTTTAAAATGCCTATAGGAAAGCCTTTAAAGGAACAAACACAATGTATATTACAATTTAAGGGAAACAAAGGGACAGACTGGGTTGATTGCCCCTAAGAGTGCTCAGAATCTTAACCAAATAAATGAAGAACATGCTGGCCTGCTGCCAGGCTCCCCAACATGATGGCCATAGACTCACCCCCAAATAAACCTGCTTATAAGCTCCCTTGGTCACAGTGTTTTATTATTATTATAGCAATAGGCACCCTGACTAAAACAGTTTAGAAGGGTAAAAACTTTTAAGTGGATAATGTAATCAGACAAATTTATATGAAAGTGGGGATGTTGCTCACTCCTTTCCAGCAGTGAGAAGATTCCACTGCAGGAACAGTGTTTTGAGGTAATACTGCTTAGCCAAAGGAGACACAGCATAAAGTTGACATGCTATTGCTTCTGCTCATGATTAGGGACTGAGCATCTCCAACACTGCTTATAACTCTCCTGCCAAATGCCCTTTTTGTGTGATCATATATTGGGACACATTGACTTAATGAAAAGAGGAAGCAACTATGTTATCTGATATAAGCCCCAGTAAATGGCTGCTCTTGTCTTCCATATTTAATCTGTTAACCAAGATATTTGTGCCTTTGAAAAGTTAAACTCACCTTAGGGAATGATGATCTTCAAACTCCATTCAAGCTGTGCAGTGGTGACACACACCTTTAATCCTAGCACTTGGGAGACTGAGGCAGGTGGATTTCTGAGTTCGATGCCAGCCTGGTTTACCGAATGAGTTCCAGGACAGCCAGGACTACATAGATAAACCCTGTCTCAAAAAACCAAAAACCAAAAACCAACCAACCAAACAAACAAACAAACAAAAAACTCTATTCAACTCCAAGCCTCTCTTCTTAATGTGAAAATCCCTGTGACTCAGTCATGGGGGTGAATTACTAGCATCTCCATCCCTCTTTAAAGAACATTTATGGATTCCCATAATGAGAAATCCATGTGGGACACTGGTGTTGCAAGGCTGATCAACTGTTGGCAGAGGTGTGAACAATGTGAAGAAACCAGGTGTGTTCCTTGGTATGACATGGTGAGTTCAGAAGCCGGAATGCAAAATGCTGGGAGGCTCAGTTCCTTGTAGAGAAACTATGGTGGTCAATAACTATCGTCAACCCTGTGGGCTCTAAAATCACCTAGGGTGCAAGCTGCTGAGCATGCCTGTGAGGGAGTGTCTAGATTATGTTGACTGATGTAGAATGACCCACCTAAGTTGGCCATACCGTTCTATGGCCTGGGATCTAGCATAAATAGATAGAAAATGAGCCAAGCATAGCATTCATGGCTCTCTGCTTCCTGACTGGATATAATGTGACTAGCCAGCATCCTGTTCATGCATCTGTATCTTCTCAAACTACTAACAAGTCTCCCCAGCCATGATGGAATGAGCTCCTTGAACTGAAGCCAGAATAAAATATTCTTTTCAGTTGCTACTTGGTTACAACAATGGTACAAGTCACTAAATACAATGACTGTGCCAGTGAAATGACTGTGACTAATGACTGTGTTCCTGTTGTGAGCTTGGTCTGCAGTGCTGTGGCTCTGGGCAAAGCAATCTCTCCTGAGTAAGCTCACTGAGTGACTATGACAATCCTTTGATGATTCTATCCCAAGTTCTTTTCTATAGGAAGCTAAGGTGTTTCCCAGGCTCCTGGGTTGGTATCTAGCTGGCTGAGAAGTTCTCACTACTTTTAGAAAGTCTAGCATTCACCTACTTGAATATAAGGTGGTTTGTATATGCTTGGCCCAGGCAGTGGCACTATTTGGAGGTGTGCCATTAGAGTAGGTGTGGTTTTATTAGAGAAAGTGTATCACTGTGGGGATGGGCTCTGAGACCCTCCTCCTAGCCACTTGGGAGCCAGTCTTCTCCTGTCTGCCTCTCGATCAAGATGTAGAACTTTGACTCCTCCAACTCCACATCTGCCTGGATGATGCCATGCTTCCACCTTAATTATAATGGACTGAACCTCTGAACCTGTAAGCCAGACACAATTAAATGTCCTTTGTAAGAGTTGCCTTGGTCATGGTGTCTCTTTACAGCAATGGAAAACCTAAGACAGAAGTTGGTACCAGGAGTTGGGTATTGCTGTAATGGGCCTAACCGTGCTTTTGTTTGGAAAATTGTGCATTTGAGAACTTTGGAAAGCAGTGGAATACTTCACATGGGACTTAATGTGCCATCCTAGTAGGAATATGGAGGACGATGGGGCTGATGGTGATTTGAATTGTGCAGACCTGGCCCAAGTGGAGAAGGATCGCAGTAAATGGCCTAGAAACTCTTCTTATAGTATTTTGGTGAAGAATGTGACTGCTTTTTGCCCTTGTCTAAAGTGTCTACCTGAAGTTAAGGTAAAGAGATTTTAATGAATTGCATTGACAAAAGAAGTCTCAGAAAAGCCCAACATACACTTTGTCCTCTGGGTTTACTCTCAAAAAGAGCTTTTTGATGAATCACAGCAAGCATAGAAAAGAAAAATACAAACTGTATAGTTCCAAGAATAAAAAGGCACAAGGAAGTAGAATGAAGCTGAATCCTATGTTCAAGGAGATAAACAGATTAAGAGAGTGGTGACTTTGGGGCAAGATCACACCCTGGTAAGCTTATTGTTTATGCTTTTGTAGTTGAACAAGGGACTTGGTTATTGTTTTCATTGGGACTTTTGATCTGAAATGAACTACAATCTAGAAATGGTGAGCATAACTGTGATCCAGATCTTGAGGAATAGTGGCCATGAAAAGCTTAGGCCTAGGCATGGTGGTATACACTTTTGATCCCAGGAGAGAAAGGCAAGCAAATCTTTGAGTTCAAGGTCAGCCTGGTACAGAGCAAGTTCAAAGTAGATAAAAGCTTAGGTCCAAGTGTGATGGTACACTCCTTTAATCCCAGAACTCAAGAGACAAAGGCATGCAAATCTCTGAGTTTAAAGTCAATCTACACAGAGCAAGTTCCAGGACAGCCAAGCTTAGGCAGTGAGGAAGTTGGAAGAGAGCAAGCTGGTGATAATGTACTAGAACAAAGGGGCCATGTTCCAGCTCCAGTAAGCAACAGAATTCAGCAGTGTAGGCAATGTGGCTCTGGCTTTAAAGTCAAGAATAGAAGCGACTACTGGGCCAATTAATGCTGGTTAGCTGGAGCTAAGAACTTAGCAATGATTAAGAAGAGAGCAGCATCTCAGAGATAAAATCTTCTAGGAAGTGTTTTCTGAGAGCACAAAAGAAGCTGTGTTCCAGAGATAGCTAAGGTTGTACTTCATGTTACAGCTGGACTTGACAATGTGTAAGAATCACCCAGGTGCTACTAGTTTGGAAGGCATGAAGGTGTCAGGGAGAGGTCATGGAAGGCCAATGGTGAAGGTGCAGCCTCAGTTGCAGTTGAAGGCCCAGGACTGAAGGGGTCATGCAAAGAAGCTGAGGCTTGGCATCATGAAGAGAGCCTATGAGAGGCTATTGGTGAAGCCTACTTACAATGAAAAACCCCAGCCTATTGAAGATGCCAGTACCATCGGAGGGCCACCAGGAACAGCAGCAGCATTGGAGTGGAGTCATCCAGAGCCTAGAGTGCTGCAGAGGGAAGAGCTGGAGAAGTGACCCAAGCCTTTTTGAGAAGCCCAGAAGATTGTGTGTGGATCCCATACATTGGAACAAGAAACTGTGAAGTTCAAGTTACTTTGAGGACTCCAAGATGTTAGAGATACTACAGCCATGAGCTATCTGCTGAGGAAAGCTGCTAGAGAAACCAGCCCAGGAGAAAGAAGTTTGTTGTAGTCAGCAAAGTTGAAAGGAGTTGGATATCTGAAGAGTGCTTTGACATCAGACATTGAGATGCAGGTTTTGACTTTGCCCAGCTAGATTTTGGTCTTGTTTGGTCCTGTATTTCCTCATGATGATGTTTTGGAATGGTAATGTATATCCTGTGATGTTTAAGGTATGTGATCTGCCTTTTGATTTTGACATTAGAGTTGAGTACACTTAAGTGATTCAGTGAATCTCAGAAAAGACTGAATTTTAGCACTGTTGAGACTTCTATAGATTATAGGGACTTTTGAGATTGAAATAAATGTACTTTGCCTTGTGCTATATTTGAGTATGGCCTCCATAGACTCATGTGTTTGAATAAGCCTATGTGAGCCAGGGAGTGGAATGTCATGATTTGTACATGCTTGGCCCAGGGAGTAGCACTTGATGATAATGGAGTGAACTTCTGAACCTATAAGTCAGCCCCAATTAAATGTTGCCCTTATAAGAATTGCCTTGGTCATGGTGTCTGTTCACAGCAATGGAAACCCTAATAGTAAGTCGAGGGTAGGTATGTGGGGGCAGGAAAGGGCCTATGATGGGCCCAGGTGGAGTTTGGAGAGTGTGAACTGGAGTTCCAAGGGGAAAAGCAATGCTAGAAAGGTAAACCTTCCAGATCACTGGCCAATGAGACATTCTGTAATGTGGAGAGCTGGAAGGTTACCAATCCAAACCAAACTACCTTGAGCTATCTTTAAGCATCTTTAATGCCATTCATTATTTATTATTATGATGTGGAAACAGACTACTAGCTCAGGATAGGAATGCCATAAGATTACACAAGTAACCTACTTGACTAAGACCCACGTGTCTGATGTTTCCACCAAAGCATTCTAAAAGTTCTTGATTTATAACTTTCTTTGTTCTGTGTTGCTATAGAAACTTGATAAAACTGTTACCACATCAGGGCACAGTATTTGTGGTAACATGAATCTGTGTTCTTGGACTGTAGTCACTTACATTTAGTTCCAAAATAAGTTCTTTCTTACTCTCTTTGAGGTGAGAGCTAGAAAGACAACTCTAGGTGGTATGGACATGTTCCCCTCTTCCTTTTGCCTTCTTTCCCAATCACTCAGTCTTGAAGCTATCAAATGGGGCCACAGTAGGAAGATAACAGTGTTAGTGAGAGCCTAGTGTGGGAACTAGAGCCCCAACATACCGACTAGAGCTTTGAACTTCATGTTCCATTCCCAGATAAGTAAGGGTCTGTAAAATACACTTACCTGACCTTTAAAAGAAATGAGTAAGACAGAGTTAGGGATGCTGCTTCCACCATGGCGGCTAAGAATGCTCTCTCTGAGGTTGTAATGTTGAGCCTGACTCTTGGGAGGAAAAGCGAATATAGGCTCTGTAAGGTGCAGACAATTAGAGTGTATCCAGGGCAGGTTTTTTGGCACATTTGAAAAGAAGGATGCTGGCCTGCCATGAGACCTCCTGGAGCTGGAAAGTTACAGAAGTGGGAGGGAGGCATTTATAAGGACAAAGATAAGACCAGAAGGTACACGATAGGTTCAGGCTGCCTGGGACATAGAACAGTGCATTCAAGACCTGTGTGTGAGGGGAGAAATAATGCCAGCACAGCTTGATGCTGGCACTACACTGTGGGAGAGGCATCATGCCAGTGTCGGGTTCATAGTCCGAGCACGTGGTCTGAGTGTGGTCCCTGTGTAACCACGGATGGCTAACCTGGCTCTCCAGGTCTTTGTTTCTGCTTCTCAAAGGAGGAGCCAAATTTTCTATTGTCTATATAGATAAATAATTATGGAGAGAGTTATTATGCAGTTTCTTTGAAAGGTTAGGCTAAGAACACAAGCAGATTCTTGGGGGATAGTCTTTGAAATGTGTTCTTTCCAGTGGGTTTTTTCTTCCTCTTTTTGGGGGGGAGGGGAAGGCGGGGGGCGGGGACTACGTATGGTACTGTTCCTGGCTGAAGCAGAGCAGTTTCTAGGATGAGACTGTAGGTGGCGCAGTTAGATTTTTCTCAGGTTGTAGCCATAAAAGCAAGTGCGTCCACATTTCATGTCTAGACAGAGGACGTGAATGGAATCATAAAACCTTCAGGCTGGAGGGTTCCGGAAAGGTCATCTACTCCCTCTCTTGTCTTTAGAAAACCCGACTCCTAAATCAACTCGCTGCTGCGATCCTTTCAAAGGCTGTTAAAGCTCCCCTGTTCCACACTTGGCTCATTGACAACAGGCAAACCCACAGAACAACAAATCCCCTTGCGTGTGTGTTTGTGTGTGTGTGTATGTGTGTGCGCGCGCGCGCATTTCTTGGGGACAAGACTGCACCGGTGAGGCACCAAAATGGCTGTCTCCATAGTCATGGTTGAGTAAAGGATGTCTTTGGGATACCACCAGACAAGTAACATTCTGAACAGCAGGGTTAAGAGCCAGGGGTGAAAGATTAAGATAGTGATGATGTCTCCAAGAGCTTTGGAGAGGCCCAGGAGTAGACTTGCAGAAAGACTGCTCTCCATTCTAGAAGGTTAAATGTCTCCATATCTAATTTTGATTTTCCAGTACAAATTAACTTGCTTTGCTCTTTCTTCCCTTATGGCTCTAGGGACAGAACCCAGGGCCTCACATTTGTTAGGCAAGTGCTAAATCTAAGAATTAATAATGCCATGTTTAGAAATACAGCAAACATGCTTTTGGATGACGGGAAACTCTTTACATGATCGCCTATCAAGCCTAATACAAGCTTTAGAGTATGTATGTGGCTTCCCAGAAAATCTGAAGAAAAAACAAAATCTCTAGGAGTTGCCTCAATCAGTTGGTAAATATGAGGTTTTGTTTGTTTGTTTGTTTGTCTGTTTGGTTGTTTGGTTGGTTAAATGCTCATCCTGAGTCTTACAGCAGTGCCTCAGCACAGCTGTCTTTGTGAGTTGCAGCTTCTTCCTCCAGAATCTTGTAAATTTGTCTAACAGCAGTGAAGGAACAGGTCAGTTTGGAAACAATAGTTAATTAGTAAAGAGGAGCGCCCAGGTCCACCCCCACATAGGTCTCAAGCACTTAAGCCTGCATAAGATACTGTCATTTAGATTCATTCTTTAGCTGAAATCATTTTGCCAACCTAATATTTATCAAGTGCTGAGCTAGGAGATGGAATCAAGCAGCAAAGACTACAGTAAACGTATATTCAATATTTTAGTAAGTGATGTACAGAAATTCGGTTGGGTCCTAAGTCAGCAGGATCTAACACAGCCTGTAGAATGCTCTCCCTAAGGCTCTTACAGGTAATTAATGCTAAGGGAATGAAGGTGGCAGGCAAGATCATCAGCATAGAGGGGTCAAGGCAGAAGGAACAAGAAGGAGGAAAGCTCAGAGTTTGAAGAGAGTATAGAACACTGAAGATACTGAAGGTGATTCAGCATGGCTGAGTGGCAAGTTTTGGAAGGCTGAAAAGGAACTAAGGCTGGAGAACAAGGTGAGGCTGGATTCCAAAAGACTTCGTTGGCTCTGGAAAGAGGTAGTTTTATTGTAGGAAAGGATCCTGGGAAGACCCTGAAAAGGGTATCTAGGGAGATGATCAAACTTGATGAAGATATGAGAAATACCTATGCCAAGGTGGCTGGAGATACAGATTTGAAAGTAGAAATATGTGGCCATAACCCAGGTAGTGAGCAGAGCTGGAGAACAGGGCCAGGGCCAGCATCTTCAGCAGTCCCTAAGGGCCAAGCAGAAGAAGACTTTAGTGAGTGATGCCAAGAAGTAGTCAGAGCTGTGAGGAGACAGCGAAAAGTACCACAGTGTCTGTGAGAGATACAGAGCGGAGGGGTAGTGGGGATCAGGCTCAGAAAGGATGTGGTTTGAGAACCTTGGAGAGTGTTTGTGCCCTGAGGGCGGGCTGGGGAGAGGGCTTAGAGAACAGCTCAGAGACTCAGCCTGAGACTGAGAGCAGTCTCTGAGGAAGGCATTAGCTGTGGAAGAGAGAAGAGGTTTTCTGATGCCAGGGGAGGCTGGGAGAGAAGTGTGGGTGGGCATCTATGACTACACTGGAAAGGGTCTGAAAGCCATCTCATGGTAACTTTCATTTTCTGTGTGAGCATCACAGGTTCTGGGCGGAGCCTTCTTTGCATTAGTCAAGCGACAGCTTGAAGTCCTTATTGAAGTAGGTTATTTTAAATAGTATATATGCAGTGGTGTGGGGACTAGAAAATTCTGATAATGCTACACAGTTTTTAAAATTCAAATATAATTACATCAGTTTCCCTCTTTCTTTTTTTTTTCTCCAACACAACCGCTCCCCCCAAATGTTATACTTTTGAAACCCATCTTGGCAAATTGAATTCATGGCTGAGGCAGGATGATATAATAGTATTCCTCTCACCATGAAAGATCCACCCCTGACAGTTGATGATGGGCATGTTAAAGGTAAGAGTTCAAGTGAAAACTGCACATCTTACTCTAATAAACATTTTATGATCAAACCTAATGGTGAGGTGAATTGAAACAAGACCTTTTTTTTTTCTAAAAAAAATCTGAACACTTGAATGAATACATAACTACTAATTGCAGCAGGCTGATATGAAAATCAGAAAGCCCAATAAACTTTATAGATCTGGATGATAATTAACACAATAACCTGAACTTAATTAGATACTTGTATTAAATGCTGGCAATAAGCAACATGGCTTTCCTCAGAATCCACCTTAAGTGTATACTAAATATCACAGCATGGTCCAATAAGGACAGACACAAATAGAGCTAATGACATTTGGAGAAATTGAGCAAGATAAATAAATCACGAAGAATTCGTGCGGAGCCTACGATGGGGGAGGAGAGGGCACAGCAAAGCACACCCTTTCTCCAGTCTCAGCCTCAGTGCAGGGTCCAGTGAAACCTGCAGAATTAAATTCCCTGGAGGCAGCATCCTTTCCTGTGGAATTGCTTCAGAGAGGAGGAGCCCTTGTCCCCTGGAGAAGAGCCCATAAAGCACCAGGAAGCCTCAAGTTCTGCTTACAGCAGCTCACACTATAACAGTGTGTGTGTGTGTGTGTGTGTGTGTGTGTGTGTTTTCCCAAGTCAGGTTCTTAGACAAGAAGTTGAGAAATCCTCATTCAGTTCTCCACTCCACTGCCACGTCTCTGCAGAATTTCCCTCCTAGCAACTGTCCTCTGTTGAGGTGAACTAAGGAATGCTTAAGAATGAAGGAGCTTCATCACCCCTCTCTCCCCTCCCTTCTTGGACCTCCTGACCTGCATACCCTACTCTTTCTCTCCCTCTTGTCTTTCTCATTGTGCTGGGGCTTGAATCACACTATCCTATGCACACACTCTTCCATGGAGCTACCAAACATCACTCTCTTCAAGACAGGAGTATGGGGGGCTAGAGGATGGCCAAGTGGTAAGTGCTTGCTGTACAAACATGAGGAGCTGAATTTGGATCCTCAGCACCCATGTTAAAAAAGAAAAGAAGAAGAAAAGTAGAGGCTGTGTTTGATAGCATATACTAAGAACTCCTACTGATGTCAACCTCTGGTTTCCATATTCATCATGGATACTCATGGACACATACACATGCATATACCACACACACACACACACACACACACACACACACACACAGGAACAAAGGGTGTGTAATTCTATTACTGTGTAGCTCAACATGGCTTCTCGCTCCTGGGTTCAAGTGTGTCTCTTCCTCAGCCTCTCTGGTAGCTGGAACTACAAACACATGCTACCATGGCCTCTCCCTTTTCTGTTTTCTTTTGAAAAAAAGTTAAATTTTGTATTTATTTATAAATACAAATAAATTGCGTATTTATTTATTGGTTTGCTTATTTTAAGCTGCTTAGTTATGGTCTCAGACGGACAGACCTCTGCAGATACTTAACGTGTACAGTTAGATGAATTTAGATGTGTTGCCACAATCAGGACAGACACATCCATCCCTTCCAGCACCTCATGAGTACCCTGAATCATCCTGACTTTCCTAAGGCCTGACTACTCTGACTGTCCCTCCCTCCAAGGGATGTTTCAAGCCGAGACCCAGAAGCTGGATAGCTGATGTTAGTTATTGTTGGAGGACTCAACAGTGACAGCCAAGATGGCATCCTTCATTATGACCGGTGACTGTCCCAGTTTTTCATTCTTTTGTGAAAATCTAGCTGACTGCTCTTTCTGAGGACTTCCCTGTAAGTCCTGCACATTGCTCCTGTTTTATTGCCTCTCCTCCACTTATTTAATTGCTCAGAAATGCCAGGCTCATCTGTGCCTGGTACACACTAGGGATGTTACTTTTGCAGTTGTCTGAGGATGTACTCCAGGGGAAGACTTTCCTAGGCTTTCCTGCCCATTCTTGTCTCTTTATGGCACAGCTTCAGAGAGTGCTACTGTAAATCAGGCTGCCCTTTTAGAGTGAGGAGGATATCAGTTTTGCATGGGACAGTTCTGGCTTTGGATCTCACTTCTTGTCACTTCCTGGCTTTGAAGAATTGAGAAAGTTGCCACATTTCTATAGATCTCATTTCACCATTAGTAAGGTGAGAATACTAAGGCCACAGTGGACTGTAACTTAACTTGAGGTAGAAATAAGATGGCAACTTGCCCTTGTAACAAGTAGCTGAGTCCTAGCCAATTACCTGCATCAAGGGTTCAGAGTACCTTTGCACAAGAGAGACAAGAGTTGTACCTCATGTACTTCCAGTTCTTTCTCTGGCTATCAATATAACCTACCTAGATAATGGGCAAGCCACCCATTATTGGGCAGATTCAATGCGTGGCAGAGTGTGAGTCCTCAGTGTAGCTGGTAGTAAGGGTCTGAGACATGATGTTTGACTATTGCAGTCATAGAAGGACTATGAATGGGTTTTATCCCCACTCTGTATGTTTCCTTTGCAGATACTGATGGTCAGAGGTGACAGGCATTTCATCTCTTATTTAGATGGCAAGGAGAACTTGTATCCAGCTATCCAGCCAAAGAGGAGCTCAAATGATGGTTGCTTCAGTTAATATTTGCAACAGTCCCTTTTGAGTCTCAATAGTCCAGAGTCATATGTCATCCATCTTTACAGTTAAATCAGGCACACAAATCTCCCACCTAGAACTAAATATGAATGAGAGGAGATTAACATTCTGGGCATTTGTACATTTCCTAAGTGTGTCATAAATGAAAAGAAATACTGAAATTTTACATTTCTTACAAACAAAATAATTGAGCCTCTGCAGATGAAATTATTTAAAAAAATAATTATCTAGCTTTATAGAGTATTATTTGCAATTCTAGAATCAGACGGCAGTATGGACCAAAAGTGGAGCAAATTATAATTAAAGCCAGAGGTTAAACAAAACTTACAGAGATAGGCTAATTACTTGCGGCTCCTGTTTGTCTTGTTTGAAGGTGATTGAACAATTGGCTGCTTGTTATTGGCTAAAACTCAGTTATTCATTACAAGGCTAGGTAACTGTCTTGCTAACATCTCAAGTTAGGTTATAGTTCACTGTATAAGAAGATATCTGTCCTGGTGGCTTTATATCTACTTGACATAAGCTAGAGTTACCTAAAAGAAAGGAACCTCAGTTGAGAGAATGCCTCCTTAAGATTCAGCTGTAAGGCATTTTCTTAATTAGAGATACATGGGGAAGGACCAGACCATTGTGCGTGGTACCATTCCTGGGCTGGTGGTCTTGGGTTCTATAAGTAAGCAGGCTGAGCAAGCTATATAGATCTAGCCAGTAAGCAGCACTCTTCCATAGTCTCTGTACCCATTCCCACCTCCAGGTTCCTGCCCTGCTTGAGTTTCTATCCTGGCTTCCTTTAGCGATAGACTACAGTATCAAAGTGTAAGCTCAATTAACTTGTTTTCAACAACTTGCTTTTTGGTCATGGACCAAATAGTCCCAGCAATAGAAACCCTGACTAAGGCAACACCTTTGAGATAAATGGAAATGGAAGCAGAGGTATCTTAGGGCAAATGTAACAAACCCATATGTATTAAGTCTTTGACCAGGTCTCAGCCACATACTGAAGCTGTTGTGAGAAATGAGGCATGTGTGAGTTCTGCAAGACTTCCCTACAAGTCACTTAGACTAGCTCAGAGCAGTTAGAATAGTTGTGAGAAAACTTGCCTACAAGTTCATGTTCAGGAAAATCCTCCTTTGAGAGGTGATTCAGAACCTAGAGGAAAAGAAGTTAACAGTAGAGGGAAGCAGAGGGGAGAAATCACCATAGAAAGGCAGAGGCTCCGGAGTTGGGCAAGTGGTTCAGTGGGTAAAGGGTTAACTGCGTGAGGACCCGAGTTTGCTTCCCAGTAGCCACATAAAAGAGTTGGCACATGGTGGCACAGGTTTGTAATCCCAGTGCTGCAGAGGCAGAGACAAGGAGAGTCTTGGAGCTTGCTGTCTAGCCAGCCAAGTCAAATCAGAATATGTAACATGCCAAGATGACAGAGCCTGTCTCAAAAAACAAGTTGGACTTCATCCTGAAGAATGACATCCGGTGTTGACCGCTGTCCTCCACAGGTGCACACAAGTGTATGCTACCTACACAAACACACACACTCAAATGACACCCAATGTTGACTGCTTTCCTCCACAAGTGCACACAAGTGTCTACACACACACACACACACACACACACACACACACACGTGTGGGGGCACTCACAGGGTGGAAGGAATCAAAGAGAACAATTATAGGGTGCCTGGACAGAGTAGGAGGCTCTTCCTAAGAAACATGACCCTATTCTTCCTGCAAGCCTTCTAGAGTACTTCAGAAACCCATTCAGATATGCTCAGAGAGAGCTCCAACCTCCCCACTTAACAAATTACGAACTAATATGTTATCAAATTAAATTGGGAGTGCAGCCATTTGGAAAGACATTTCAAGTTTGGTACACTGAACTGGTCATTTGATTCACTCTGTTCTTTCTAAATGGTCCCTAACCATTTTTGGTACAGAAAATAGCACACCTCAGATCCCTTTGCATTAAGAACCATCTGGATGCTCAGTGACTAGAGGCACTGATAATATGTAGCAGCTTTTCTCTTTCATGGTGAATTGTATAGTTTCCAAAAAAACTCCCTTTGCTCTACTTTCTTTGGAAGTTAAATGATTGTAACTTGTTTCTAGTTTAAAAATCATAATAGAAAATAATTTCAGAGCACCTTTGCAGCACCATTGTTGTTTGGACAAATGTTGCCTAGGTCCCGGCCCCCGACCCCAGCCTTGTGTTAAGGGTTTGGTCTTTAGCCTCTGCCATACATAGTGTGAATTAGGGGAACTGGTTGGAGAAAGGAGGAAGTTAAGTCATTGGAGGCTTGCTTTTCATTGCACTCTGGGAGCCCAGTCTCCTCCTCTATCTTTGTGCCTTGGCCAACATGAGATGAGCAGCTTACTCTGCCAATTGTCTTCACTGTTCTGCTCAACTTGAGCACCTTAACTGGCTAGGGCAGTTCTACTTGATAATGGTTTTTGTTTGGTTAGCTTTTTTTTTTCCTCCCATGATAAAAACAAGCTCTTCCCCTCTCTCCCTCCCAGTTCTGGAAAGATGTAGATTCAGCCACAGACACCAAGCAGCACTGCCATGAAAGCTGTATTCCCTCTCCCTGTTGCCCATCTCTTGGTCCAGTCAACCACCCACACACTGGTGAGAGGAGGCTTTCTCTTGCTTGAGAAAGGACCCTGGGCATCTAGCTGCCAGGCAGCTAGGAACAGACATGACACCCAAGGGCAACAGATGGACTCCTTTTTCTAGTCGCTCCTCTCTGAGCCTTGCCTCGCCTTTTCTCCTTGAGTTGGCCCCAGTAACTAACACTCGGGTGCAACATACTGACTTTAACATACCAACCAAAGAATAGAGACTTGAGAGGAAAGAGCTCATTGTCACCTTCCTTCCTGGGTCTTTAAAATGTAATAATAGTAATGATAATGGAAGCAATAACTTTGAATGAACGTGATAACCATTTACCAGGAACGAGTTAATAGAGAAGGCACTTCTTAATGCCTGACAAGACAGAATAGACAATACATGTCAACTATTAGTGTAATCATCATATATTACACACACAGCATTCCCAGGCTACATGCCAAGTCTTTTCCATACATAATCTCATTTAATCAATGCAAGATGCCCTACTGAGAAGGAGATATTATCATCCATTTTACAGATGAAGGCATGAATATTCCAAAAACTCAAGTGTATACATCCACATACTTGATACATTTGTAGTTGTTATTGGAACACAGTCTTCATAATGCATGTCCATTTTCTAAGTTGACTGTAAAGATCTTCAGGATGAGGGTAGCCTGTGCAGAGTTTAGGATATCATGAAGCTGGCAGATTTTCTTGAACTTGAAAGTTCTATCATGAAGGCTTAGAGCAGCAGTTCTCCACTTGTGAGTTCCAACCCCTTTGTGGACTGAATAACCCTTTCACAAAGGTCACCTAAGACCACTGGAAAACACAAATATTTATATTGCGATTCATAACAGTAGCAAAGTTACAGTTATGAAGTAACAACAAAAATAATTTTATGATTGGGGATCATCGTAACACGAGGAACTGTATTACAGGGTCCTGGCATTAGAAAGGTTGAGAATCACAGACTTAGAGCCTACTGAGTAGGAAATGCATCTGAGTGGGAGAGAAGGAACAATAAAAAAGGAAGATAAGAGGAAACATGAATTGAGTATGTATTTGTGTGCTTATGATTCAATACCCTTGCTATTTCATATATGTACTTATGTATGTATCAATGTGTTGATAAAGACTGTAGGGAACCAAAGAAGTGGTCCAGTGGGTAAAGGTGCATGCCTGCCACTCAGCCAGATAGTCTGAGTTTGATTCTCCAGTTACCACATCATGGAAAACTACACTGGACCAACTCCAACAACACACACACATACACACATATACACACACACATACACACATATACACACACACGTATACACACACATACACACACATACATACACACACTCACCTAAAGTTTTAAATGGGAATAATTTTTTTTAACTTAGTACTTATGGTTTACTTTGTATTTATTTTTTCTTACCTTGAGGATTGTTTTTAAGGCTAATTTATTTACACTCGGTCACTGAGTTAGCTAGACAGTGGTCAGTGTGGCCTCATCGTCAGGCTGTGGCTTCTGCCTAAGGCTGCAAGCTGATTATCTGTGCTCCCATTCTCCGCCCTACAGCACTGCCACTGCCTTAATAAGAATTTTACATTTTCCACTAAAACACTAAAGCAGACCATCAAGAGAGGTTAAGAGGGTAGCTCCCTTAGAGAATAGCCAGAGAAAAAGCCAGACAGTCGGTTTGGGGGATGATTTTTGGAACAGAAACTGCTTAGAGGTGTGAAGATGGATGGGCTGACCTCTGGGGTCTTCTCCAGTCCCAGAGCTTCAGGATTGATTTGCCAATGAAAATGTCAAGCCTCTTCTTCCCTAAGATGATGTATGGCAGCCTGACTACATCCCCCACATCCACCCCACCCGCCCCTCACAGCTGATTAAAAATCCAGGATTAAATTAGCAGAAGCGGTGGGAAGGAAGGATTTCTCGGGGAGTGATAATGTTGTCCTAAGACAAGGCAATAAGGGGAGGAGAAGGCGGGGAAAGGATGCACAGCAGTCAGGGAGATGGGGGCCAGTCAGGGTGCAGATGCTGCTGAACTATGAGCACCATCGCTCTGTGTAAATCAACAGGCCTAGGGTATAATCTCTCCGCACTTTCAGGTGTATTAGAATATATACTGTATAGATGATATAGTCTGATTAAACAGAACAGATACATATGAAAGAAATTGAGATGCATGCATTGTAACCAGGAAATAAGAGGCTCAGCTTGAACTCGGGACCCAGTCAACAAAAGTCCACTGGGTGTCACTCTGTGTCCCATATACTGTTCTAGGTACTGGCTACTGAAAGAAGCCAAAGGGACCTGAAGCACTGCCTGCCCCCATTGCAGCAAGCGTAAGACAGGCAAGACACCAAGGGGAATATATGCCATTCCCATACCAAGTAGGAAGCAAAGCCAAAAAAGGATAGGCTGTATCCGTGGCTATTGTAGGAAGCAGTAAGGTTTGAGAGGATGATCAGAGCTATCCACCAAGAAGGAGCTACTGAGTGAGAGCTGAGAGAGGCAGAGAGCATCAGTAAATGAGGCAGAGAACCCAGTGAGGGGGTGGCAGAGGTGGGTGTGAGCTGGCCGGTGCCTTATGAACCATGGCCATGTAGCTGGACCTGGAGTTATGGTTGGTTGTGAACCATCATGCGGATGCTGGGAACTGAACCTGTGTCTTTGCAGCCCCAGACTACCACTTCTTGATTGTAGAAGGTGGGGTCAGAGGTGGCAGGAGCCAGCTGTGAAGAGCCCTGGACAGAGAGGATTTGTGGCTTTCAGATGGAATGAGATGGAGCTTGCTGTAGGCAAGTAATCTGACCAGCACTATAATGGGGTCACTGTGGCTCAAGATCCAAGTATAGGGACTACCCTGTACCCTGGGAGAGGAACACAGGGGAGCCAGGGTCCCTGCAGTTACCCAGACCTGGAGTACTACTGGAGCGAGAGAAAGCAGTTAAGTTTTGTATATATTAAAATACTACATGTTAAAAGGTGAACGGGGAGGTAAGCCTCTGGAAAGGAAGAAAGCTTTTGCTAATTATCTGTCTCTCAGTGCTTCTGTCACATCTTGTCATCTCGGTTAAAGAACAACGAAGTTGAGGTGAGGCATGGCTTGAAGACAGCTGGCTGATGCTTTTGGCTGCTTTCCACCGAGAGGCAGGAGCAGCATCCCTCCTGCATTTACAGGTGAGTTACCCCACCAAGCACTGTACCAGTCTGTTTACCAACCAAGAGATATAAAAAGACACAAGGCTCAGTGCCTGCCCACAAGAAGCTCTTGGTCTGTTAAGAGAGACGGGGTAAGGACAGCAATACCTTTGTGCTAGAACTGAGGGTGGCCCCAGGGCAGGGATGAAGACAGAAAGTAGGGCAGCCAGCTCAGCCTGCAGGAAGGTGACTAGTGAGATCCCAAAGTGTAGGAGCTAGCCAGGGGACAGGCAAGGAGAGGCTTCTCCAGGCCCAAGGACAGCAGGTGAGGAAGCATTGAGGTGTGATGGAGCATGGGGTGTGGTGGCCTGCGAGGGCTGTGTGGGTGGATTGGAGGAGGAAAGCCAGGGCATGACTCTGAACTCATCTCAGAATCTGTACTGTGTTTATGGGCACGGGTAGAAATGGGGGTCTTATCTCACCGTCCTAGAAAAATTAACCCCTGCAGCATACTTAATTTTCATCTTCCATCCTCAGTGTCTTTAAATATCAAATGCTACCTGTGAGAAGCCCGGTGACCCAATACCTAGAGATCTATCCTGCCCTTGTGAGTTCTCTGACCAGTAGTCATGGTGTATCTATCTGCAGAGAAAAGAAAGAAGAACCCATGCCTCACAACAGTACTACAAAGAAAAAATGAAATATGTCCTTGGAAACATTCCGTAAACTGTCCAAGAGCGGCTTCACTGTTTAAAAGTATCAGATGAAAGCTGTTTGGGAACTTGCCTGGTAGTTGTCTCTGCTTGTGATCCCTGAGCTTTCTGCTGCTCTGGAGCCCTGCTTGCCGAGGGGAGAGCTTCATAGCACACCCCTTCCCCACTCTTCCCACTTTTTACGCAAGCTGTAGCACCCTCCTGGCTTCCTGCTCTTTAAGTAGAGCACAGACCAATACACTTCTTTTTGAAAGATTTTTTTTTTAAGTATGTGAGGGTTTTGCCTTTGTCCATCACATGCATGGCTGGTACCCACAGAGGTCAGAAGAGGACATCCAGTACCCTGGACCTGGAGTTATGGTTGGTCGTGAGCCATCATGTGGATGCTGAGAACTGAACCTGTGTCTTCTACAGTTCCAGACTATCACTTCTTGATTGACATCTTCGGTTCTGCCTAATCATTGTGATATGTCATCATTAGCTCTAGTCTTCCCTCAACATATGCCCTGGTCTCCCATTTTGCCAAAAAAAATGAGGCCACTGGCATGAACTTCTGCCTCCATTAAAATCAGCATCAATAATCTAGAAACTACTGGCTCATTTATTAATGTCCTTCTGTCTTATTTGAGATCTCTCCTGTTCAGTGTTCCTCCTCACTCTACTCTGATACACACCACCTTCTCCCTACACTGGCTATCTTCTCGTTCCTTATCTACTTTCATCTTTGGAACCTTGCTCCATCCCTGATGCCCTCTTCTGTAGATTGTTTCTAGCTTCTGATTGGCTGGTTACCCTGAGTCTATAACTACATCAAGCCTCAGCTGTACAAATGCAATCTCTCCTGACCTCTCCTTTTGCTCTCAGCCAAGGGTCTTGGATATAGCACCCATACATGGGGGTCATGGCCTCCTCCTCAAGCCCACTTGGAAGGTCCTACCTGCCTTCTGACCCCACAACTCAACTTAAAAGCAACACCTCCCATTGGTGAGAGCCAGTGAGTGCCCTGGTCTGAGCCTGACATTTGTTTGTTTCTCGGTCAGTCCATGGAATCTCTCACTTTCATCTCTGGCCACAGTGATGCTTCCTTGCTCACAACGTTTCCTCTTTCACCATGTTCTTAAGCAAACATCCACATCCGCCTAGGGTTTCCTTCCGGCCAGCTGACTTTAGTTTCCCATGACCCCTAACTTAATGGTGGTGCTCACCTCCTATATTGAAGGTTCTAGGTCTAATTTTCTGGAGACTGGCATTTCTGCTGGACTTCAGACCCCTGCTCATTTGTAGTCTGCTCAGCACCACCCACCCCACCCCACCCCACCCCACCCCACCCCCAGAGCTGCAGATGGAAGTCAGCATGGCTCACACTCAAGATATAATTGCTTCTTGTGCTCTGATTTTGAATACTTTTCCTTTGTTTTGCCTTTTTAATGGCTTCAATTATTATGGGTCAGAATACCAGTACTCACCCAGAGGTTGTAGTTTGTATGTGTGCTGATGAGAGTGTGTGTGTTTGCGTGTACGCACATGTGCACAGGTGCTTATGTTATATAGGTAGCTACAGTTTGCACAGGTGCAAACCAATGTAGTACATTAGTTGGAGTCTTTCTCTAACACCCTCCCCCACCTTATTGTTAGTGATAGATACAGAATCTTTTACTGAGCCTGAGGATTTCTGTTACAGCTAGGCTTGCTGGCTGGCCAGGGAGCTCCCAGGAGTTCCCTGTCTCTGCCCCTCAATGCTGAGGTTATCTGTATATCTGGCCATGCCTGGTTTTTACAGTGGAGTTGCAAATTTGAACTTGGGTCATCTTGCCGTTACAGCAGGAGCCTCTGCCTGTTGAGCCATTTTCCAAGCCCATCTATACCATATTTCTCGAGACAGGATCTCTCACTAAGCCTGGAGCTTGTTCATTTAGATAGAATGACTGGCCAGTGAGCAATGAGCTCTGGGGATTCGTTTGTCTTTGCTTCCTCAGCACTGAGTTTCCATACATCCCACACACCTAACTTGTATGTGAGTGCTAGGGATCCAAACTTGAATCCTAATACTTAAGCAGTAAGCACTTTACCTGCTGACCCATCTCTCCAGCACTCATTAGGGATTATTACTTTTAATTAACCCCGTCAGAGATGGCCATGGAATCTCATTTCTGTAATTTCCTAGCCACAATCTTTGGATCAAACTCTACTCTCTAAGCTTTCTCCCTTGAACTAGTCCAGGCCTTAGCTTCCTTGAATAGTTCTCTGTGTTCATTTCTTGACTGGCCCTTTCTTTGCATCCCTCTCTTTGTCCCATATCCACATTCTATACTGTTGCCAGAGAAAATGTATTAATTTGTGTCACTGATTTGATACTCTAACAAAAGAATTCGTATTACCAACTTGATACTGTAACAAAATAGTGGACACAGGTGGACTTTACAAAGAAAAGTGATTTATTTAGCTCACAGATTTTGAGGTGATCTGATACAGCATTAGCAACCCATTTGTTCAGCTTCTGTCTAATAACAGGTAGCATCATGACAAGAACACATTGGAAAAAGACATCATGTCACTGGACAGGAAGCCAGAGAATAAGTCAGGGGTCCAGTTCATTTTTTAAAAAGCCTTTTTCTTGTAAGAGCTCAGGAGTTCTGTGGGAGCTAAGGGTCTACCCCGAGGTTCTACCTCTTAAAGGTTCTACCACCTCTCAGGGTCCCACAATGACAACCTCATCTCTAACAACACATCAGCCCCTAGACAACAACTTCAAAGCATACCCAGGTAACAGTATAACGTAGTCTAGAACCCAATTCAGAAGAGGCCATTCCTCAGCTTAACAGCAGATTCAGAAGGGCCCTGCACAGCCTTCCAGCCTAAGGCCCTCCTTGGCCTGGCTTTCCCCTTTACCTTGACGTCTTCTGAGGGTCAGAGAACCTTTCCGCTCTTGTAGAGTTGTGAATCTGTTAAGTAGCAAGGCAACGAGAGCTCGCATGATGTCTCTATCCTCACCTTGCTGCCAGTTAAGTCAGTTCTGCAGGAAACTGTCCCATATGCCAGTGAAGCTGTTCACTCCCTTGGTGTAGACCAGAGAGAGAGAGAGATAAACACCTAGTTCCTGTTCACAGCTCTCTCCTGTCAGGACGGACATATCTCAGAATTCCTGATCAGAACTCATCCCATCATGAGGAATAAAGGGAGAAGTTAGGGAGACCCCCACCCAGGGAAAAAAATCAATGTGTGGAATGTAAACAAGAAAGGAAAAAAATTAGCACTAGGATGCTATTAAAATGGTTAAACTCCAAACAGGCAGTTACAAAAGGGTGTTGAGTGGAGAGGAGTGGGGCCTTTCATTAGATGCTGCAAGGGATTTGAAATGACACAGCCTTGGTAGACGTATAATCCAGGTCATGTATCTAAATGAACTGAAAACTTTCATCCACATAGAACCCTGTACATGGATGCTCATAGCAGCTTTATTCACAATTGGCAGAAGTTTAGGAACAACTCCAATGTCTTTCAGGGGGAGAACATGTAAGCCATAGGGTGTACATACAAGGAAATAGTCAATGCTAAAAACAAGTGAGCTATCCTATGACTAATAGAAGAAAGACAGAGGCTACTGTATATCCTTTTGAGGAAAAGCTGAAGTTGGGAGACTGTAAAAAGATCATAGGTGCCTCAATCCTTCCCTCAATTCTTCCATAAGACCTCCTGAGCTCCATCTAATGTTTGGCTCTACATCTGTGTGTCTGTACATCTCTTTCTATTGGCTGCTGGGTGGGGCCTCTCAGAGGACAGTTTTACTCAGCTCCTGTCTGCAAGCATAATAGTGTATCATTGATAGTATTGGGCATTGGCTCTTGCCCATATGATAGGTCTCAGTTTGGGCCAGTCATTGGTTACCCATTCCCTCTGTCTCTGCTCTGTCTTTGACCCTGCACATCTTGTAGGCAGGATACATCTTAGGTGGAAGTTTTCATGGGTGGGTTGCTGTCTTTATCCTTTTACTGAGAGTCTTGCCTAGCTACAGGAAGTGGCCACTTCAGGATCCATTTCCCCCACTGCTAGGAGTCTCAGCTGTAGTTGTCCCCATAGAAACTCTAGGGCCTCTCCCCATCCCACTGCTTTAGGTATCCCAGAGATTGCCACACCGACCTTGAGATTTCCATTCTTTCCCTGACTCTTCTTACTCCTGATCCCCATGCCCACCCCATCACCTCCCTTTCCTTCTCCCACCCAGTTCCCTCTATCCATTTCTGATATCCATTTTATTTCCCCTTCTGACAAAGATTCAACCATCCTCACTTGGGGTCTCCTTGTTATTTGGCTTCTTTAGGTTTGTGGGTTATAGCCTGGATATCCTGTGCTATATGGCTAATGTCCACTTATAAGTTAGAACATACCATGTATGTCCTTATGGATCTGGGTTATTGGAACTCCACAGGAAGACCAACAGAGACAACTAACCTGGACCCTTGAGGGCTCCCAGGGACTGAACTGCCAACTAAAGGGTAATCACAGGCTGACCTAGGCCCCCTGCACTCATGTAGCAGATCTGTAGTTTGGTCTTCTTCATGCGGGTCCTCCAACATCTAGAGTGGGGACCATCCCTGAATCAGTTTCTTACTTGCCTGCCTGTGGATCCCATTCCCTTAACTGGACTCCCTTGTTTGGACTAAGTGGGAA
This sequence comes from Mastomys coucha, assembly GCF_008632895.1. Taxonomy (NCBI): domain Eukaryota; kingdom Metazoa; phylum Chordata; class Mammalia; order Rodentia; family Muridae; genus Mastomys; species Mastomys coucha. The sequence continues at coordinate 36,181,559 of NW_022196906.1, read as the reverse complement.
AGGTTGGGCCTAGTCCTGCAGTGACTTGATGTGCTGGGGGTGTGTGTGTGTAGGGGGCTCCCCTTTCTCAGATGAGAAGTGGAGGGAGGAATTGGGGGAAGATCAGTGTGAAGGAGTAGTGGGAGGAGAGGGGAACTTGTGCTGTTATGTGAAGTGAATAAATAAATTACTTTAAAAAATCAGAGGTGAACTGGGCTAGTCGGGGAGAGGAGGGGAGAGGTGAGGCATAAAGTAGCAGAGCACAGGGTTTTGGGGAATGATAAAGCTATTTGTATAATGCTATGATGGTGGATACATGTCATACTCTTGTCAAAACCACAGAACATATAACACTGAGAGGGAGGGCTACTTCCAGTGATAGCAATGTCTCCATAGGGAATCATTGATTGCAACTGACATCCCACTGTGGTGTTGGATGTCGATAGTGTAGCCATTTGCACATGCAAGAGGACAGCATGTGGTCAGTTCCTGTGACTAAGTTCTGGTCTTCCCACTTGTCTTAGTTAGGATTTGCACTGCTGTGAAGAGACATCATGACCAAGTCAACTCTTATAAGGACAACATTTAATCAGGGCTGGCTTATACTTTCAGAGGTTCAGTCCATTATCATTATGGAAGAAACATGGCAGTATCCAGGCAGGCATGGCACTGGAGGAGCTGAGAATTCTACATCTTGTTCTGAAGGCAGACAGGAGAAGACTCAACACTCTCAGGCAGATGGGAGGAGGGTCTTGGAGCCCATCCCTAAAGTGACACACTTCCTCCAACAAAATCATACCTACTCTAACAAGGTCACACCTCCTAATAGTGCCACTCCCTGAGCCAAGAGTATTCAAACCACCACACCACTGAATGTTGTGAACCTAAAACTACTGTAAAAATTAAAGTCCCTTAGTGCTAATAAAGGATAGCAGTGTATCCTGGGTTTTCTGCTATGTTGTCTCATAGACGTACTCATAGACCACAATGAATGGTACAGTAACATCAGCCAATGATACAGGAGGGAAACAAAACTTAGGGAGCATGAGGGGCAGAGCCCTTGCATACACTGGAAATGGGCATAGGTGTAGCTAATGAAATGCCATACATTTTTGTTATGGCAGCTTAGACTTGACCTTACCCTAGGTGAGAAATGACTGATTAGACAAGTTTGGATTGTTCAAGAGAATACTAAATGACAGGGGAGAGGGTGGGGGAGTGAGTGGGGGAGGGGAAGGTGATTCAGCAATTCAGATCGTACACTGCTCTCTCTGGGAACTCAAGTATGGTTCCCAAGACCTACAGTAGGCAGCTCACAACCATGTGTAACTCCAACTTTGGGAAATCTGAAGTCCTTTTCTGGCCTCTGTGGGCACTACACTCCTGTGCACATACCCACCAACACACCAACACACACACACACACACACACACACACACACACACACACACATAATTAAAAATAAAATAAATTCTTAAACAGAGAGCATTGATGTAGATTTGACCACTATTGCCAAAGTAGAATTCAATGAAGACCCACAAGGAGAAAGATCAAATAAGCCATTGACAAGCAAGTAAGACCATGTGAAGAAGTATCTGAGGCTAGAAAGCTGGCATGCCTAATAGGAAGAATTATTATTCACCTTTGTCTGTCTGATTTCAAGCTAGGTCTTTCCTAGGGTTGTGTACTATAGCTACAGATTTATCCAATCACTGGGAGTAAGAGAGGATTTTCTTCCTTCCTTCCTTCCTTCTTTCCTTCCTTCCTTCCTTCTTTCTTTCTTTCTTCTTTAAATTTTAGTTTTATGTTTCCCTTTTATTGTAAATGAATTCTTTTCTCATACACTATATCCTGATTACAGTTTCCCTTCCCTCTATTCCTTCCGGTTCCTCCCCACCTCCTCTCCTTCCGAATCCCCTCCCTCTCCACCTCTCATTAGAAAAGAACAAGCTTCTAATTAATAACAACAAAATATAAGAAAATAAAACCTAATAAGATAAAACAAAGGCTATCCCATTGAAGTTGGACAAGGTAAATCAACTGAAGAAAAAGAGCCCTAGGAGAGAGCACAAGAATTAGAGACCCTCTCATTCATATATTCAGGAGTCCCATAAAACAAACCTGAAAGCTATACACAGAGGACCTGGTGCAGACCTATGTAGGACTTGTGCTGGATGCTTCAGTGGAGAGGGGGTTTTTGAATAGTAAAATTATTATCCATGAGAGCTGGTATCTTAGAGTTATTGTTGGTGTGATACTTGGTGTGATGTATATACTCAGCAAAGGGAGTGGCATTATTAGAAGGTGTGGCCTTATTAAAGTAGATGTGGAGTAGAGTAGAGAGTAGACCCTCATCATAGCTTCCTGGAAGCCAGTATTTTGCCAGCAGCCTTCAGGTGAAGATGTAGAACTCTCAGCTCTGCCTGCATCGTGCCTGACTACATGCTCCCACCTTGATGATGATGAACTGAATCTCTGAATCCGTAAGCCAGCCCAATTAAATGTTGTCCTTATAAGAGTTGCGTTGGTCATGGTGTCTGTTCACAGCAGTAAAACCCTAACTAAGACACTTGAGGAGGAAAGAGTTTAGTTTTGCTTATTCATCCTTATCACTGTTCATCACTGAAGGCAGTCAAACAGGCAGGAACCTGGAATCAGGCTCTGAGGCAGAGGTTGTAGAGGAGTGCTGCTCATTGGCTTGCCCCTCATGGCTTGCTCATCCTGCTTTCTTATAGAACCCAGTACCATCAGTCCAGGGATGTACTACCCACATTGTCTTGGCCCTCATATCAATTGCTAATTAAGAAAATGTCCCTACAGGCCTGCCTACAGTCTGATCTTAGGGAAGCATTTTCTTAACTGAGATTCCCTTCTTGGAGATGACTCTAGCTTGCCTCAAGTTGACACTGAATTAACCAGTATTACTGGAAAGGTGGCTCATTTTGGCAATGCAAATATGAGGATCCAAATTTGATATCTCAGAGTCTGTGTTAATTAATTAATTATTAATTAATTAAACGCACAACTGCAGAGAGGCAGAGACAGAAGGATCCTCTAGGACTTGCTAGACAGCCAGAGTAGCCAAATCAGTGAGCTCCAGGTTCACTGAGAGACCTTACCTCAAAAATAAGATGGCAGGCAACTGAGGAGAACACATCAAACAAATGTCTACTAGCTTTCCTTGGGATATTCTTCTCTCCTTTCTCCAAACTTTCACCTTTGCTCACTTCTTCTGAGTTCTCAGCATCCCTATGCTCAGCCATGGGATTCCTCCCTGGAGAGGAGACAGTAATGGATGGAGCCACGAAGCCTTGAGAAAACTTGCTTAACCACAGAATTGGTATCTTCTCAGTAGAGGAAGTTGCTTGATCCTTGTGGGGACTCGGGGGCACAGGGGGGTGAGGGGTGACACATTTATTTATTACTGACCTTAGCCAAGCACTCATTCAGCACAGTCTCTCTTCCCCTCCCCTCAGGGATGTACTTGCTGAGAGTCAAACCAACCTCCAGATAGCTGGGAGCTTTGTTGAGTTTTTGTTTCACCTTTGTCATCTGGTTCTTCAAACTAAAATACAAATTAGACCCCAGAGAAAAAAGGAGGTCACTTAAGTAAGGTGGCTGCGACTGATGAAAGGGATTCTACAAAGGAGGTGATGTTTTGTTTGCTGAGCTGTTCCAATGAAGATGTGTGGGTTTCAAAGTATTTACGCTCTGTTGATGACTTTAATAAAGATCGTTTCTAATTTATGTGTGTTACAAAGTTTTTTTTTTTTTTTTGAATATAGACAAATACAAAAAGGAAAACAAACCCATGGCAATCTGTTTAGGCGTTGGTCTTTGGGTCTTTCCATTTTCTTGAGTCTCTCAGCATCTTCTTTCTCTGTAAAATGACATCATTAGGGCCTAATACACCCCAGTGCTCATCTGGATTGCTTAGTCATACATAAATAACGATTTTCATTTTTATGCACAAAGACACAATAGGATGGTTCAGATCAAAGCTCTTCCCTGCGGCCATGTGTGACTCCATCACTTCCTTCCTTGACAAACACTCACTGGTGCCCATGGGGTCCTAAGCTTGCCCCATGTGATGGGCAGACCTGAACACGTGGGGCCTACAAACCAGCCCAACGTGGGAGATGGATACTAAATGACACCACGTGTTGAACACTGCCTCTGCAATCATGAGGCCCTTGGAGGCTACCCTCTGAAAGCCTCCAGTGCTGAGGTTTGCTGTTATTGTTTCTGGTGAGACTCACACAGTTTGCATAGTTACCCACCGGCATGGTGGCCTGACAACCAGCCAAGGGTTTTCTTTTTATCAATGATGGCTGTCAAGGACATTGTAAGGATGTTGCACAATGATATTCTATCGCCTTGATTTCTGACAGGAAGCCTGATTGTGACAAATGATCTTGTGTCCTCTGTCCCTGCAAAGTTGTCCTATCAGCAGGAGATGGTCCCTTTTCACTGAGCATCAGCCCAAAGGAAAGAGAGAACACTCAGGCAGCCCAGCCGCAGGCCCTGGAGCAGACTGCTCACCACCTCTGCTGGCAAAAGCAAACACCAGAGCTCCTGGGGCCCTTGTTCTTTTTGAAATTCGATCAGTACCCCTATCAATCATCAAAACAGAGGAGGTCATTTTTATTTTAAAAAATATTCTTAAAAAGTCAACTTCTGAGTGCTGTAGAGAGATTAAGAAAACCAAACAACCAAGCAACCACAGCAACAATAACAACAACAGCAACAACAGCAACAACAACAACAACAACAGCAAACCTCAACATTCTTGAGCTGTGATTGAGCCATACCCAAGGCTAGACTTTAATAAATGGCCTTGGTATCTTTGTAAGAGGTGCTAGTCCCCTTTTTTTGTCAAAGATCTTCTTTGGGGATACAGCTGGCTGAGTAAGGCACAGACGTCCACACACCCAGCAGCAGCAGTCCCTTGGACTGAGTGCATTGCTGTCTTCTTGTGACTACAGCACCCCATTCTTTTCAATCATGCCCTCAGATCTCTTATTTTCTTCCTACTTTGCACTTGTCCCAGCTGGGTTCTGACATACCACTTGTCCAATCTAACTGGCCAAGTGAACCACAAACAAACACCCAAATAGCAGCTGTTCTAGATTAATGGATGAGTGGGGTTGTTATCCCCCCCACCCCAAATAATGAGAGCTCCTGTCTGCAGGGGATCCGTAGCCAGAGTGATAATTTTAAAGCTAGCTATCAGCAGAAAAGCTAATGAGACCAGTTAACTTGTGTGTTAATGTGGTCTGTGTGTAAAATTAGCAAGCCTTTGATAGCTGAGTTGCAACCGCCCTCCCGAGGTCAATCTGGAAGTCACCCAGAAGGCTGCCTCTGCAGGCCAGCGTGTGCCCCTTGAAAGTGGGAAGTCACCCAGATGGGGTGATGGCCCAGCTGCACCCTAAAATTAATACTGTGTTAAATTAGCCCCTGTGTAAATGCTGTTGTTTAACAGCTTGCCTGGAGTGTTTGTGGGAGCAACTGCAGCAGGGAACATTTAGGGTTCCACCTTGGGACCACTTCCCACAACTGATTAGTCAGTGGCAAACAGTCGTGGTAACATCAACATCTTCATAGCATCCCAATGAGTGGCTTGCACTAAACTCTGAGCTAAACTAGCCCAGGCATCGCCTTGTCTGGTTCACTAAACATCACTTCAAAGTGACTATAAGGTGTTTCCTATGTAACAGTGACAGACACTGGTGCTCTGATGACAGGCTTGCCAGTCCTAGAGGACACTGGAATTTTCATCTAGATCTGTCTGATTCTAACAGGTACTCTCTTGCTTTTCAGAGTATACTTGAAGAGTTAGGGTGGACCACCTTCACAAGGAAGGCTTTAATGTTCTCTAGTGAATCAGAGCAAAAGCCCAGGAGTGCTTGAAACTGACAGACCAGCATCAGCTCCTCTGGTGGCTGGGTTAAAGGCATCTGCATTTTGGAGTAGAGGTTAAGCTCCAACCCTAACCATACCACTAGCAACAGAGCAGAGGGACCAAGGAGGCAGGCTTTGATTGATATATTGACAAAGGGTAGGACACAGTCTTCCAAAATGGAGTTCTTCCCCTAGAACTTCTATTCATTATCCTGTGCCTTATAATCTAGTCTGAAGCTAGGCAAGGCATCTGTGACCTCACACTAATAGACAGGCCTCATGGAAATAGGAAGCTGCCTAGACTCTCCACCTTGCACAAACATGACTCACACCATCATCTCTTGTGTCCCCTTACCAGGGACTTCTGGGATGACTGACTGGTGCTGCTGCCTGCAGGGTGTGTTTGTTTCCCAGGGCCCCTTGCAACAAAGTCCTGACATATACACAGTCTTACGTTGCAACAAACATTGAAGGTGCTTGCCTCAGTCAGGGTTTCTATTCCTGCACAAAACATCATGACCAAGAAGCAAGTTGGGGAGGAAAGGGTTCATTCAACTTATACCTCCAAACTGCTGTTCATCACTAAAGGAAGTCAGGACTGGAACTCCAGCAGGTCAGGAAGCAGGAGCTGATGCCAAGGCCATAGAGGGATTTTTTTTTTTTACTGGCTTGCTTCCCTGGCTTGCTCAGCTTGCTTTCTTATAGAACCCAAGACTACCAGCCCAGGGATGGTACCATCTACAAGGAGCCCTCCCCACTTGATCACTAACTGAGAAAATGCCTTACAGTTGGATCTTATGGAGGCATTTCTTCAACTGAAGCTCCCTTCTCTGTGATAACTCCAGCTTGTGTCAAGTTGACACAAAACCAGCCAGTACACTGCTGCTTCCAGCTGAGAATTGAGGGCCTTTCCAAAACCATCAGAAATACAACCAAGAAACCCATCCCTTCCTTTTCAGAGGGGTAGAAAGGGAGGCGGGCCCTTGAAAAAGAAGCAAAGCTCCTGGCCAGACACAAACCTGACTTCCAGTTCCAGCTTAGGAAGAGAGAAGAAAAGTGAAGAAAAGGAGCAATCATCAGGAACATGGGCTGCTGTCCAGTTCCACAAACATGCTCCCTTGGCTGACCTTCCGGCCAGCTGGGGAATCACACCACACACAGGGCACGCAGACAGGCCGTGCTACCACCGCCGCTCTGTCCACTGCCTGCTCTAAGGCTGTGCACAGCCTCCTGAAGCTGTTACTGTTGCACAAGAAAACAGCAGATGATCCAGCCTGGCTGGGGGACAGTTAGGAGGAAATCTCAAAATGTCTTGGAGGCCTAAGGGCTGAACTCTGTCCTGGATTACAAATTCTGGTTACAACAGTGCCAGTCTACTCTCTGTTACTGAGAATATTAACTCGGCCCTGCTCTAACTGACGGGTGGGGGTGGGGAATGGGGAGGAGGTTTGCCATGCTAATCTGAAGATTTTGCTCTCCTAGAAACATACAAGACAACCCTTCAGACTACAGAAAATGGTTGGTTGGCCTTAGGCTACATTTCTCTTTTAAATGAATACATCACGGCCACCATCTTCAGCTTTCAACACTGATCAACACCTCGCCTCAGAATCCAGTCTAAACTCAGGTCATTGTCTATTTCCAACTATCCTGTAAAAAGAGTTACTGAATCACTCACTGTTCTCTGACCTCTGTCCTGCTAGCCATGGCTTTGAGCTGTTCGCTTTGCCAGACCCACCCATATCCCTGTTTCCTCTTAGCCAGAGGCATCTTGCCCATCCTTCAAGAGCCAGATCAAATATCTCCAGCATGCTACTATTGCTCATGGGTCCAGCCACAAGCTATCTATAAAATGGATGAACAGTCTCCCTTATATAGCTCCGACATCCTACTGTAAATGATACATGCATGCTCTCTCTCTCTTTTAATATTGCAAACTCTTCATGTTTGTGGTCTAGTTCTGCTACCACTTTGTATTGCTCCCATCAGCTAGACCATTGCTGTGGTTTGACTAGAAATGGCCCCCATAGACTCATGTGTTTGAGTTCTTGGCCCATAGGGAGTAGCACTATTAGGAGATGTAGCCTACTTAGTTGGAGTGGGTATGGTCTTGTTAGAGGAAATGTGTCTCTGTGGAAGTAGGCTTTAAACCACATCCAGTATGGCACAGTCTACTGCTGCCTTCTGATCAAATCGTAGACTTCTCAGCTCCTTCTCCAGCATCATATCTACCTACATGGTGCCATGCTGCTTGCCATGATGATAATGGACTAAACCTCTGAAATTGTAAGCCAACCATAATTAAATGTTGTCTTTATGTGAGTTGTAGGCATGATGTTATTGGACATTGTGTAAAGATTACCCATGTATTATTTAAATGCTGATGTCTCTGCTCCCATATCTGGTTGCAATCCAGACATGACATTTGTAGTGCTTATATAAGAATCTCCAGTCTGGTATTGTGTAAACATTGCTCCCCATTTATTCTCTGATTTGTTATAAAAGTTGATCAGCTAATGGCTGAACAGAGGAGAGAATAGGGCTGGACTTTTGATCCTAGCCAGGGATCGGATAGGAGAGAGGGTACAGCCATGGGGAAACGGTCCAGGAGCCATCACGAGAACACACTGGAGCAGAGAGAGCCAGATCAATGCTAAAATGCAAGTATCTTGAGGATTTTGGCTGGGAGGTGGCCAGATTAGCTAAGAGGATTAGAATATATCAATAACTGCTCAGCTATTGTGCTGTAAAGCTTGACTAAATAAATCTAATAGCCTCTGCTTCATTTATTTGAAAGCTAGTCATGATAAAGAAAAAATTGTCACTTTAAAAATTGTATGAATAGAGAGTTGCTGTGGTCATGGTGTCTCTTCACAGGAATAAAACCCTAATTAAGATACCAAGTAAATCTTAGTTATTTTTTCTCATTGTCCTAGTTAATCTAGTTCCCACCCATTAAACAGGGTGCTTCAACACCTCCTCTGAATGATGTTTCTCTGAGTCTCTTCCTGTTCTGATTGCCTCTATAGAAGGCAGCGCATTGGAAAGAACATACTAGATTATTCTGGGGTAGTCACCTGAGGGGGTAGGGTAGGAAAGTCATGTCCACAGAATTGTTCAGAGTCTTCATGTAGACTTGGGAAGGGGATGCCTGGGCTTGCTAAGATGCCTAGACTGGCCTCAATCCCAGGATCCTCCTGCCTCAGCCTCCTGAGTGCTGGGATTTACAGGAATGTTCCTGTATGTAAGTTTGACTAAATATAGACTTTCATATAAACCCTGTCCTGTGGATTTCATTTAAAGAAAACAGGATGTGGGAGACCACTTGGAAGCCTCTTACAAACAACTCAGACAAAATTCAAATATAATATTCAGCTACAGCTGCAGTAGAAGCAGAGAACAGAAGAACACAGCGAATACAATAACACTTAAAGGACACTAAAGAACAAGAGGACAGAGATCACTAAGTGTATTCTGATTAGTATCCAACACCCTTCTTCTCCTAAGAGAACTCTGGATTATCCTCTTATGGGGAACTACCTTAAACATTCATAGGCCTGGGAGCTTGAGTGAGGTACATACTTCCAAGTTGACCAATGACAATCACATATCTCCTCAGGACTGATTTAGAGTAGGATGTACCCTGAGCTTGGTCAACAGAATGATTTCTGAAGACTTTGCTAGTATATTCAGCAAGGAGACTTTTAGAGTGGGTGATATGGCTCCAGTCCCAATGGCCTAATGATGCTACCCAGGTCTGATATAGTGGAAGGAAAGAAGGGACTCTTGCAACTTGTCCTCTGACCTTCACACATTCGTGGTGGCACGTGCTCACCCACGCACATATACTCAATAAATAAATATAATTTGAAAAATTAAAAAAAATCACCTCTTATTAAATGGTGTGGCTAAGGCAGGGAGACTTTGAAACATGAAAACAAGTTACAACACTGAGCAAAGTCAGAGAGACAGAATCCTCTTAGCATCTTCAAGAACTCAGAGCCTTCTCTGCTTGCAACCAGTGAATGTCTAAGTCATATGGGCCACCCCCCTGCTTTCCTCTTTTCTTATTAAATCAATTGAGCTGTATTTTTGGAGTATCCAAATTAGGGTTCTGGCCAGCATAAGGATCCTGTCTGTTGCTACCATACATCTCTGTCAAATGGGATCTTCCAACTGAAAAGATTTGGATGATAACACAAATATCATCCAAGAGAAATGAAGGTGAAGATATGGGCAATGTAGAAGAAAGAATTTACCCATTGTCTGTGTCTCCAGCCTATTTGGATGACTTTCTTGAGCACTCTGGGAACCTTTGGGCCTAGGCTCATCATCAACCTGGGTAAACCTTTGAGAAACCATGGAAAAGAAGACAAGATATTGAGAGATCCTGTTCTAGTTTTCAGAATAGGGAAAAGAGTGGCTTTGGGAAACCATCCCCTAAAAAACAACCCTAACCCTGCTATGGAAACTATAAATGTTTGTGTATTGGAAGTGTAACCCCCCAAATCCAGAGGTTAATGGTGTTCTAAGATGGGCCTCTTAGGAGTCAGTTAAGAGCAGATGAAGTCATGAAGGTGGAGACCCCATGAGGAAACCAGTAGCTTGAGCAGAAGAAGAGAATCCAGGTACCTGGTACCCTGATACTATCTTGCCATGTGATACTTTCAGCCACATTATGATGTGGCAAGAAGGCCCTTGACAGGCAACAAGCAGATCCCAGCAGCATGCTCTTAGATTTCCTAGAAGTTAGAGCTACAGAAATCTCTCTTCTTTACAAATTACAATCTCAAGTATTTTGTTATAGTGACTGAAAATAGAAAAAGACAAATCCCCCATCAAAATTCCAGAGTTGCTTAGAAAACAGCTGGATGAGAATATTTCCAAAACTATGTGCAGTGGTCACCCCCAATTTATTGTGGTTTTATATGAGTCAAAGCAAATAAAATCAGCAACATCTCTTGAGTTCTTACAATGCCCACATGTCTTTCCTTATTGGTCATTAGGCTTGAAGACAAGTGTCTACCTGCTGATCATCTTGCTGTCCCTAGACCAGTATTTCTTTAGCCATGGTATGCAAGCTATATGCACCAGGAAGTGTTTTGCTACTGTGCACACAGGAGGGCTGGAGGACACTGAGCAGGTCTTGGAGATCCATCTCACATCGTTCATTACTTCTTGCTTCTCTCTATTAAGCTCACAATGTATAACCTCAGGTCTAGACCATTTAAAACTGATAATACCCCTTGTTCTCCTAGTCTTTGGAGTTGGTCACTGGATGTGGTAAGCTACAGTTATAGTTACCAGTTATGATCAGGGCTCACCCTCTTCACTGGGCAACTTTGAGAACTCCTTGAATTCAGAGTCTCAACCTAATGTCTTTCCAGCTCTCTATTCTCTCCCGAATGTCCTTCTTCTGTGTAAGACTGTATTCTCATCTATAGACTACTTTGCTGAAATAACTTTGGAAAACACTACTCTGATTCTGAAACACATTCAGGCATTGATGTGACTTGATAACATGACTAACATCATTGATATTACAATACAGGTTCTTGGGTCTCATCCCAGGGCTCTCCGGCTGTTGTCCAATAACAAAGCCAACTTCCTGGCAAACAGATGAGCTCTCCATCCCTGGAAACATTTTTGTACTGGCTGCATGATGAGATTTTTGCAAAGTTAATAGAGAATCCTTTGTTGGTAGCTAGTTTGAATTATAATAATGATTTTTAAAAAAACCCTCTCTAGTATGACTTCTAAAACTGTTTGTTTCTGGTTTGTGAATAAAAGTTAGAATTTTTTTTTTCCTTGAATTCTTTGTGTTTGCTATTAGTGGACTGAGGCCATTTGAGTCCAGGTACTCAACAGAGTGGTAGTACTCACCCCAGGAATACTTATTACTTAACTGTCCCACGAATATTTCTATTACTTTATCAGGAATACAACTTCTTGGTAATTATGCATGAGTTCTGATATTCTTCCCAGACAGAAGAAATCAATATAACCAATTATAGAATGGGGGAGAAACAATGACAAAGTTCATCTTTTGATTGAGGAGATAATACATTCTTACATTTGAATATGGAACACCTATTGATTTATTATAAACCACAAATGAAACGTAATTAGCAAAAGCCAGCTTGGCAGTAGTTAGAACTCTCTCCAGACTCCTCTCTCCTTCTCTCTATCTTGAGTGTTCTTCCTCCTTACTCCATGTCAGGCATAGATAGCGTAAATGCTAAGGTTGAACATGCCAGCTTTTGTCCCTCTGCCTGTCCCCGTGTAGAATCTAATTACACACATTCAGTCCTGTTTGCCGGGCGGCCGGTCCTGACTAATCATTGAAGGCATTTGTTTCCTTGATCAAGCATTGTTTGTTGAGTCCTTTATTTTAAACCTGGTCTCTGCAACAGAACTAGAAACAGGAAGATTGTAACTCCTCCTCAGCCAGAGAGCCAAATGGGATCCTAGCAACTAAGTGGCGTCTATACACTCAGGATCTACTTCTTCATTCTTTTTTATGTCCACTGTCCCATAACTCTAACCACACAGACTCAATCCAGTGGGATTGATTCCTCCATTTCTCAATGGTTCTTCAGTCTCAACCCTGGGATTATAGACCTCCTTGAGCCCCATGTCCTCTACTAACCAATCCCATTTTATTCTCATGGCTATAATAAGATGGAGCTAAGAGGACCCCTTATTCTCTCTGTACCTCCATACCCCCATGCTGCTTTCTGGCTATTCTTTCCTTAGGGAGAAATTCTCAGCTGTGGCTCCTCATCAGAATGGTCTTTACTAGCTTCCTTTACCAAGGAAACCTGGTGTGTACACCTATTAAAGAGGTTAGTTTTTATTGTCAGCTTAACTCCACAGATAAAAGACACACACACACACACACACACACACACACACACACACACACACACAGTTGTTCCTTTTTAACTTGCCTTCTTGGCACAATTGCTGGGCGCTACTATTTCTCACCTGGAAAAGCATGCCCTTATCAATACTCTTTGCTTCCTCTCTCCCACCTACCCTAAACTTCAGTGGCTACTCCCATCTAGCCCCTGCCAAACATTCCTGGCCACCCACCTGTAGTCATTGCCACAGGCCCCAGCTCCTCCCAAGACCTCACATGCCTGCTGGGTTCTTCTCCCTCCAAGACAGTCACTTGGGAAGAAGGAACATTAACTGAGGAGTTTCCTCCATTAGACTAGCCTATGGCGTATCTGTGAATCCTTTTCTTTGGTTGATAATTGATGTAGGCCCCAGTCTACTCTATAGGCCATGCTACCCTTGTGCAGAATGGTCTTGGGCTGTATACAAAACCTAATTGATCATGAGCCTAGGCTCCCTGGCTCAAGCCAGTGCAACAGTCTCCACGGTTTTGACTTCAGGTTCCTATGTTGAGTTCCTGCCTTGGCTTTCGTCCATGACAGGCTGTAGCCAGAAAGCTGAAATAAAGCCTTTCTCCCCTAGCTTTTGGTGAGACTGCTTCATCATAGCAACAGAAAGCAAAATAGATGACCTGTCATCGCAGACCTTGGTAGGCTGAGGTCTGCGGGTCATGGGCGAGGTCAGTGAGGCCTACACATTAATTCCAGGCCAGCTCAGCCTGTTGTGGGAAATCCTGTCTTGAAAACAATTGTTTTCCTGAGGTTCATCAGCACCACTGCATTCGCCTGAGCATCCTTTGGACACCCACATTGCTTCAAGTTGAGCTCAAGTGGTTATGACTCCCCAGCCCTAGAAGATTTGTTGGATTCCTAAACCAAACCTATAGTATCTTGAAATATGGTCGACACAGGTATAATTAGTTAAGGTGAAGTCGTAGGCTGACAGGGTGAGTCCTCAGTCCAGTAAAACTGATGTTACTACAGGAAGGGCGAGAGGTGGACACAAGCCTTATGAACAGTGGGGGATGATGTGAAGGCTCACAGTGAGACTGCCATGGGCTTGGACCACAGGGAGCCAGGGCAAGGCAAGGCAAGTTCTTCCCCTTCTCCTTACAAACATCTTAAGTTTTCAACTTCAAGCTTCTAGAGAGGTAAGACAATGGATAAGAGCCCTGACTGCTCTTCCAGAGGCCCTGAGTTCATTTCCCAGCAACCATACGGTGGCTCACAATCATCTGTAATGGGATCTGGTGCCCTCTTCTGGTGTGTCTGAAAGACAGTGTACTCACATTCATAAAATAATAAATCTTAAAAAGCAAAACAAAAACACTACCTAGCTTGTGGTGTTTTGTTACAGTTGCCTAGGAAAGGGATACGTGTGCCACATGGCTGCTCCCCTACCATGCATTGCATTTAGGAAATACAAATGAGGAGAGTGGGGACCACAGCTCTACTATGCCCTGAGACATTGATACAGCATGCAGGCCCCTTGACCCTGCAGCTGTGTTATCTCATCCCCAACATCACCTCTACTCCATCCCCACCTGTACTGTTCTCACTCCCACTCACTCTCCTCCCCATTTGATTTGACACCAGCAGAGACTTTCCGTCTTCCTAGCTAACATCTTTCTGGAGACATAAAGAAAAGCAACTGCTTCTATGTACAAGATTTGTTCTCCTCCCATCTTCAGGTTTATAGGCTGCGCAGACAGGAAGCAGAAAAAAAAAAGTCAGCTAACAAGCCATCGATCACCATCCAGGATAATAGATGCTCACTCTCTTAGTACATTTGCTTTTCGGCTGTTTATCTCCCAGTCGTGCTGATCCATGCCTCTTTCTCACCTTGTGAAAATAGATACAGAGATAAACTGTTGCTTCGGGACTGAGTGAAATTAATTTGCCTACAGGGAAAATGGACCTAACACCAGGGTGTTCAAGAACAGTTAGGATAGGCCACTAACTCACAAGGCTCAGACAAAGTCAGAATCCTCTGTTGCTAGTGCAGAAACCAGAGGTAGTCTACAGAAAAACAAAAGAATTTCATTACAAAATGACAAACAGGATGTGTCTGGAAACAAGGGCCAGAGGCAGGAGAGTAGAAGCAGAAAGAGAACGTCTGTGCTCCTGACTCATCTCTGCGTCTAACTTTGTAACTCGCTTCTGAAAGTCTCTGAAGACTAGACCTCTAACTGTATGTGCATGTGTATGTGTATATTTGTTTATGTGCATATGTGTGTATGTGTGCATATATGTGTATATGCATGTATGTATATGTGTTTATATGTGCATGCATATGTGTATGTGGCTATGCGTGTACATGTAACTGTGTGTGTACATGTATGCATGTGTATGTGTATATATGTTTATGTGTGGCTCACAAATTCACAGTGGTCTAGGCATCAGGCTTTTTCCCCTTGATGGCTGCTATCCCCCGAGAAGGGACTCTGATCCCATCCTAGTCAAGAGTCCTGCTCTTCGGCAGTAGGTACTGGAGGGTGAGGGGAGGCCCGCAGTGGGCGGCCGTGCAAAGCTGTAAGTGGTAGTGTCAGGGAAAGTGGGCCAGCCAAACAAATATCGTTGAGAGTGTCCTCTACAATGGTTCTAGAATGGTGCTTTCAGAAAT
Source organism: Mastomys coucha (assembly GCF_008632895.1). Taxonomy (NCBI): domain Eukaryota; kingdom Metazoa; phylum Chordata; class Mammalia; order Rodentia; family Muridae; genus Mastomys; species Mastomys coucha. Next base: position 36,166,157 of record NW_022196906.1, on the reverse strand, counting down.
GAATGAACCACATGAATGTGACAGGGGTGCCAAGAAGGGAGTGGAAAGATACCAGATAGTAAGTGACTCATTCCATTTCTCTTTCGGTGAGAGGCAGACATAGTCCCAGATCTATGAGACCTGTTTACTTAGAATCTCCCTCCTGGCTGCTAAGGCCCTTGGGATAACTTCTTTATTGGGGGAAATCCCTCAGTCTTTTAAGCAGTTAGGCTCCTGCTAACACCAAGAGCTGCTACATTGGTAAGCTTTCTTGTTGCTGCAACAAAGTTACGAAAAAAGCAAGGTAAGGAAGGAAGGGTTTCTTCTGGAAGAACAGTTTCAGGCAAGTCTGTCATGCTGTCTATCTATCATACTGGATGAAGCTGGTGGTTGTGGTGGCCATAGCATGGATCCACAGTGTGGAAGCAGAGACAGGTGAATGCTGATGAGCCGCTAGCTAGCGTCCCCCTTTTTATGCAATGTAGGACTCAGCCCATGAAACGGAAATGCATACATCTACGGTGAATCTTGCTACCTGAACTTAATCTATTACAATCCCTCACAGACGCACCTAGAAGTGTGTTTCCATCATGATTCTAGGTCTAGATAAGCCAACAAAACCTCTCAGCTACAATGCTCACTGAAAATGTATCAAGAAGAGCCCCTAACTGGGCCCTATGACTGGAGCTGAAGTTGGGTTAAAGACAGGAAATGGTTCTTCTGACTCAAAAGATGGTTCCTTCCAGGGGTGGATTAATTTCCAAATGTTTCCTAACTACATCTTTCTAGAAAATACAATACTTAGGATAAGCGTTCAGTTTCTTATATAAAGTGATCTGCATTCAAATCCTGGCCTCACATTAACATGAAGGTTTGAAGAGGTTGTTTACCTCTCTAACCCAAAGCTTTCCTATCTGTGATGGGCTCTAATGGTCACCTCCCCACAGAATTGCTATGTAGTGTGCTGCGATTTGCATATGCACTGTCTTCTCCAGGCTCACTTCTCCAAGCAGCAGAACTCTTGTGGAAGACTGTGGAACCTTAGGAGATGGGGCCGAGCTACAGGAAGTGAGTGACTCAGAGGGGGCCTTTGAAGGTTACCCCTGGCCTCACATTCCTACCCTGCTTTCTGCCTTCTAATCCTCCTAGATGTGAACAGCCCCACCCCATGGTCCCACCAACACAGACTGAGTGGTTCTTCCTTGGCTCCCCTCCTGGGGTGGACTAAAACTCTCAGGAAGCCTGAGCTCAAGCAAATCTTTCCTTCCCTGTGGGGTTTCTGTCAGGTACCATGGTCACAGCAATGCAACAGTCATTGACATGAAGAAAATGAGACCTCAGCACGGTGCCTGGCTCCACACTCACCAGTTGCTACCTAACGGCTTCCCTGCATCCCAGTTCTTCCCTGACTCTACTTTCTGGTAGAGAGGGCACCCCAGAACACACATCCTCAAAGCTGATGTGCAGTCATGTTTAGAAAGAAGATGACCCTCACATCAACACTAGGTTTAAGAAAAAGAGCATTTCCTTCTAAGGTTGGCTCCCTGTAACTGGAGCCACTATGAAGTCCTATCATCATGTACCACCTGTGACAATGACCTTTACAGACAAGCTATGGAGATATATGCATACATATACACATTTACACACATAAACATATATACACATACGCACACACATACATATACATACACAGTTACATATACACATATAGTCATACACACATATATATGCACATATACATACAAATACATACACATATATACATAAACATATACACACATATACACATACATATGCACATACAGTTACATATCCAAATACAGCCACAAACACATATAGATGCACATAAACATATACATACATATATATACACATGTACAGACACACATATACACATAAACATATACACACATACATATATTATACATATATATACACAGTTACATATCCACATATAGCCACATACACATATACACGCACTTACACATATATACACTGTAAATACACACATATACACATAAACATATACACACATTATACACAAACATATATACATACATATACATATTGCACATGGTTAGGAAAGACATTTAGGAGGCTCTTGAAGGAAAATAGAGGAAAGCGAAATATTATTAGCATTCTAGTAAATCAATCACAGATGGTCTTCAAAATTAATACAAAAGCAGATTGTTCATTTTCAGTGAGCGCCTGCCTTCTTAAAAATAACCTGGATGTGTCCCAAGAACACCATCCACATGAGTGAGCTGATACCCACCGGCTCAGCTGAAAATGTAAAAGAGAAAAGGAAAGAACAGACACGGGTCTTTATTCTTTGCATTGTGCTTGACAACAGAGTTGATAAAATCACAAATGATGATCTCGTGGGATGTGGACTATGGGTCGTTCTCCATCCCTGGAGATGTGGCTGGTCCATGTGGCTGCTCTGTAGGAAGGTACTCAGGGGAAAACTGTGTACCTGATTCCAGGGTGCTACTGTCACCTGAAGACACCTGAACTGCCTTCCCAGTCCAGCCTCCTGTAACCAGTGACTCTTTCCACTAGAGCTCTTTTTATGGTGTAATTAATGAAAGCTAATGGCCCTTGCAGATACTTTGCCAGAGAGCCCCAAATTTAAACTCACACTGCTGATTAAGATGGGCTCCTCTCTTCTACTCTTCAGCGCCCAGCTCTGTAAAGCATTTTTAAAGCTTATAGGGCCTCCGAGAGCATCCCCGGTTATTAATCTCAGCATCAGCTCATTCTCGCTCAACCAATATTCCTTCAGAAGGCACACAGAAGGCCAAGCAAGGGGAAGGAGAGCCATGCTGTGTTCTCTTTCTTTATGGAGCAGGCTTCATGCCCACTTTCTCCTACAGGGAGAATTCAGCTGAGAGCTGCTGGCTACATTGCCTAGGCCCCAAGCGTGTGCCTGCTCAGCCTCTAACACACAGTTAAAAATCATGGTTCATGCTTCGCAAACATAAATATTTCAAAACCTCTTGCCTTTTAGCCTGCCAGATGGCTGTATCTCACACTTCCAATGTGACAGACTCCAACAACCTCAAGGACTCAAATTTGTGCCCGGGTTTATGATCCTGCAGTAGGGGTTAAGGGGGTGGACAGGGAATTCAGCAGAGATCTGTCCAAATTAGAAAGAAAAACGAGTGGAAAAAAGTCTCGCATCATTTGAGCAGAAGAATCTGCTCTTATGAGAGTTGTTTGCAGATAACACAATATGAAAATTCCAGTTAGCCAGTGTAGTGTTGCATTACATTTTCCTGGGAAGACACAATGAACGCCAAGTCACCACAGATGGGCGTGAACAATAAACCGAAGTATGACTCACCAAAGTCCAACTGAGTGAGACCAATGAGTCTACTGAGCTCTCTTACAGAGCCACGTGAGGGGTTACCTACAGGACGATGGTGACACCAGAACACCTTCAGGACCACGAGTCCCAGCCCATATGTATGGCAGCCTCCCGGAAGCTGCATCACAGAGTCCTGTTTGCAGCCAATCTTCCATTTTTATATAAGTTAGCATCTCCCAGGCTCAGTAGCAGCTGGAGAAGGAAGGCTCTCTGGTGATGACCCCTAACCCTCCCTCCTTCCACATAGCAAATGTCTATAGGTCCACCACCATCACTACAGACCTGGTTAGTGTTATATTGAGCTGTTTTCCATAGTTACCAGGGGCAAAACCCAAGATAGCACGATGGTCCCAGGAAAAAGGCACCATACAATACATAATCAGCAAACGTTGTTCTTATGGGCCTAGAGAGAAAGCTCATTGAGTAAAGTGCTTGCCTTGCAGGTTTAAACGGCACAGTTTGGATCCCCTGAACCAAGCAAAAGCCAGAAGGGCGCAGCAGCCTACCTGCAATCCCAGTGCTTAGGAGGGGAAGGCAGAGTATCCTGGGGAAAGCTGGCTGGATAGTTAACCAAACTTGTGAGGTGCAAGAGGGATCCTGCTCCAATAAATAAAATAGAGAGTGAAGAAGATACTTACCGTCAAACATTAGACTCCACATACATATGTACACACGAGCGTGCACACTCAACGTGCAAACAAGCATGTACACATGCAAAAAAATTGTTACGATTCTCAATTTCTGTACCAGTAGAATTCTCAAATTCTGCACTGCCTGCTCCTGCAGGTAACCCCGCACCTAAGCTTTATAAGAAAGCTCAGTGAACTCATTGGTCTTGTTCAGTTGGACTTTGGTGAGTCATACTTTGGTATTCTCTTGTTCCTGCAGGGGTAGATTTAAAGAACAGTCTCTTTGAGATGCACAAACACTAGGATTCCAACCTGCTAGACAAGCTCCATACAACAGATTGACCAAGGGTGAGACAGAGACCAGGGAAACCTCTCAGGTTTGTTCATTTCCCTCAGTCCTGTGTTGACTGTGCTTTAGGCTTTAAGCTGGAAAGGGGACATGATTTGAGTCTCTGTTATCTTTACTTTTAGTATTTCCGTCATCATAAAATAATAGCTATTCATCAAAGTTAGAAAACAAGAATAAAGAAAACAAGTCAAAAGTCACACACACACACACACATACACACATACACACACACACACACCTTCACAGAGCAGAGAAAATCATTACTAACATTATTTCAGTGTGTATCTTCCTGACTGTCTGTGTAACTACATGTAGCATGTGCCAGCCCTCCTCTGCATTATAGCAGAATACTCATTTCCATGGCATCTACTTTATTCTAGGGACTAAGGGTATTCAGGAGATTATTGGAGTCCTGCAGGCGGGTGTGTGAGTCCTGTGAGGAACTCCCTGTGTTCAAGGCAATATTTTTATGAAGAGCCAGATGTGCCTCAAGTCTCCCCAGCTTCCTCTATGTCTTTTTCTCCCTGTCTCCGCATCCCCTCCTTTCCCCAGTATCCCTCCCTTCCCTCCTTCTCTCCTTCCCTTCTCTCCCTCCCTTTGCCCCTCCCTCCCTCCCTCCTTCCCTCCCTCCTTCCCTTCTTCCCTCTGTTCCTCCCTCCTTCCTTCCTTCTTTCCTTCCTTCCTTCCTTTCTTTCTTTCTTTCTTTCTTTCTTTCTTTCTTTCTTTCTTTCTTTCTTCCTTCCTTCCTTCCTTCCTTCCTTCCTTCCTTCCTTCCTTTCTTCCTTTCTTCTTTCTCTAGACAAGGTCTGACTGTGTAGCCTAGGATGGCCTGGAACTCATAGAAATCCTCCTGCCTCTGCCTCCAGAGTGCTGTGATTAAAGATGTGCACCATGCTGGGTTTTCCCTCTGATATTTTATGGAATAGTTTCTTTGTTGTCTTTCTCGTACTTCCTTCAGTCAGATTTCCTTGACACTCGAGGAGTAAACCACAGAGAATGGATCACAGCTTACACACTGCAAATACAGTTGCTCTTTCTTTGTCTAAGAACCATCAGTGAGTCAGTAGATGGCCAGGATTCTGTCCCAACCTCATATGGTCTGGTTACAGTTTTCCTATTATTAGTTTTAATGGCTGCAGCAAAACATCACCACTCCGCAGCAATGCACTTCAACTTCATACCAATACTCATTTTATCTTGTCTGGTCCTTTGCTCTACTCCTCCTTGTCTTTCCTTCTTGTCTGCCTGGGAAGCCCATACCTATGTTTCACAACCAGTCAAGACACGTTACATCTTCTAGCTAAGCCAGTTAATCCCTCTTTTGGCTTCCATTATATCCTGCCCTGTAATTTAGTCTCTGAAATTGCTTATTTTCATAACAGGGGATTTAGATGCATGTCTTAATTGACATGGAGCTTATAGCACTTAGCACAATGCTGGCCAGATAATAAACACAAAACGAATGTTTGATAACTGAATAGCTGAATGTATGAATGAATAAAAGCAAAAGTTGATGCATGTAATATAAGGGGCCTATATCAACAATCACCATTGAACGTGTCTAGGATGAGCAGGCTCTACTATCTACCTGATCATC
>NW_022196906.1:36132806-36160220 GCF_008632895.1 Mastomys coucha | reverse complement strand
ACTCCTCTCTCCATCTTGTTACTGTGCTGTCCCAAACTGGAGAGAGCACTGGGCAGAAATAACCAGTAATTCAAGATGAAAGTTCATCTTCAGGTATCCAGAACACCTAGAAAAATCACTCATTGTGTTTTTTATCATTTAACAACATTATCAAGAAGAAAGGATAGCACAGAAACTGTCTATATCCACAGTTTCTTGGCTCTCTGAAGACCAGGACTCTGTTCATTTTCTCCATGATGCTGTTCCCAGACCGACACCAGACATCCATTAGGCACTGAATACCTGTCTAGATGACTGACTTGACACATGTCAAAGGCAGCACAAGACAGAATATCCACAACTTGATGACACCAACATGCTATCTAAACCTGTCTGGACACATACTGGTCTTCTCTAAGTCTGTTGACAACTATTGATTGCTCTTGCAGAGCATTTACATTTTCCAAGCACAGTTGAGTTCATGACCGAGTCCTGACTTCAGCTTTAGTAGCCATAGTCCTTTGAGTCAGGCTCTGTGTGGGCACTGGTGCTCTTTCTCTTTAGGGTTGAAAACAACTAAGGACTGACATAAGGTAAAAGCCTGTGTTCAGACCCACCTGACATGTTCAAGGAATAGGAGAGAATCTCTATGCTTAATCAGAAGAGGAGAATGTCTGAGCTAGGCGAGGACTCCAAGGAGATGAGTGAGAGAGTCAGTTTTAAGATGAACAATAATTATATATTATTTAATGACTCTGGTGGTCTTGAAGGACTTTGTACAAAGTTAGGGGAGGGTGGGGGCAAAGAGGCAGCAGATAAAATGGTTCAGGCAAGGAGACAGCCCTGGAGAGCATCATAGGGGTGGGCTTATCCAGATTAAACCAGCATCTCAGAAATAAAGAGGGAGACCAGGAAGAGCCTGAAGCTATCTGGTCTTGATGCTTAAGTACGAATTCTTCCAGCAGAGCTTTCGGGTTGAAAAAGGCCATAGTCTCTCTAACCTTGGATTTCTTTGTCCATTAAATGTCTTCCTCCTACAGCTATGGGGAGGATTAAGTTAGATGATTCATGAAAAGCACTTTGTACAGAGCCTGGCAGTAAATTTTTAATATCACTATTTCCTTTATTTGCAAGAGCAAATTAGTATTGGCTCCGAGCAGACTCGATACATTAGCAGTGGCCATAGCCAAGAACAAGGAGCCCCTCTTCTTTGTTCCATGATCCTTGATGAAGATTTTCCAGATGCCATTGCCAGGAACTTGGACAGTTGGCCACACCCTCTCATGGGAATCACTCTCAGTGGGCAGAGTTAGGTATCTGACACAAAGAACAGCTCTAAGAAGGCTGAATTTGGTTGCTATACACAAGTCACCGAAGTGTAAATGCAGGGTAGCACGTTGCAGAGATTGCTGATTGTGCTCCTTAAATGTGCATTTGGCTGTGTGCATTCACTCGTGCTTGTGTGTGTGTGTGTGTGTGTGTGTGTGCGTGTGTGTGTGTGTGTGTGTGTGTGTGTGTGAGAGAGAGAGAGAGAGAGAGAGAGAGAGAGAGAGAGAGGAGAGAGATTCTACTGTGCTCTCCTGCTTGGGATTTACATTCTACTGTCATAATGACCAATCTGTTTCTCATCTGCTAAGGGAGGTTGACAAGCTTTCAGGGCATGGAGACCTTTTGTGAAATGCCTCAGAAAGCATACAAACGAGATATATAGATTATTGGATCTTTCTGAGGATACCAAGGCCTGTGCAGAAGAACCATGCAATCCCTTAACTATGTCCTGGGAAATATTGCATACAAATAAATCTGAGCTGAGAAAGGCACATGGGACAGAGGCAGACGTACAAAAGGGATAGTTACCAAGATTAGGGTAGTTCACAGGGTAGGTACAGACTACTGTTAGGGATCCATGGACAACGGTAAGTTCTTTTCTCTCAGCTATATAGTTTCTTAGCAAAAGTTTTGGCTTCCATGCTTGGCTGATCTTAACAATTATTTGAGGATATTTCTGAAAGTGCAGAGTGGGTCCTACCTCCATGGATGACAATTCAATACGTCTGAGAGGCTGCATCATGAAAATTCTCCTTAATGACTGACTCTCTGGTGCAGCTCTACTAGGTAGGGATTGGCTGACAACCATGCAGACAACAGATACAGTAGTGATAACCAGGCCCTTAGAGAGGCGGATGCAGAACCCCACGTGAAACCAGAACCTAAGCCATTTCTCCAGCCCTTCAGAGGGAAGGACACGGGTGTCTCAGATAAGAGTAGAATCAAAGTCACTTGTCCAGAACTTAAGACCAGATCAGAATGGACCAGACCAGACCAGACCAGACCAAACCAGATTGGACTAAATCTGATGAAATCATAATCCCCATCTCTTCATTCCCAGAAAGAGTGAAGCCAACTGACCCTTAATCTTACCACAGAATCACCTTTACTATCGTGTCACTAAGACTAGAGACAGGATTACTCAAACATAAAACCAAAGGAGCCACACTGTTTTATATTAAGGTTTACTAGCTATGAGCAGTGGAATTAAGAGGTATATCATATTTTTCATTCCTTGTATCACTTCTTTGCTCAGCTATTGTGGGGACAGTGAGCTTAGGTGAGCCACGCTGTGACTGTTCTTTTCTAAAGCCCTCAGTGCCTCCCATGAGCTGCTTCCAGCTAACATTAAGCAGAGCGTGGATAATAAGAGAGATTTTCTCCTGGGAAATACAGGCAGCCCTCTGACAACGTTAGCTCAAGGGCTCCCCGACAGCCTTTCCTGTAGCTTTCATGGGTCTCTGCCATGTTTCCTAACTTCCTTCCTCTGGTCAGACTCATGTCCCACTCTGACAAGCATGCTGTCCTTCCTCCATTTTCCTTCATGATGTCCTGACACATCTTGGCCCTTCTTTGGGGATGCAGACCAGCACAGGTACTTTGGCAGCTGTGCTGAAGCCCCAGCTGTCCTGCAGAAGCCCTTAGAAACTTGAAAACGTGGCTTTTGAAGAATGAGAGACCTTTGGGGTAGAGAGAGGCATAGGAAAGGTTCAGAATAAAAAGATAGAGATGAGTTACTTAGGGCCAAGTATCTGTGACTCACAAGTCAAGGAGAAGCCTTTCTTCTTTACTTACTCATTCGTATGTGGTAAGAATCACCCTTCTTAGAGTTGGTAGAACTGAGGCTCAGGGGAGCACCGTGACCTGCTCACATTCATGTATGTCACACCTGGCAAGACAGGGTATGCCTAATCTCAAATCCCTTTTATTTCTGCCATACCACAGTGATTGTCCATAAGAAACACAGAATGACATGATAGTTAAGAACAGGAAGTTTGGGGAAGGAGAGATGGCTCATGATTACAGACGACCTGAGTCTAGCTGCCAGTACATACTTGGCAGCTTACAACCATCCTTAACTCCAATTCCAGGGAGACCAGTGCCCTTCTGCCTGCCACAGACACCAAACATGCATACAATACACACACATGCACGACTACAAAGCAAAACACTCATACACATAAAATAAAAATAAATCTTTAAAAAAACAGGAACTTTGAAGGGCCACCTTGTCTGTTTTTAAAGTAAGGATAATATACCTTCATTCAGAAAGATTTGTAAGTGCTGGTGTACTGAGAGTAGTAAGTTGAGGGTTTTTTTTTTCCTACGTGTATCTAAAAGTTGAACATGAAAAATGGAGGCTAGCACGGTGTGGACTTCAGCTGTGACTGTAGAAGCGTCAGTCCTTGTTTGCCTGGAACGTGGGTTCCCAGGCTGGAGAATCACAGAGGGGAAGGCTGTTGTGGGAGAAAGGCTGAGAAGCAGAGCTGCTTTACCTGCTCTGCTGAGCACCATCTCTCCTGAAGATGGCGGGCTGTGGGAGTAAGCAGTATGCTGAGAGTATCCTGATGCCTACAGAAGCCAACAAGTCACTGTGGTGGGGGAGTCTTCATGTTGGAACCTGGCAAAAGCTGAAAAGAGCAGCTGCAATTGCCTCTGGTTCTTTGTTGATGGGGTTGCATAGGGCAGGCTCATGGACCTAACACAGCCTCTGTCCAGATTTTTTTAGACACAAGTTAGATCCAAGAACTTTACAGGATACAGATTATTTGAAACCCCCAGGCCTTCCTTTCTTGGAGAAAAACAAATTAGATTGTGAGTTACATTTCTGTGAAATAGAACCATGGAAACCCACGAGGTTCTTTCTGATGAGACAGGAAATATGGAAGGTTTTAGCATCAAGATTCTCCATCATGTCCAGAGAAGACTTTGAGTAAGAGACATAAAAATGCTCAGGGATATTCTTTCCTGTGGGAGAGTCTTAGATATTGCTACCTTCCCAGGCTCAAGCAGCACTGACATAGCACCAGCTATTCCAGGCACCAAAGCCAAGGAGAATGCTAGGAAAGCGACTGTCAGCAGACAGCCAAGGCCAGCCCACTGATAACTCTCAGTTCAGTGTAGAAAGCATCTATCGAGCGTGTTCTATGTGTGCCCTCCACTTGGTCTTGCTGTCTGCAGCCTGGGGGCTAGGATTGCAGGGGGTAGTTAGCTGCCAAGCTTAGGAGATGGCAACTCATCTGGGGCAATTCTTGCCTCCACCATGGCCCTAGACATAGGAGGGCTAAACCTGCTTGCTGTTGGATGAGTCTGGAAAAATTAGGTACTAAAGATGACAGGAGAGTCCATCACCAGCCAGCACGACCCGCCAGAGCCCCTTCCAAACATGATTAAAGTTTTTCATTTTCTTTATCCTTTTTTTTTTGCATTTGTATGTGTATGATGTATGCATGTATCTCTGTGTGTGCATATGTTATACATGTTCCCACATGTTTGGGGATGATATATATGCATGCACATGGAGGCCCAAGGTTAGCACTGGGGTTCTTTCTTGATAATTCTCTACCTTATTCACTGAGATAGAATCTCTCAAGCGAACCCAGATTAGTCTAGCTACCTAGATTGCTATGGAAACCCTGTCTCTGGCTTTGGGGATGTAGACCCAGATGGGCCAATACACTCAGCAGATTTATGCTGGGTCTAGGTATCCAGACTCTCGTTCTCAGTCTTGTGTTAAACACTTTAAGCACTGAACCGTCTTTATAACCTCACACCCTGCTCACCTCTGCTCAGTAGGACTTGAAGATACTGTACCACCTATTTGCCTCATTGAACAAGGGAATGGGACTCCTTCCTCTATAAGACAGGAATGAAGGGACTGTAATTCGGTCCTACTAGGAAAATCAAATTAGTGGTGAAATATTTGGCAAGATGTCTGTCATCCTGGAGGGGATCTCTGGACAGCAGATTAAAGACTGTGGTGCCTAGCTAGACTGGTATTTTGTCCTTGGAATTTTTACTTCTTTCACTCTAGGCCTTTCTCCTGTCACCTGGCAGACTCTTTTGCCTGTCACACTGCTAAAAGCTCCCTCAGATGCTACCTAGCCCACCGTTTCCACTTCAATCCCTGTCCCCTGGTCATCCCTTGCTCTCTTCTTCCACCAGTTTGTATGCTTGTTGAGTTTGATTTTAAGTGTAAAGACTGTGAGTTCCCAGCTAGGAACCTTTTAAATGAGGATTCTTGGGAAGCCACACAAAAAGTTTGCTCGTGGAATCACTGGGCTGGGGACACCTGGTGGTGGAACGCAGAGTGAGTGAGCAAGAGCAAGTGTGACCTCCTTTAACTACCTTGGCCTATCTGCTATTGTTGCCAAACCTGCTTGGCAGCTAGGTCATCTGGAGAACTCTTGGGGAAGAAAACAAAATACCAAGTTCTTGGCTTGCTGCCTAGAGGGACGAGGAGAATGTGATCCAATGTCAGTTAAAGGTTAACCAAACCTTAGGAAGCCTTTCTCTACCAAGAGCTAGGCCAAGAAGACCAGCCATCTTTCACTTTGAAAGAAGCCTGTGAGTTCCAGCTGGTGCTCTGGATATCCCCACCCCCACCACACTTCCTTGATATCTAGTGTAAGCATTCTGGTAAAGAGAGAATGAGCCCCTTTGGATGCCCATCAGCTCAGTCTTTCCATTTGTCCTAGTTAGCCTTGACCCATTAACTTGGCGCATCCTAGAACCACCTGAAAAAGAGTTTCAAGTTGCTAATTAATTCCTTTACCAAGTTGATCTATGTGAGAGGTTGTTCTGATTTTCTTTATTAATTTAGGAGGGCCCAGCCCATTGTGGGCAGGCTTGCTTCTTGAGCAGTAGGTACTGGGCTGTATAAGGAAGCTAAGCACTATTTGGTGAGAGAACTGGCAAGCTGCATTTCCCCATGGGTCCTGCTTCCACGACTATGCCCCCAGTTCCTGAATGCCCTTTTGAAGGTCAAAAGACAAAATGACAGCAAATTTTGTTGTAGATCTAGTTGTCTTATACCTATGATTTGTGACTTAGGGAAACCTCTATGCTGCAAAATTGGCTGTGTGCTGTGTGCTCCCTTTGGACAACAGAAAAGCGGTGGGTTTGTAAGGAGGCATCTAGGAAATAGAATAATATGGGAAAGCCGATTGGCTGACAACAGGCTAGTTCTTTGTAAGAATGAAGCAGAAGATACCTGCTTATTAGCCCTTCACTTGCTTATTTGGGTTCTTGAATATCACCCCACCTCAACCTGATTAATCAGAAGGTCAGATAAATAAACTGGTTTCGCCCCAGCGGCATGGAGTTTCAGCTCCAGCATAGCGCCTGCTTGATTCAATCTGTTGAGCCTCTTACCAGAGCTCAGCCCAAGCAGTGTACTCCCATGGAAGTCTGTATGGTGGTTTGAATAAACAATGGCCCCTATAAACCAAAAGGAAGTGGCACCATTAGGAGGTATGGTCTTGCTGGAGTAGGTGTGTCTTTGTGGGAGGAAATGTGTTACTGGGGGCTCAGTTTGGGGGTCTCAGAAGCTCAAGCCAGTTCCCTTCTTACTGCCTGCCTATCCAGAGGGAAAACTCTCAGCTCCTACTTCAGCACACATCTGCAAGCACGGTGGGATACTTCCTGGCATGATGACAAGGGACCAAACCTCTTAACAGTAAGCCACCTCAATTAAATGTCCTTTATAAGAGTTGCTGTGATCATGGTATCTCTTCACAGCAATAGAACAAGGACTAAGACAGTCAGCTTCATATCACTACGACAAGTAGTCGGGACAATCAGCTTATGAAGAGAAAAGACTTATTTTGGCTCACCTTTTTGGAGTTTTTATGCCTTAGTGGAGTGGCTTCATCATTTTTGGGCCCTTGACAAGGGAGCACCTGATGGAAGGAAGGAATATCTGGCAAGAGAGGGAATGGTAGAACAAAATGTCTTACGTCATCATGAGCCAGGGAGCAAAAGAGTGAAGAGGGGCCCGGGTTTCACAGTAGCCTAAAGGCTTTTCTGTTGTGTTAGAATGGTGGCTCATCTGACAGATCACACCAGGCTAGCACAGTTCCACAGGAAAGGTTTATTGAGGGAGAAAAGGACAAAGGGGGACGACAAAGAAGAAGAAAAGAGAGTGGAGGTCAGGGTGGCTCTGCCTTTTATTTGGGCTATGAGGTAACCAGGGCCCACAGGTAAGGGCGGGCCTAGGGGTGATGTCATCACTGGATTTGGAAGTGACTTGCAAAGCCAGTTCCTGATGCCAACACTTTCCACTAGGCCACAGTCCCTAAAGATACTACTGTCTCTCAGTTGGTACTACCTGGGGGTCCAAGTCTTTAGTTTTAAGGGACACTTGTGACCTAATCCACAGCATGTTCCATACATTTATTTCACATAAATCACTTAGGAATCTGTTTAAAATTTTCCAGCATCATTCAAACTGGTTAATTGGACTATGGGGTCCAATATCCCCGGCAATTCTAGCAGTCAATGAGGTCCAGGGACCCAGCTTTAGGATACCCTTGTGGGTCTACTGTGAGGAACTCCTCCTAAGCTTTACAAAGTGTTTTTTTCTGTCCTACCCCCATGAGGAAAAAAGCCCTTTTCCCTCAATGAGGAATGATGATTACTCATTTTGAAAGAGGGTCATTTATCTCTCATTTCCCAACTCCAACCAGAGAATCCCTGTGGACTGGAGTCTCACGAGAGCAGACACTCTCCAGTAGAAGCAAACACCATCTGTCTCAGCAGTCATGGCTGACAGACCTCATGAGGGGACCAGCAGAACCGGACTTAGCCAGAAGGATGAGTACCTAAACGGTCCACTTCAGGGTGGGTGCCTGTGATTGACCCTGCTGTCTTTTCTGCCACTGTCCCTTGTAACTCATTCCCGGGTCCCACACTAGGAGCACAGTGACTCTTTTCTATATCTCTTCCAAATCCCTCCTGCTGCTACTAAGTTTCATTTTTCTTGTTGTCCTTATCAGAAACAAAGGACAACAGTTCTCACTTGTGCGAAGCCCTGAGGACCAGTGGCGAAACTGGTAAGGGGTAAACGGTTGCCGGACCTTGGCTGTGAGTAAACCCCTAGGTAGTTTCTCTACCTCTGTGATCTTGATGAGCTATCCAGAAGGGCATTTCGGTTGAAGAGCTAGGGTGGGCATCACTGCTGTATGATCAATAGCAACTGGCTTGTTAATCGCTGTTTATCTTCCGTGTTTTTTATTTATAAAGTCAGATAAAGTTATAAGGGAGAGAGCATAAGGGAGAGATCCTGCATCTAATGAACACATCCTCACTTGCATCTAATGAACACATCCTCACTTGCATCTAATGAACACATCCTCACTTTCTTCTTCTCTAAACCCTCACCAACAATAGCAGCACCTAAACTTCATTAAGCAAAGAGAGAGATAAGTTCGCGAATAACCTTGCTGTTTTCTGTAACCTACACAAACGAGGACAATGTGAGCCATGCCAAGCAGCTGCCATTCAATGTCTGTGGATTTGTTCTCAGGGACAAAGTGATTCTTTACAGGTTGATAAACTGAGCAGTGGCAGTCATTTGAAGACCCCAGGGAACTTTTGCCAGTGTCATGTTCCTGTTTGTGTGTGATTGCGCAGTCTGTTGTATTCACTGCTATGCTGTTACTCCCAGGACCCAGAGGGAAAAGAGAAAGACCAACCTGCTTGATGCCTAAACAAACAGTGGAAGGGAAGCCTACAATCTGTTGGGCAGAATGCCTCTCTCCTTTCTCTCCTTCCCTGCTGCATTGCTGCCCCGTTCTGTGTCTTTTTCAAGTTTTCCCCTTCAGGACAACTCTGTCTTCAATGTTGTCTTCGGCAAGCTACCAAAATAGAATTTATGATTCATTGACCCAGATTATGTTCCCTCTGACAATATCTGCAGAAATTCTGCTCAACAATGGCTTGCTGACTTTACAAAAAAAGCATACATCACTCTCTGGAATTCATCTGCATAACAAGGCTGACAGAAGAGCAAATTAAGTGTTATCTCCTCCGGAGTCCTTGATGAAGAACATCCTGGTCTTGGCAAGTCACTATGGATTCTTAGGGGTTTTCCATAAATCACAGTTAAGTCTGGGGTGTGTATAGAGACCGTGTTCCTAAATTTGTTCCCAGGGAAAGACATAAGCTATGTCTACCCCTTTGCACTAAGGTCCCAACTACAAACTCAGGTACAGTTCAGCCTTCATTTTCCCAGAGGAACAAAGGAATTTATTGAGCTTTCTTATAGGGCATCAATAAGAGGTTTCATACAGTGGTGTGGGTACTCCTCTTTCCCAATGGACAACATCTGGGATGCCTACACCCAGCATGGTATCAGCCACAGAGAGAAGCCTCTCCCTAGTCTTCCCCTGCCTAAATACTCTTGTCCTTCCTTGAGGCCACCTGCAGTTGAGGCAGAGTTGCTTAGCAGGTGGCAAGGAGCCACTGAATGTTCAGGGGAGGGTCTCATGATCTACCGCACCTCCCCATGAAGGGGTCTAAACAAGTTAACAGACCCAGTTGGGATGATCCTCGTGAAAGGGGACACAGCTCAACTCTCCAAGAGGACAGTTGGCTGGCCTGTAGGTCAGTCACTCATAGCAGGCTACAACCTTGTTCTCTAGAGCTATAGCTCTGAGGACAGGTATCTTACATTGCCCTCTGAGCTCCAGGAGGTTTCACAGGTCCTTTCTCAACAGATAGTGATACCTAATCCACAGCACACTACCTCTGTCTTTGATTGCACTTGCCTACTGCAAAGCTTGTTTTCTTTCTCTCTTTTTCTAATTTCCATGCGTCTGTGAGATATGCCTGTGTATATGCATGCATGCAAGTGTTTCCCCTCTCTCTCTCTCTCTCTCTCTCTCTCTTTCTGTGTGTGTGTGTGTGTGTGTGTGTGTGTATGTGTGTGTGTGTGTGTACATATGTGTGGAGCTCCAAAGTTGACATCAGGAATCTTCCCCAATTATGCTTCTACCATATTCATAGAGGCAGGATCACTCACTTGAACCCAGAGTTAGACTAGCCAGCTTGCTCTAGGATCTATTGTTTCCTTCTACCTCCGAATGTTGGCTGGCTGTTGTACCCAACTAACATTTACATGGATTATGGGGATCCAAACTCCAGTCTTCATGCTTGTATGCAGGCCCTTAATTTATTGAGCCAACACCTCTATTTATCTTCTAAGAATGAAGAAACCAAGATGTTTGATTCCCCGTAAGAACTAAACTTTCCCTTTGTAAAGTCATGTATATTCTTGGGTTTAGTCTTTGCTTTTTCTGTGTTTATCTAGAGATCTTCTGTCAGAAGAATTCTCTAATTCTCATGGGGAAAGCACAGGTCCATCCTGTACCCATGATGGAAGGCAGAAGGGAATCCTACAGTTTGGAACAGAGACAGAGAAGATAATTAAATTCAGGTAAAACTTCTGTTAAAAAAAAAAATCTCTCTTTTGAGCAGCGCATGTAGATTACTTGGTAGAGTGCTGGCCTAGCAGGCATGAGGCTCTGGACTTGATCCCTACTATTGTATAAGTTTATATAGTACTGGTGGTTTATTTTATAGAATGGCGATCTAGCACTAAGGAAGTGACTACAGGGGGATCAGAAGTACAAGACATTCTGCTACATAGAGTATCCAAACTCTCTCCTTCCCTCCCTCCTTCTCCCTCTCCCTCCTCCTCATACTTCCTTCCTTCCTTCTCCTTCTTCTTCCCCCTCATACTACCTCCCTGTCTTTCTCCCTCTCCTTCTCTCTCCCTCCCTCTTTTCCTCCTTCTCTCCCTCCTTCTCTCTCTCTTCTTCTCTCTTGCCCTAGCCCCCTTCTTGTCCCCATCCTCCACCACTGCCATTTTCTCCTCTTCCTCTTCCTCCCATGCACTGACTCCTATGGAGTCAGAGGGGTCAGTTCCCTCTGGCCTACCTTTATCTTCTCTCCTTCCTTCTCCATCCCTATATCCTGATCGTTCCAAGTTCTCACTCATTTCAACAGCTTGTCACTGGCCTTCCAGGCCCTGCTTGGGCACCTCCCTCCCTCCCCAATGTGAACTAAAGAAGACCTAGGATCAAACTGGTCTTTGGAGCTTGGGGTTGCCATGGGTGGATTTGTGTGAGAGGAAATCTCATTCAAGTAATCATCTAAAAGTTATTACTTTATGAGGACATGGTCCTGTGACTCAGAGAAATGTGGCTCCCTAAAGGACAGTCCTTTGTCATGCTGAATTCTAACTGAAGGTGTAGGGAAGGCTTCAAATCAGCCTCTTTCTGATCCTCTTCTTGCTCCCTTTTCTCCCACAAGGCAACCATAGTCACTAGAACACCTCTTCCTTCCAGCAGGCCACAGAGAAACCGGACCCCACCCCACCCCACTCCCAACTCTCTCCCAAAGCCAGCCCAAACCTAGAAATATCATTCTAATCTTCCCTTCACCTTCTGGGCAGGAGCTGATCATAACTATGAAACCTTGATTCTAGAAAGAGTCATTTCTTAGCCAGAGTTTTTGAGAATGCCACAAAGAAAACCAAGAAGGAACTGAACAGGCAGGCCCTGTTGGACGCCCCCTTCCTACAGTCTGTTAGCATAATCCATACCTCTTCCACACAATGGCATTTTGACATGCAGCCTATTCTTTACCAAACCTAAGCATAAAAATTGAGGATTGTTTCCATTTGTAGAAATGTCAATTATGACTATGAGGAAAAGGAGAAAAGGTACTCTGCCTTCTACCTCTGCCTGTGATGTATGTATGTATGTATGTATTTATGTCATTCATGAGAATGCTCTGGTAGGTAGACCATACTCTAGTGGATGACCACACACCCATGGCCCATGACTACATGGGCAGTACAAATTGGAATTGATTAATTATTGGAGAGAGAGGGAGAAAGAGTTGGAAAAATATGGAGGTGAGGAGTAGATCTTGGAGGAATTAAAGAGCAGGTGTACATGTATGAGGTTCTCAAAATTTAACAAAAATTATATATATATATATATATATATATATATATATTTAAAGTTGGCATTTTCTTTGGGTCTTTGCTTGTTTTGAGTCTCACACCTCCCAGATGAGCTTCAGACTTGCTAAGTAGTTGTAAATGGCCTTGAACATCAGCTTCTTCTGACTCTTCCCCTAGTGTTGGGAGTTCAGATCTGCACCACCACACCTGATTATGTAGCACTGGCGATCAAATCCAGGGACTTTTGCATGCTAAGTGTTCTAGTTTCACTTTGTTGCTGTGACAAATAAGTTGACCAAAAGCATGTTCAGGGAGGAAAGAGTTTATTTTAGCTCACAGCTCAGAGCCCATCATTGAATGAAATAAAAGCAGGAACTCAAGGCGCATTTACTATCCCACAGATCCTTGCTTCTGGAACTCATTCCAGATGAGGAAGCAGAGTGCTAATCGTGAGCAAATACTGCTTGCTGACTGAGTTGAAAACCTGTGTTAGCTAGCTGTCTTATACAGCTCAGGACCAATCAACCAGGAGCTAGTTCTACCCACAGTAGACCAGGCTCTCTTCCAACCATTAACAGCCAAGGTAGTCCTCCTTAGACATGCCCACAAGTTAGTCTCATGTTTGACTGTAGCTGTCAAGTGGAAAGTCTAAGCTAAAATACTAGGTAAGTACTCTATCTGCTGAGCTCCATCCCCAGTCTTCCCTCTGAATCTTCACTTTTGAAATCTCCCATGTCACATAAAACATTGGTCAATATGTTATTCATTAATGCATCTTTGGTTATAGAAATGTCAATTATGACCATGATGACAAGGGGGAAAGATACTCTGCCTTCTACCTCTGCCTGTGATGTATGTATGTATGTATGTATGTATGTATGTATGTATGTATGTATGTCATTCATGAGAATGGCATACTTTCAGATCACAGGGGGTTATTGCACACCATTCCATATGAACACTCTGGTGCAGACTCAGAATGCCAATGCAAGGTCTGGAAAACACAAGACCCTCACAGTCTCTATGCAATAGGAGAGGCCCATCTATCTCTAGACACTACTTCCTTTCAGGATAATTGCTGCTTTACTGTCCTGGACTCATCACACATGGGCGGTCATGGAACGCCAACTCTGCAGGGTGTGGTTGGGAAGCTGCCCATGATGCCTGAAAAAGGGTAGATTCACTCATCTCCACCCTGGAATGGCAAAATATCAGGCCACAGCTCTGGAATCCTGGTTGGAGTTCAGAGATAGACTCTGCAGTGCAGTTATAGAGGCGATGAAAACTGTCAGAAGTCAGATGAAGAGGTCAGATGAAGCCTGAGAATGGGTGTCCCTGATGACTCAACTCCACGGCCAACAGATCCTTTACACTTAGCATCCAGGGCTAGCTCAATCACCAGGACTTTGAATGAGAATACCTTGTTCCCCGATGAGAAATCAGAGCTCTCCACATTGACTCCAGGCCTTAAATCCAGACAATATTTTCCCCAACCCCTTACTGCTCATCCACTGGCCTAAACCTATCCACCATCCAGAGGAAAGCAGCTGGTGCTACTGCAGAGGCACCTCCTAGGAGTCACCTCTGCCCACTGGGACTCTGTGGTCTTGGATCTAGTATCCCCCCTGCCCCCACCTCCTGGACTTGTCAATTCAACCTATCCAAATGTCCAAATGTCACAACCAAACATTCCACCTGCATCATTTACTGCACACCTGGAAAGACTTGTGGAAAAGGCAGAAGATTCAGACCAGCCTCATGACTAGTATTGCCCTACCACATGCTTCTCTGTATATTACCACTTCAGAGTCCCATCCATTCAGGGACCCCTGTTAGCAGCTGAGCCCTTTCAGGTCAGAGAGAAAGTTCAGTCCTCCCATGACTTAGCATCAGGCCACCAGAGCATAGAACATTTGGTGTGTCCCATATATAGACTCTGGAAGGGCTGAGCTTCCTAGTTTCTGAACGCAGTCATGTTTACTTATGCTGTTGTCTTGGTAGAGTTCCCAGACATGACAAGGCCTGAAGGGAGCTTATTATAGACTCCAGAGAAACTGGCTCCATGGGTCTGATATGCGAGGCCTAACCTGTTTCTTAGTAATTTTGAGGCAGCAGGTACCTATGCTACCATTCAGAAACAATCAGTGTACACTGTGGCTGTGGGTAATGTAACATCCTCCCTGAATTCTCAGTGGTGACTGTCATTTTGGCTTGTCTGAGTTGACCTGAGATCTACATGAATCCAATGATCATGGCCCAAGACATGGTTTTTCCAAGTGACTAGTTCTGTGCATCTCGAATTCAGCCTCTGGATCTGAAGAGTACAGAGAGCAGAACAGAGCAGAGGCATCTAGCGTGGAGCGCTGCCATGCATGAGGAGATGCCACAATGAGCTGGCTTGCCCAAATGGGGCTCACCAGCCTTGGAAACTCAGGGTGGATGATGGGGGTTTGATGCAGGCCTTGTGCATGCTAAGCACACACTCCAGCCCTGGGCTGCATTCCCAGACTGGCTTCTATTTTGAATCTTAGCCATCTGTTTCCTCCCAGGACCCTGCTCTCTCATATGGCTTCCTCTACAGGTTAAAACGTACAGCTCCCAAGTACCAGACACATGCCAAGTATCTCATGAAATTTTCTGTGGTCTCTCTCTTTTTTAACTGCATTTTAACGCGCACACACACACACACACACACACACACACACGTATGTACCACAGTAGAGGTCTTGTAGAGGTCTGAGGACAAAACTCTAGAGCCCATTCTCTTCCACGATATGGGGCCTGGGAATTTAACTCAGGCCATCATTCTTGGATGTAAGTCCCTTTATCTTCTGAGCTCTCTTATTGGCCATCTTTTTTTGTGTACTTCACAAGTACAACTAAGACAAAGACTCCAATCAGAAGACAATAGAGCAGTCACTGCCATCAACCCATTCAGCAATCCCAAACTTGGATTCTGTCAGTGTCTTCCTGCAGATCTCTTTAGATCTAGTTATACATCACCAAAAGAAGAGATGTACACTTAATGGCTGCCAGCAGGGAATGATGACAGAAGCTTTCATGCACTCACACAATGGAAAACCATGAAGCCCTAAACAAGAATGAGAACATGTTTTATGCCTTAGTTTGGAAAACGTTTTATTGAAGTAGTGTTAATTGAAAAAGCAAAACCAAAATACACTGTCAATGGCAGAGCATATGTATTTGTTTATATCAAATCTTCTCTTCATTTTTTGGATGACAGTGATTTAAAATAACATCATTTGCTCTGAGATGGACTAACTCACTGGAGATGAGGGGAGATTTACATGCAGTCATTTATGCTGAATTTAGTGAATCACCTATTCAAACTATTAGATAGAAAATACAAACTGGGGGCAGTAGCTCACATCTGTGATAGGCTGGAGGAGCAGGAACTATGTACCATGAGCTAACCAAGACCCTATTTCAGAAAATAAAAGTTAAAAGAAGGAAGAAAAAAGGAAAATATTGTATTTGTGGACAACTGAAGGGTTTATACAGACTGAGGAAAACTTGGTAGTCTGAATGGAGCTAAACTCAAGCTTATTTTTATTCGCTTAGTTATCTTTTATTAACAGATTTCTCTCTCTGCTCATTTCTTCACTCACCCTGTTATTAGGTTTTGTCTGGATTACATGGACACACATCAGTTGCACAGCTGGAGCAAACAACTGGTAAGCCCATCTTGGGAGGCATCTGCCTGAGGTCGCTGGTGGTGAGGAGTGGGCATGCTCTGCAGCCCAGGCGCCTCCTGAAAATGACAGCCTTCAAGTCAGATCCTTCCTGAGAGGAACCTAGTCCCACCACGAGAGTCACTTACAATGTAAGTTGATGCAGTCAATTTCAAAGCCCCTGATCCTTGTAGCCACGCTTTGTAACTAACTGTCTTCTCTCATTTGGCTTGTGGTTCTTCTCTCATAGACCTATTTTTCCACCTCTTGACTCTGGGTGGGACTGGGGACTTGATCTGGCCAATCAGATGAATAATGGTGATTCTCTCTCTCTCTCTCTCTCTCTCTCTCTCTCTCTCTGAATCCTGCTTTGGACCTGGGCTGATCCATTAGGGTCTGGTGCCCTAGACATTTGACAGAGCCATTTTAGCTGACCTGCCATAAGGGTAGATGTATAAGAGAGCCTGTTGCCTACCTAGTCCATGCACCATTCGGCTGCTGTGTTTTTCATGGCTGTATATGAGATGGCCTTTTCATGGTCTGGGTATCAGTCCATCACTTCTTCCCTGTCCCCTCTTCCTTCCCTGTCTCTAGTTCTATTACTGATGCCTCTTCCTGTCTGTTGCTGTGTTCTCAGTTTCCCCTTCCTTGTCTCATCCGTTCTGTAAGACTCCCACTCCAGGTCTTTTGGGTCTTCTTTTCCTTATGAAGACTCTGTGTCATGCTCGATTTGTGCTAATAATGTTTTTATGCTTTTCTCTTGGGCATCCATTTTATTCAAGTTATTTTTGATTCCTAGGGGTGGGTAGAGGAAAGGTTGGTTTCTTCTACATGAGCCCTGTCAGTCCCTTTGGTAAGCTCGATGTATTCAAGAATACCCATTGTGTACCACTTCATTAATTTGTAGTCTCTGACCTCAAGGGATGCACAATCCTGGGTGGGGGTGGGGGCTGGAGGCAGACAGAAACTAAGGTGTGAGCCAACCATTATCCAGAGGTGTGAGAAGAGACTTGGCTGATCCTCAAAGAATGGCAAAGCTTACTGGAAATGACCTCTGAATTGTTTTCATGCACAAATGAAAGTTTGGGGGGGTGGGCAAAGAATATGGAAGGGGTTTCCAGGCAAAGGGTCCAGGATAAGGGGAGACATGGATCAGCATGTGATAGACACACAATAAAATCTTCCCCCTTTTCTCTCAGTCCCGGTCCTCCCTAGCTTCAAACCCTCACAGTCTTCTGCTTCTATGTATCCCATGTGCTCCTGGGTGGTCTGTCAGCAGTCTCTTCTTGTCTGGCTGCTCAGAGTGGTCCCAGACCTGCATCGCCTCTGATCTTTAACAGGATCCTGCCATGGTTCCTCTGCACCTCAGAGTTTGAGTGCCTCTTTATTGCACCAATGTTAGAGGGAAGGCCAGTAACCTTCCCAGGCCCTGTGGCCCTTTTAATGGTAAATTTCACGAGTTGTGAATTTTCAAAAAGGCACATGCTCTGCACTGATACTTTGTGCTGTCTTTTCATACACCTCTTCTTGACAGCGTCTTAGGGAACTAATTAGACTGTGGTGCGGGGCTGTTTCTTTGACTCATTTCTATTGAGCACCTAGGAGCAGAATCTTCCCCCCAGCACTCTGTAAGCTAGTATAGGGTGGAGGAGGTTCACCATGAACTACAGGCTGAAGATTTCAAGCCTCACTTTGCTCCTGGCTAAGATGAATGTGGGGGGTGGGGGAGGGGAGGGGGAGGGGCATTCCTGAGCTTTACTGTTCTCATTACAAAATGAAATTGAAGGTTCATTGTCAAGGATTAGAGGTAGGTATGATAGGTGTGCTACAGGGACAAAGCCAGCACTATACAGTAGGCACTACTTAACAGATGACATAGAACCACCCTGATGGTGCAGAAAAGGGGTGACGTATGTGAGGGAAACAGAGCAGACAGACGGTGTTCAGACAGAGTTAGCACTGGAAAAGGTGGCTGAGCATTAAACAGAAACTGTACACAGAGTTTTGTAGGCAAAGGAAGTTAAATACATAAACAAATTCTCATAGATGAGCTTGCATATGGCATATTTGGGAGACTAAGGACTCATCTGCCCCCCTACACACACACACACACACACACACACACACACACACACACACAAACACACACACATACACTTACATCACCATCCAATTTGTGAATTGTGGGGGAGCACTGGGAACATTCTTTTTTAAAAAAAAAATAGAGCACTTAAAAATATTTACACTTTTTTTTTTTACATTGACTAGGTTGCCGTTGCTGTAAAGATGAAAATGACGGGAAATAAAATCTTCCAGAAGATCTGGTCCATATGCTGCTGCATGCCATGGCTGGATTCAACCATTGTGTTGGCTGCCTGCTGCCCAGACTGAGTGGGGTGAACTCAGGACAGAGCTTTGCTTTGGCATGAATACCTTTGCTTTCTCTTGCTGACACATTCCCTCCACCACTCAAGAATGCACAGAGCCCTTGCCAGGTTGAGAATGCCTGACTATGACAGCAGAGTTTGCAAAGTAAAGAGCCTATTTATGAAGATAATGGCAGTGCCCAGACCAGGCCCACCATGAGAGAATCTTGGCTCATAATTAGCAAGAACAGTGCATTTTAATGAGGATGCCTGGTAGGCAGTCAGCTCCTGCCTGGACTGCCAACGAATTGGGGCCAGAGGGAATGCTGGCAGCAAGGACAAGAAGCAGGTGAGGGGAACAACATAGAAGAAAATGCGCTCATCTTTCAGAAACACGAAAGCTTTAGGATTGTTTCATTTCCCCATTACCCTGGCTGTCGTCCCTTGGGTTGTTTCTCTGGAAGCAAACAGCTTAGAGAAGATATATCAGATCTGGTAACTTGCAATCCCAAACATTGGTAGAATGAGCAGCAAAGGCCTAAGGGCCTTGGGGTAGAGGCCCAGAAATGTGGGTATTTTATTTTTCCTGAAAGGCAATTAGGCCATTGCTATGAAGCCTGTGGAGAAACTGGAATCTCAAAGCTTTCTGAAGAGAATAGCTATGGCTTTTGAAGCTGTGAACCCTGGTGGGGGTGATCTGTTATTACCAAGGTTAGCTTAAGCTAGAGCCTTTGAGCTTTGTTGCTAGAAGCTGACAAACTACCGCTGAGGGGTATGACCTAAGGAAAATGGAACTTCTCAGCCTCTCTGTTGTTTCAGAGTTCCAGCTCAGGAAGAATGGGCTTCCCATTGAACAGGGTGAATGTTCATGCGTAGGTGAATATAGCAATTCCAAGATAGGTGAAGGAACTGTGATGTGCTGAATCCTGGGAACCACGAGTGTCTTAGTCAGTGTTCTATTGCTGCAAAGAGACACCATGACCATGGCAACCCTTACAAAAAAAAAAAAAAACCATTTAAAGAAGGCTGGCTAAGAGTTTCAGAGGTTTAGTCCATTGTTGTCATGATGGGGAGCATGGAACCATGCAGATAAACGTGGTGCTGCAGAAGCAGCTGAAAGTTCTACATCTGGACCCACAGGAAACAGAGAGAGAGAGACAGGAACCAGAAAAAGAGAGACATACTGGGCCTTGCTTGAATTTTGAAACCTCAAAACCCACCCCTAGTGACATACTTCCAAGGGGATATTTACGATAACAGACATCAAGTTGAGTGGTAAACTCAGTCCAGATAGACCATGGGAGTTTCAGTTCAATGTTTGTAGGTAACTTGAGGAAGCAGAGGTGATCTTTAGAAGTATCCATAAAAATCACTATCAAAATAAATAAATAAAACATGGCAGATGCTAGAGAAATGGCTCAGCAGTTAAAAGCACTGGCTGTACCTTCAGAGGACCTGGGTTCAAGCCTCAGCACTCACATGGTGACTCACAACCATGTGTAGCTCTGGGGAGTCATTTCACATTGTCTTCTGGCCTCTGTGGGCCCGAAGCATGGATATGGTACACAGACACATATTCAGGCAAAACATCTATATACATTTGATAATTAATAGTAGTAGTAATAATTTAAAAACATAGAGAATGCTAGTTATCTCCTCATATATATTGTGTTCAGTTGTTCATAGCAGCAGAATAACAAGAGCAATAACAAGAAAAACAAATCAGAATAAATGTATTTGTTACCTGCTGTTGCTGTGACAAATCACCACAAAGTTAGTGTCTTAAATCAATACAATTTACTGCTTTATAGTTTGCGAAGCTGGAAAGAAACAAGGGTAAGCTGGCCTGTGTGTCTTCTGGAGGCTGGAGGAGACCCTCTGCATTCTTGCATTGTCTAGAGGCCACCTTCCTTTTTGGCTACTTCCCCCTCCCCCATCTTCAAAAACAGTATCAGAGCATCTTCAGCCGTTCCCTTGACTCTGCTCTCACTCCAGCCAACCCTCCTTTATCTTTTTCTGAAGGACCCTCGTATGTGCATTTTCCCTCCCTCCCCCAGATAAAGCAGGATAAATCTCTTCTCTTGAAATACCTAATTTAACCTCATCTGGAAAGTATCTTTGTCATGACCTTCAGGGACAAGATAATGAACATCTTTGTGGAGTCCTACTATGTCCACCATAAAAACAGAACTTTCCAGCCTCACTTGCAGCTAGACTTAACATATGTGACTAAGCTCTGGCAGTGGATATGAGCTCTGAAAGCTGTCAGGATAAAAATAAAACCACTGTGTCTATCTTGAAAGGAAGAATGGAAAAAGGAAGAAATAGTCACAAAAATTAGACAGAGCTACAAACTTGCACCTGCAGCCTCCACACTCTGCAGGGACCCCTGCTCTTTGCTTGATTGCAGATGGAACCAAGAACCATGTTCGTTGAAAGCATCATAGGTAGTTGTATAATTTGGGTTTTATTGCTGTGAAGAGACACCATGACCAAGGTAACTTTCATAAAGGATAACATTTAATTGGGCTGGCTTACAGTTTCAGAGGTTCAGTCCATTATCATCATGGCAGAAAGCATGGCAGGGTCCAGGAGACCAGGTGCTCTAGAAGGAGCTGAGCATTCTACATCTTGATGCAAAGGCAGCCAGAAGGAAACTCTCTTTTACAGACATCCAGGAAGAGTCTCTCTTTCCACACTGGGTGGAGCTTGAACATAGAGATCTCAAAGACCACCCCCTGCAGTGACGCACTTACTCTAATCACCCGAAACCTACTCCAATAATGCCACACCTCCTAATAGTGCCACTTCCCATGGGCCAACCACAATCAAACTACCACAGTAGTCTACCGCAATTCTCTCTCCTTCCACAAGCACGCACAGAGCTTGCTAACTCAAGCGGATTCTCATTGTTCTGCTGTTTCCAAGCATACCCTTGCCCTGGAGCATCTCTGTTATAGCATAACTACTTTCCTTCTTAAAGTCCTGTTCTTAAAGGAAGTGCTTGCTGTCTTGGAGAAGTGGGACCGTGAGCCTTTTGAGCCTGGCAGCTGAGGCCAGTTCTTGGGTGTTGCTTGTGTGCCTTCATAATTCTTGGGGCATCACCAGCTGCCAGCTTAGACTTCTCTTAGGCTTCTGGTCAAGGAAAGAACCAACTTTCATCTACCTCACTAAAGCTATGTAAGCTGAGTTTTAACTCACCAAAGAGCTCATTCTGTGCTCAAGAAATATAACTGACAGAAACTCTCAGACTGATCTCTCTCTCTCTCTCTCTTTCTCTCTCTCTCTCTCTCTGTCTCTGTCTCTGTCTCTCTCTCTCTCTCTGTCTCTCTCTCTTTCTCTTGTGCATTGGTGTTTTTTTGGGGGGGGTTGGTTTTGTTTTGTTTTTTGTTTTTTGTTTTGCATCCATGTATGTCTGTGTGAGGGTGTCAGATCCTCAGAGTTATAGGCAGTTGAACACTACCATGTGGTTGCTAGGAATTGAACCCAGGTCCTTTAGAAGAGCAGCCAGTACTCTAAACCACTAAGCCATCTCTCCAGCCCATGGCAGAAACTTTCAGACAAGAAGTGTCTAACAAAGACTCTTATATCTGTGTATTTAAAACAAAATAAAAAAGGGGTAAAGCCAAGAAAGAACTGGGTAACTTTATAAGTGCCAAATGACCATAGAGTAGCATTAATCTCTATAAAACACTTTTAGCGCGATAGTCCAGGGTCTAGATTTGTCAGATCACAACTGGAATATTTCATTTGCTTCCATGGATTCTAATTGGAAAGGGATATAGACATAATATATATAGGTATGCCATATATATGTGTATATATGTATGTCAGGGCTTTCAGTGGAAGGATGAGGGACTTGAAACTACCTCAGACCTAGGATGGCAAAGGCACTAAGGGCTTCAGAGGGCCTGCAGATACTTATGGTGAGCACACTAGGTATAAAGCCCACTGAGATCTAAAAGAGAGAAAATCCTTGCCCTCAAAGGAAATAAGTGGCAGGAAGCATTTATATACATGTAAATTTACGTTAATTTATGTAAATGTATACAAGGTACCTTCCAGACAGCTTCCAGAGTGGCCCATTAAGAATCCATTTGTGTGGGGGGTGGGGGGATGGGAGGAACGGACTGGGACTATGGCTCAGTAGGCAAAGGGCTTGCTATGCAAGCTTGAGGATCTGAGCTTATCCTCAGCACCCAGACAAAGAGCCTGGCATGCCAGGCAGCATGCACAGGCAGCCCCAGTGCTAGGGCCAGACACAGTGGTGAATTAACCAAGCAGATTAGCTGAACTGGTGAATTCTAGGTTTAGAGGGGGACCTTGTCTTGGAAAATAAGGCAGAGAATGAGAGCAACACACTAGATGTTGACCTCTGACCACTCCATATGCATGTGCACACATACCTGCACTGGTGCATACACTAAATAAGCACACACACATACACAGAGAGAGACAGACAGACAGAGACAGATGGACAAACAGACAGACAGACAGACACAGACAGGGACAGACAGAGAGGGTAGAGGAAGATCTGGGTGTCCATTTGTAAAGGGCTTCCTTTTCTTTGTCTTGAGGCTCTTGCAGTATGTCCCAAATTGTCCTTGAACGTGTGCTCCTCCTCCCTCCTCCTTCAGAGTGTGTAGACACTGTTCCTGACTTGTGGATGTTTCCTAATCTTGCTTCCATTCCTTTTGCTCCCATGTCTTCTTATCCTTTTGACCGTCTACCCCACCTCCACTAATACAACAAATCCAATACAATCAGCTCACAAAGCTGCAAGTTTCTGTTAGTTAGCTTACAGTTTCAGAAATGTTGATCCTTGATCTGTTTTGGCCCCACTGCTTTGAGCTTATAGAGTTCACAGGCCATGGTTGGGGGAACAGGTGGCTGAACAAAGCCACATCATAGCAGGGATATAGTGACTCATGAGGAAAGGCTGTGTCTTTGTTAGGGTTTTACTGCTGTGAACAGACAAGTCTTATAAAGGCAGCATTTAATTGGGGCTGGCTTACAGGTTCAGAGGTTCAGTCCATTATCGTCAAGGCAGGAATATGGCAACTTCCAGGCAGACATGGTACAGGAAGAGGTGCGAGTTCTACATCTTCATCTGAAGGCTGCTAGCAGAATGCTGGCTTCCAGGCAGCTAGGATGAGAGTCTACATCTACAGTGACACACGTACTCCAACAGGGCCGCACTTTCTAATAGTGCCATTCCCTGGGCCAAACATATTGAAACTACCACAGGCTGGAAACTTTATTTACCTCTGGTAAGAAGTCAGCTTGTATTTTAGGGGAATATATACTACCTATTTCCACAGGAAGGCAAACAAATCTGATGGTGTTAGTTCAAACTTCCCAAGCAACCACTGCACACCTACCTCTCCGACATCAAATCAAAAGGGGTTAAACGTTCCTGCTCCTCCACCCCCACCCCCAAATGAATTAGAAGAAAAGGGGAGTTTAAGAATGAGGCCCAAACAGAGCATAGGTAGGAAGGAGAGACCTGCACAGGGATAGAAAGGGCCTGAGCCCTTGGGGTATCCACCTGAGACTTGTATCAATGGGTAGGAGTGGCTGGTCTGAAAGATAGGTTATTAGCTAGATGAGGCAGCACACACCTATGATACCAGAATTTGAGAGGCTGGGCAAGAACACTGTGGATTCAAGGCCAACCTGAACTCCATAGTGAAACTTTGTTTTAAAAAGGGTGGGGGAGTGGCGAAGCAAAGAAGAGCCAGGAGAAGGGAGGAAGAAGAGTGAAGAAACAGGGAGGGAGGGAGAGAAGAAAGGAGAAAGGGAGAGAGGGAAGAAGGAAGGGAGGGAGAGAGGGAAGGAAAGGAGGGAGGGAGGGAGAGAGGGAGGAAGAACAGAAGTAAGGAAGGACCTAAGAAAGAGGTCTTCTGAGCTGCAGAACAGTTTGGTTCAGGGCAAACATCAGCGGAAAACAATACAAACCCTCCCCAGGCAGAAAGAACCCTGCTCCTGCTTGGTTTGAGCTCTGGGAGATGTTCACGGGTACTGATGGAACTCTGGGAAGGGACAGCAAAATGAGACTTCTTGTCAGTGGCTACTCAGAGGCCCTCCGGGAATCAGGGCTGGGTCTTCAGGCTGCTCAGGGTTGAGAGCTCCAGACAGATAGTGTTAGAAGACAGGTGCTCCCCCACAAAAGCCAATTCTCCAGTCATCTGAGATGTCTACAGGTCTTACGCCATGGTTAAGGCGCTTCATAAACATAACCACAGTAGTTCCTGTTGACATGTAAATCCAGCTCTCACCTTACAGGGAAGAAGGGACGGTATATTCTGCAGCCAAATATGAGTGACCAAGTATGAGGCCCATGTCCCGGTGTCATTTCCGGTGTCAGGAAACGAGCAGAGGTGTGGGAGTCTGGGAAGCTGAAGAGATTTTTGAAGACTCACTAATTCACTCTTATTAAAATCACCAGGTTGAAAGTCATCAGCTGGCACCTGTGGTGGAGCACTCAGCCTTTCCACTGGGGTATAGGAACTCCATCTGCTGGGGTGTAGGAAAGTGACTTGGGTAGTCCAAATGGGAGACACTAGACTGCATTTACCCTATGCCTGCTGTCAGATGATGGGCTTCTGGGATGTGCCCCAATGCACAGCTCAGATGGTGGGAGAATGCAGCCAGGGTTGGGGGACTCAAGCTGAGTGAGAAATGACACAGACTGAGTCCGAAGCTGGGGTTCCCAAGCTCACAGGCATCCACTCATCCCTGGAAACTGAATGGAGTTCAGAAAGAGGGGTTCCTCAGGCTGAGGATTCTGGGGAACTCCAACTTAGCTCAACAGCAATTGTTTCAGCTTAACAGCTATTGCCTGAGAGCAGGGAGGGGGTCTTCTGCAGGAGACTTAGCTGGTTCTGTAGATGAAGGCTTTCTCCATGCTTGATGAGAGAGACATTCCTTGGTTCCAAACTGTTTATTGATTGTTCATGAAAAATAGGTACATATCGCCTTCTCAGAGTGGGCCAGAGATTAAATACCTTTTGCAGGAAGGAATGTCCAGGATAAGCTTATTGGCTAAACTCTCATGGCCCATCTAGATACCTCATTGGTATGGATCACTCTGTTCTGATCTATGTGACCATAGGTCAAGTTCCTGTGTAGGGAGTGAGGTCACATGACAGAGACCTGGTTGGAAGCAGATGAAGTTCCTACCATCCTCTCAGAGGTTAGGCGCCTTCCAACCCATTCAACCTTACCAAGCTTCCTGGCACAATCCACTGCCCCACAGGTACCCAGGCACACATGGATGCACATGGGCCACCATAAAGGCAGGTAAACATACACACACAGGTAAACATACACAGGCCATGGACAGGAAAAGCCTCAGACTTTCACTAAGCCTCAGGCAAAGGCCCAGGTCACTGACTTCATAGCCATATTTATATAGACTCATCCCTATTTGCCTTGGTACATCCCAGGTAATCTGGTGCCAGCCATCTTGTGATAGCTCATACGGGACGCCCGTATCAGCACCGTGTTGTCTAAACATAAAACTGTCCCTCATGGTTCTCTGTTTCTAGCACCGTGGTCTAGCAGCACAGACTCAGGTTAATTGAACACCATGTTCCAAGTGGTAAGAGTTGCATGAAGTTTGTACAGTACCAGAATAAAAAGAAAGTCATGAATCAAGGTACTTTTAAAATATGTTGGTGGGACTATCAGATAGATATACCCATAATAGCAAAATGGGGACAATTTGGTACAGGACTCAGGTGCTGACTGTCTGGGGATAGTCTCAGTTTTCAGGTTGGCAGAAGCCGCCTGTTAGCACATTACAAAAAGATTTACCGAATGGTCACAAGGATGTTAGCTCAAATACAAAGCTGGCAGTAGATGGCTATTAAAAGAGCTGAAACCAGCCCAAGTTAATTTGGCTCCAGACTTGCAACATTCCAACTCTGAATAATCACTAAAGTTCTAATCAGTCAGTCAGTCAATCAATCAACCAATCAATTAACCCATCAATCAATCAATCAGCCTTTCGGAATCTTTAAGGCAGGTGTGGCTTTTCTCTAGGAGCTTGTGCTCACACTTCTTGCGTGAATGTTTGCTGTAACTCAGACATACAGCCTCTATGGGTTAAGATAGGAAGCAGGGGTTTGAACTTGTCTGGCTCCAAAGCAGGTCTTCTCTTGCTCCCAATGTTTCTTTAATATCAAGATAATACAGAACAAAAAGAATGCCTCTTTTAAAGCAGCCACTTTATATTCTCTACATTAGCCAATATAGTACTGCCCACTTAAGCATTTGACCTTGGCCACTGCCCCTTTTCTGTCACATCTGGGAGAGGTTTTCAGTCGGCTCCCAGTCTTCTCCATCGTAAACAGGGACCTCAAAAGATCCCAAGGATGCACGTTAGCATTCATGTACCCAGTGCTTTCTGCCAAGCCCAACCTCCCCCACACAAACACAAGCTTTGCTTTGAACAAGGGAGAGTATTCTGTGGACAATTGCTCATTATTCTAAAAAGCTGCTGTCTCCCTCCTCTGGGGCTGGAGGGTATGTAATCATGGCCACCCTACTTCAGTCTTTCCTTGGCACAGGGAGTGTCTGGATTAACCGCACAGAAACACTGGGCCAGGTCCTATAGGAGCCTCTGTAATCTCTTTTTTCAGATGAGAAGTATGGCTTATTCAAGCCACACTCACAACAGGAACAAATCAGTGTTTGCTGACTGAAGGAATATGCTAATTAGGCAGCTATAGCATTCGGCACAAAGGACAGGATGCTGGCTTGGTGACCACCCGAGTCCAGATCCAAAGCACCTCAAAAGGATGAGATCATGGCATCTCTGGGTTGCTGACGTCATTCTAGCCTTCCTCATGATCTCAGTTTACCTGAGAGCCAAGAAGGGTTGGTTGGGTGACCTCCAATAAGATATAGATAGACAGACAGACAGACAGATAGTCTGATACACACACACACACACACTGAACTGAAACAATTTAGGAAATTAAATTTTAACTTCTCATTAAAATTCCAGGCTGTTGAAAAAAAAAAGCAAATTGGCAGAAATTATATATACATGTATATATATATATATATA